>NC_138314.1:35752500-36065000 GCF_965601325.2 Salmo salar
CCGCTAAATAGCAAATTAAATGACTACCTGCATTGACCCTGACTCTATACACACACACTGACATCCCAACACACACACACTACATACGCCCAGACCCACATAGCACACGCACACACGCATACTGACGCCACACACAGTCACACACACTGACATCCCAACACACACACTACATACGCCCAGACCCACATAGCACGCGCACACACGCATACTGACGCCACACACAGTCACACACACTGACATACCAACACACACACTACATATGCCCAGACCCACATAGCACGCGCACACATGCATGCTGATGCCACACATATTCACACTCACCACATATGCTGCTGCTACTGTCTATTATCTATCCTGTTTGCCTAGTCACTTTACCCATCTCTATATGTATCTACCTCAATTACCTCGTCCCCCTGCACATCGACTCCCAACTGTTACTCCCTATACAGTATATAACCATGTTATTTTTACCCGTTATTGTTATTTGTTATTCACTGTGTATTTTTGTCTTGTGTCACTATTTCTATGTTTTTGTATCTTTATCTTAACTCTGCATTGTTGGAAAAGGACCTGGAATCAAGCATTTCACTGTTAGTCTACACCTGTTGTTTACGAAGCATGTGACATATACATTTTTGATTTGATTTGATTTTAACAGGCAGTGATATTACCTTGTCCTGCATGGGATGTGTTGTAGGCTTTACCCTCACTCCCTGCTTTGCCTTTGAAAAGATGTCTAATGTTGTATGACAGTGGATTGATGGCCTACAGTATACAAACAACAAAACTCAGATCAGGGTTGTTTCTGTGCTCCAGAAAGTGACCCAAATGTCTCCTGGCAAAGCACTTATTTAAAGTGAACCTGTCCCACCCCCAGATGTGCACTCACTCACTCACTCACTCACTCACTCACTCACTCACTCACTCACTCACTCACTCACTCACTCACTCACTCACTCACTCACTCACTCACTACCTCACTCACTCACTCACTCACTCACTCACTCACTCACTCACTCACTCACTCACTCACTCACTCACTCACTCACTCACTCACTCACTCACTCACTCACTCACTCACCTCACTCACTCACTCACTCACTCAATCATTCATGAACCCATTCACTCCATCACTCATGGACATGGCATGATCTCAGCCTCACTCGACAGACAGTGGCATCCCACCAGCTCTGCCACGGCCCCCTAAGCTCCCATAATGAAACCCTGACTGACACAGTGCAGCCGTTCATCCCAGCAGCAGCAGCACAGATGAGATGGGCCCATATAAAAACCTGGGTCCCCTGGGCTCCTGCTCCAGTGGCTGCTTTAGTTGGCCAGACTAGAAAAGGATCCCAACCCACATGAAAACAGTATCTGTCATCACCCCACTGTTTTGTGGCCGGAATCCTTCTCTTCCCCCGTCTCTCTCCCTCTCCCCCTGGGTCTGTGTTCATCATCACCAGGACCAGTACATATGTACAGAACCAGGTCCTCTAGTTCCTCCACTCTGTGCTCCTCCACTCTCTCACCCTGTCCTTATTTGTTCAGCTGTAAATTGATCCAATGTTTTGAAAGATATTTTGCTTGTAGGCCGTGGACAGTGTAGCTCTGAATCAGCCCCACCTGGTGCTGCTAGTGATAAGAAGAGGAGGAACACATGGACTCCAGTCACCAATCCCTTTATGGGACATTGGTGGTGACTGCTGTAAAGGGGAGTTGAAATAGCATACAGACAGTGTGTGGTTGACTGGGGGGGGGATTAATTCAATGACAGGCTGATGTGTCTGAGATGTTTCGTGTGACAGATGAAGGGTTAGACACTGCCTGTTGAAGTGGTACTGTTAAGCAGCAGGAGACAAATGGGAAAGCAGCTAGCTAGCTCTCAGACAGCCATGATGAGAGATTCTTGTGTTCCGGCTGCAGCGAACAGAGCGACCACACTGGAGAAGGGGAACGCTTAGAGGATGTCAGTCACTTGTCTATCAAATCTTACAGGGTGTCAGTCAGTGTGGAGTGTAATGTACTTCAGGCTTTCAGTGATACCGGGAGAGTGTGTGCCTCGCAGTGTCTTGCGGAACTGTGTCTCTGTAAGTGAGGGGCTAATAGAGTGACAGTCTTTGGTTTTTGAGGCTAAGCTACTATGATGTGATGCTTGAACACCCATTACCTAGTACATTATCCTTTCTCTGGATGAAAGAGAATGTTCTGTAGAAACCCCCACTGGCTCCCTGTCCTCCTCGGCATACACTGAGTATACCAAACATTAGGAACACCTTCCTCATGTTGAGTTGCAATAAAACATTGTAATGAATCTAAAATAAATCACCCCATCTCTCTCTCTCTCTCTCTCTCTCTCTCTCTGTGTGTATTGTAGAATCTGTACTGGTTTGGTTACCCCAAGATAAAAGCCTCAGCCAGGTCAACAAACATTTATCCCTGGTCCCCAGCCCTCCCCCTCCCCCGCTCCCTGACTGCTCTCCTTCCCCCTCTCGCTCCCTCCTTAATCTCCTTCCTCCTCTCCCTCATCTCCTTCCCTCCTCTCCTTCCCCCTCTCCCTCCTCTTCTTCTCCCTCCCCTTCCCACTATTCCTCCCTCCTCTCCTTCTCCCTCTCCTTCTCCCTCTCCCTCTCCCTTCCTCCTCTCTGTCCTCTGCCAGGTTAAGTCATCTCTGGAGCCACCAGAACATTCAGGGTGGTTCAGACTGGATGTGGTTCGTGATCCATGAGTGACAGATGGTTCGTGGATCCGTGGCTCATGAAGTCACTCATCTTTCCAGTGTCTGTTAATTATGGTGGATTTGAGAGAGAAGGTTACACAATGCCTGGAATAAAGGGCCGCTTTCAGCCAGCCCGCTGCAGCCAACTCTGAGAGGAGAGTGAGTGAGGGAGAGAGTGGGAGTAGGGAAGGGGGGAGGGAGGGGGGGGGTTGAGAAAGGGAAAGGGGATTAACATGAAGTCTACATCATGGTTGGAGAATATAAGCATGGGAGCAAATGTCCAACATGGCCTTTCTGACTACAGGTATTTTTGACCACACCATGACGATAGACTGTAAAAGTAATATGGACCAAGCCATCGATGATATCACCCCATTGTTTCCTATGAGAATGCTCATTGGTGCATTTGAAGATCAGAAAGTATAATTTCAGCATCTCACCACCTTGCTACATGGAAGAGTTTTTGGAAACATCGCATGGGCACTTTGAGCTACTCTAGGAAGTGACATTGGATGCTAGCTCAGTGCTGATCCCTCTGATTGAAGGCCAACCGAGGTACTGCAGGCTGCCATTAGCAACTAATTTATAATTTTGACTTTGTCTGTGTGTGATATTAACGTGGTTCCAGGAAATACATCTGGTGAAATAGAACCAATTATTGGTACCATGATAGTGTTTGATGTTTTTTTCTATATCCACGAATTTTCACCACGAAGATCGCCATTTCCCCATTCACTATAATGGGTGATCCTGTTTTCTGGAAACAATGCCTGTAGTACCACGGTCGGCCTTCAACTTGAAATCATTCTCCCCTGGCCCGGGACACACACAGGTCTGGTTTATTTAGTGTGATTTGGAGATAGGTGTGTTACGA
The DNA here is from genome assembly GCF_965601325.2 of Salmo salar. Taxonomy (NCBI): domain Eukaryota; kingdom Metazoa; phylum Chordata; class Actinopteri; order Salmoniformes; family Salmonidae; genus Salmo; species Salmo salar. The sequence goes on from NC_138314.1 coordinate 35,756,091, forward strand.
CTGTCTGGTCCCTTATTCTGTTAGAGAACACCGCATAAGAAGAAAATCATGAATTGTGTTTATTTTAATGGAGGTTGTGTGTAGTTGGCCTCAATCTGACTTTGTTCTTCATCAGACTTGTAAACGTACTGTGGATTTCAAGCCTAGGCATGGTAATACAGTTTGCATTGCATATCACAGTGTTTCATAGATGGAGCAACACAACACACTGCTACAATGCGGCTGGAGCCCTAGCCACGGCTTGTTAAGGGTTAACCTTTGTTTCCTGTATAGCCTCCATGGCTCTGTTCTCTCTCCAAGCTTTCCCATGAACCCTTGCCTTGCTCTGTTTGTTTGTGTGATTCCTTCCCCCAGGCCACTGTTCCACACAGCTTGACGGACAGACGAATGGACACACTGAGCCTTCCCAGGGGTCTCACTGACTCTATCCACCCCAGCATCCTTCGCTTTCCCCACCTGACCGCCCGCTCTCTCTCTCCCCCCCTTTGTGTGTGTGTGTGTGTGTGTGTGTGTGTGTGTGTGTGGTGTGTGTGTGTGTGTGTGTGTGTGTATATATATATATATATTATATATATATATATATATATATATATATATATATATATATATATATGCGTGTGTGTGTGTTTTAACAGGTGCAGTACCGAGAGCTGAAAGTGGATCCCAGTCATAGTCCAAATAAAAGAAAGAAAAACAACCCGGGATAACTGGCTTTGCCCGCCCACGGAATCTTCCCTCCCTCACCCGTCCAACGCCAAGAAGCAGAGAAACACTGGTTTGAACCAGCTGAAGTCTCTCCCTCTCTGTCTCTCTTTCTCTCTCTCTTTTTCTCTCTCTCTCTTCTACTGACTTAAAAAATATATATGTACTTGTACAGGCTCCCGAAGTGTAATTATTACAAAGAGATGAGTTTGGATGAAATAGCAGACTATTTCAGACCCAGGTGTTTACTGAACCAGTCTGACAGATGTCCATGTCATGCCGTCCTCGTAATGTTCAACTATGAGTATCACACTTATGAGTTCATTCAACTGAGGTTTCAGAGATTTCTCCATAATAACCCCATTAGGAACATATAATTGAACCATCCCAAAGCTACTTACTAGGGCTGGGAATTGCCAGGGACCTCACAATACGATATTATCACAATACTCAGTGCCTTCAGAAAGAATTCACTCCCTTTAACTTTTTCCACATTTAGTTGTGTTACAACCTGAATTTAAAATGGAATCAATTGAGATGTTGTATCACTGATCTACACACAATACCCCATAAGTAATGTCAAAGTGGAATTTAGTTTTTAGAATTCTTTACAAATTCATTAAAAATGAAAACCTGAAATGTCAATAAGTATTCAAGCCCTTTGTTATGGCAAGCCTAAATAAGTTCAGGAGTAAAAATGTGCTTAACAAATCACATAATAAGTTGCATGGACTAATTCTATAATAGTGGCATTATTTTTTAATGACTACCCCATCTCTGTACCCCACACAATTATCTGTAATCGAGTAATGAATTTCAAGCACAGATTCAACCACAAAGACCAGGGAGTTTTGCCAATGCCTTGCAAAGAAGGGCACTGATTGGTAGATATGTAAAAAAAAAAAAACAGACATTGAATATCCCTTTGAGCATGGGGAAGTTATTAATTAGGCTTTGGATAGTGTATCAATACATCCAGTCACTACAAAGATACAGGCGTCCTTCCTAACTCAGTTGCCAGAGAGGAAGGATTTTAAAACAGTTAGAGTTTAATGGTTGTGATATGAGAAAACTGAGGATGGATCAACATTGTAGTTACTCCACAATACTAACCTAAGAGTGAAAAGAAGGAAGACTGTGTAACGGTTGTCGTCGGGAATAGAGGACCAAAACGCAGCAGGAATGTGGATGCTCATCTTGTTATTTATTTTAACTAAAGAGAACACCAAAATAACAAAACGAAAAAAACGCACGAATAACAAAACAGTCTTGTCAGGCTCACACATGCAAAACAAGAAACAATCTCCCACAAACACTTAACCAAACACATACCCATATATAGGACTCTCAATCAGAGGCAACTAGAAAACACCTGCCTCCAATTGAGAGTCCAACCCCAATAAACTAGACATAGAAATACAAAAGACTAGAAACCACATAGAAATACAAACCTAGAACATAACCCCAAAAACCCGGAAATAATAAATCTAACACCCTACTACATAAACCATCACCCCGAAACACATAAACAAAATACCCTCTGCCACGTCCTGACCAAACTACAATAACAAATAACCCTTATACTGGTCAGGACGTGACAGACTGTACAGAATAAAAAATATTCCAAAACATGCATTCTGTTTGCAATAAGGCACTAAAGTAGATCTGCAAAACATGTGGCAAAGAAATTAACTTTATGTCCTGAATGCAAAGCGATGTGTTTGGGGAAAATCCAACACACAGAGTCCAATATTCTCAAGTATGGGGGTGGCTGCATCATGTTATGGGTATGCTTGTCATCGGCAAAGACTATAACGTTTTTTAGGATAAAAATAAATGGAATACAGCTTAACACAGGCAAAATCCTATAGGAAGACCTGGTTCATTCTGCTTCCAACAGACACTGGGAGATGAATTCTCCTTGGAGTTGCTAACCAAGACAACATTGAATGTTCCTGAGTGGCCTAGTCATAGTTTTTTACTTATATCGGCTTAAAAAATCTATGGCAAGACTTGAAAATGGCTGACTAGCAGTGATCCACAACCAACTTGACAGCGCTTGAAGAATTTAAAAAAGATTAATGGGCAAATATTGTAGAGTCCAGGTATACAAAGCTCTTAGAGACTTACCCCGAAAGACTCACAGCTTTAATCAGTGTGTCTAACATGTATTGACTCAGGGGGTTGAATACTTATCTAATCAAGATATATCAGTGATTATTTTTCATTCATCTTTTATACATTTTCAACATTTTCTTCCACTTTGACAGAGTATTTTGTGTAGATTAATGACGCAAAATTACAATTAAATTCATTTAATCCAATTTGTAACCCAACAAAATGTGAAAAAAGTAAAAGGATGTAAATACTTACTGAAGGCACTGTAGGTGCCGAAACGAAATGTATTGTGATTCTCACGATTTTATATGGTTCGCTTGTAATGTTATTGAGACTGAATGTTCCAAACATATTGCTCACCATATGTCTGCTGCAGAGGGACAAGAGAGAGCCATAAGAAAGCAAGATTTGATCAGTCATGAAAATAAAAGTGCTCAAAACAAATTGGCTCCATATTTAAAAAGATGATGGAGAACAATCTTTAAAGGAAAAATACTGTGCAGGTAAAGCCAACTAGCGCAAAAAGTGATTTTTTTCCACCATCACTACTATTTACCAGGTAGATTGGATATGTCAAGACACATTTCAAAACCAGCAGGGGCATCATACACCGCAAAAATCTGATGGGGCACGTGAGGATGGTTGGGGTATGGTCTGGAGGAAGGCTTGCTCCACCATCCATAAGTTGGAGAATTTAGAATTTTTCAAACACCCAAAATAGCTTTTCCTGCAATCTAGAGCCATAATCATTATTCTTAATTCTAGGTAATATCTAAGCATACCTCTTGAGCTGTCTGTATCCTCCTGAGTGGTGTCTGTATCCTCCTGAGTGGTGTCTATATCCTCCTGAGTGGTGTCTCTATCATCCTGAGTGGTGTCTGTATCCTCCTGAGTGGTTTCTCTATCCTCCTGAGTGGTTTCTCTATCCTCCTGAGTGGTGTCTGTATCCTCCTGAGTGGTGTCTCTATCCTCCTGAGTGGTTTCTCTATCCTCCTGAGTGGTGTCTTTATCCTCCTGAGTGATGTCTCTCTTTTCATCCTGAGTGGTGTCTGTATCCTCCTGAGTGGTGTCTCTATCATCCTGAGTGGTGTCTCTATCATCCTGAGTGGTGTCTCTATCCTCCTGAGTGGTTTCTCTATCCTCCTGAGTGGTGTCTGTATCCTCCTGAGTGGTGTCTGTATCCTCCTGAGTGGTTTCTCTATCCTCCTGAGTGGTGTCTGTATCCTCCTGAGTGGTGTCTGTATCCTCCTGAGTGGTTTCTCTATCCTCCTGAGTGGTGTCTGTATCCTCCTGAGTGGTTTCTCTATCCTCCTGAGTGGTGTCGCTATCCTCCTGAGTGGTTTCTCTATCCTCCTGAGTGGTTTCTCTATCCTCCTGAGTGGTTTCTCTGTTCTCCTGAGTGGTGTCTGTATACAGTATACAGTAAGTTACCACGTTGATTAGCTTCTATCTCAGCCAGTATACAGTAAGTTACCACGTTGATTAGCTTCTATCTCAGTCAGTATACAGTGAGTTACCACGCTGATTAGCTTCTATCTCAGCCAGTATACAGTAAGTTACCACGTTGATTAGCTTCTATCTCAGCCAGTATACAGTGAGTTACCATGCTGATTAGCTTCTATCTCAGCCAGTATACAGTGAGTTACCATGTTGATTAGCTTCTATCTCAGCCAGTATACAGTAAGTTACCACGTTGATTAGCTTCTATCTCAGCCAGTATACAGTGAGTTACCACGCTGATTAGCTTCTATCTCAGCCAGTATACAGTGAGTTACCATGCTGATTAGCTTCTATCTCAGCCAGTATACAGTGAGTTACCATGTTGATTAGCTATTAGCCTGTTAGCCTCCAGTCATGTTTTGCTGCTTGCTCACTGTACATAGAAAACGAAAACAGACACACCCCTTCATTTCAATATCAAATGCTGTATTTGTACACGTCGAGTTGCACAAATCCCACATTGTGCAATGTCTTTTCACTTGGTAGGCCTATATATATATATATATCACCCTATCCCAGTGGTACTTGACTATCCAAATGAATGTGGAAACTTTAAAACATCAAACACCCTATTTTAAATTAAACTAAAAACTTCTGCAGTCCTGCCGATATGCCAGTCTTCACTCCCATCGATAGCCCAGATTAGTGTTTTTCTACCCAGAAACGTAGTGTCATTTCCCCCAGCAGAGGCAGGAGAGTGTGGCTTGTTGCTGTGCCACTGAGCTAATATAGATGTCACCCTGTGCAGACACAATCGCCAGGCAGGCCTTAGGCAGCCCGAGCAGTAATCTTATTTGAAAGGCTGGTCTCCTCTCCTCTCATCTCCACATGTGTTGCCTCAGTGGGCACAGACAGACACACACATACAGTACACACACACTCCGACGCTGTGCCCCAGGCTGGCCGCCCTCTCCATCTGCCCCACCTCCTGTGCCCACAGCTCAACTGTGATCTCTTTCAAGGGACCGTGTGTGTGGTGTGTGTGTGTGGTGCGCCTGTGCATATGTGTTTATGCAAGCAAACAAGCTAGTTGTGTGCTTGGTGTGTGCCCATACACTGTGTGTACATGCTTTGTGTGTACATGCTGTGTGTGCACATGCTGTGTGTGTAAATGCTGTGTGTGTGTATATGCTGTATGTGTATATGTTGTGTATATATGCTATGTGTGTACATACTGTGTGTATATGATGTGTGTGTAAATTATGTGTGCACATGCTGTGTGTACATGTTGTGTGTGTAAATGCTGATTGTATATATGTTCGTATAAATGTATATGTAAATGATGGGTGTGTATATGCTATGTGTGTACATGCTGTGTGTGTAAATGCTGTGCGTGTATATACAGTATGCTATGTGTGTAAATGCTGTGTGTAAATGCTATGTGTGTATATGCTATGCATGTAAATTCTGTGTGTGTATATATGCTATGTGTGTAAATGCTGTGTGAATGCTGTGTGTACATGCTGTGTATGTACATGCTGTGTGTACATGCTGTGTGTGTACATGCTCTGCGTGTAAATGCTGTGTGTAAATGCTATGTGTGTACCTGCTGTGCGTGTAAATGCTGTGTGTAAATGCTATGTGTGTATGTGCGTGTAAATGCTGTGTGTGTATATATGTTGTGTGTGTAAATGCTGTGTGTGAATGCTGTGTGTGTATATGTGCTATGTGTGTACATGCTGTTTGTGTAAATGCTGTGTGTAAATGCTGTGAGTGTACATGCTGTGTGTGTAAATGCTGTATGTGTACATGCTGTGTGTTTAAATGTTGTGTGTAAATTCTGCGTGTGTGTATATGTGTGTATAAATGCTGTGTGCGCATAGGCTATGTGTGTACATGCTGCGTGTTTCAATACTGTGTGTAAATGCTGTGTGTGCACATGATGTGTGTATATGCTGTGTTTGTACATGCTGTGTGTAAATTATGTGTGTGTATATGCTTTGTGTGTATATGCTGTGTGTGTATATGCTGTGTGTAAATTATGTGTGTGAATGATATGTGTAAATGCTGTGTGTGTATAAATGCTGTGTGTGTGTGTGTGTGTGTATGCTGTGTGTGTGTGCATGTAGCTCCGGACTAAAATCAATAAGAAAATAGGTGTTTTATTGTCACATGCACCTGATAGGTGCAGTGAAATGTGTTATTTTACAAGGTCAGCCATAGTAGTACGGTGCCCCCGGAGCAAATTAGGGTTAAGTGCTTTGCTCAAGGACACATTGACAGATTTCTCACCTTGACAGCTCAGGTATTTGAACCAAAGCTCTAACTGCTAGGTTACCTGCCGCCCTTGTCGGTTGTTGGTTGTCGGTCTCCTCTGGCACAGGAGATGGATGTGGATCTGAGTTTGAACTTGAAGGGTGAGCTAGATGAGCAGCCAGCCAGCCAGCCGCTGTGACAAAACAAGACGCTTAGGGGACTTGGACCAGAGACGGCAGGGGTGTGTGTGTGCGCGCGTGTCTGTGCATGCACCATTTTTACTAAATCCCCCCCATCATCCCTCTCTCTCTCCCGCTCTCATTCGTCAGTGGTTGGGGTCACAGCCCTGTCTGAAAGGAAAGTCTCCTGGGTCTCTCCTAGAGCATCTTTTGAAAGATCACAGCATAGGCTACATCTGAGAAGCCTTCCACTCCTCCATATCCACGTCTCCCTCTCCATCGCTTAAACTTCAGCAAGCGTAGATCTGTCACTTTGGAAGGCCATTGATTTAGTTTGTTTTGAGGAATGCACTTGAAAGACAATAACATGCTCCATGGAGAACTAGACCTAGACATACGATTAATATCATCCTCACCAAAATACTCTTTTGTGTCTTTTTGTACTGCCTGAAGGGGACATTTTGTAAACCTGAATATGTATATTTGTGTACTACTGTATGTGGTAGCTATAATTTACAGTAATTGTGGTGGTATATTATGTGTGGTCTTGCATCCAAATGCTCTGAGTTTTATAAAACTGTATTGGCTGTGTTTAAAAGCAAAGTTAAAAGTGATTTTGTTTTGATGAGACAGAGAATGTATCTGACAAACATAAAGGAAAAAGGCACTTTCATTTGCACCCATTTTTTAACCTTGACTTCATTTTTGAATGATGTACATAGTAGCCCTTGTTCATTTATGGTTTAAAGTATTTTTTACTCTATGCTTGTAAATGGTCTGATGTTGATGATCTTGTGTAGCTGTATGCTTGTCATTTCTCTCTGAGGTCTTTTCGCCTGCAGTCAGTGCTTGACTAGGGCAGGAGCTCACCGGAGCTGAATACCGGCACCTCACATTTTCTACTGCTTGAGCTCCTGTTCCTCTTATAGAATATTATCTCAAAAGTATTGTGGAGCTCCTGCACCTAAATATAAACAGTACTGGCACCCAAAATGAGTACCGGAACCTATTTCAGTCCAAGTCAAGCACTGCCTGCAGTGTTTCCTGTGACATCGCCTTCACTTTCCCTGTCCTGGTCAACGGTTCTAGAGGACAAAGGTGGGGATTTTGGGGTGGGTGGGCAGTATGAGAAAATAATGTACATCTATTAAGACGATATAAAGGCACCTGATGTACGTAGATTATTTTGAAAAATATTAAATATTTTGTATAAGCTTTGAAGGTTTTTCATTCATTGCCAATATAGTGAGTCATTGAGCTTCACAAAGGCCAAAACATAGCCAGCCACAGGCATGTGTAGGACTGTGTATGATTTTACACAGAAGGGTGATCTGAAGCATGTGTAACTATGTAGATTGTGTGTTTTAGTCTCACCGTGCACAGAGGGGGATAGAGAACCCTTCTACCCCCCTCTGTGAATCCTCTGACCAGATAATTTATTAGTCTGGGAGTGTCTCCACTGTCTGATACCCCTTCATCTAAACCCCTGTACAGCACACCACACAGCCCCATGAACGACGACATACGTACCCAGCAACGACATACATACCTACCCCCCCACAAGAGGTCAGGAAGGAACTGAGGGTTATTTGTTCTCCATCTCTCCTCTTCTCTGACAGACACACACCATCCTCACTTCTCATGTTCTAATCTCTATCTCTCCTAACACACACGCTACAGTATAAGCCACGCTCTCCATTGATGTTCCCCTCTCAGGAAACAGGTCATCCCTCACCGTTGTCTGTGTGGCTAGGTTAGGGTTAGGCTGTTCCCTGGGCAGCCGGGGGGGGGGGGGGGGTCTTACCCCTGGCTACCACACCACGTGGCCCACAGATGAAGCTCTTCCATCTCTGTCCTGTGCCTCTCTCAGGACACTACGTGAACAAACATGACAGGACCCCTCCGGACCCCTCAATAGATGATTCCACTGCCAAAAGCAAAGACAGAACTTTGAGTCTGCGTGCGTGTGTGCATGTTCAACAGATTTCTACCCCAGTGTGTTACCCTTTCAAGAGCTCTGAAATCAAGTGTTGAGCAGCATGGTAGAACAGCAGGGTAGAACTGCTACTGAAAGCACCAGTAGGTGCTACTGCTGAGAGATTGTTGCTGTGTGCTTTATTTTGACTCCTGACCCACCTGCAACTATATATAAATCCGTTGTGTTGGAGGAAGGTGTGGAGTCAGTGAGAGTCACAAGAAGTGGTATATTTAAAAAAAATGTAAGACTGTTTTAAGACTCAAAAAGATTTTGGTCTGGAATGTTTCCTGCATGGATATTCATAGCAGGGCACCTATCAAGGGGGTTATTTCTGGGGTTGTGCAAGAAATAAAGGCAGAGGATATTACTGAAGACATCGATGGAGTGGTTGACTGACCTGTTGACTGACCTGTATAGTGGATGGAGTATTTTTTTTTACTTCATCCATGCTACTGTTCTTTGATTAAGAGTCTCTCCCTTCTCATACGTATAAAGTTAGGATTCATGAGATACCCTCTAAAAGCTTTTGTGCAAAAGCCCCTTCAGTGTCATGAATGTCAAATATTTGGTCATGTGTCAAGTGTGTGCAGAAGGGAAGAGTATTGTATGCCAGAAGAAGTGAAATGCTGCAACGGTGGAGGAGAATGAGGTGTCATGGGTAAGGGTCTTCATGATTTCACAGCTGAGGCAGTGCAAGAAATCCTGTCGGTGAATGTTCCACCGTCACAGGCCCCTGAGTCTGTGTATGGATGTATTTTGAGGTGGAATGTGATTGAAGAAGTGGGATGGGTTTTGTTGGCTGACATGTTTAATTTTGTATTTTGTATGATGTCATTTTCCCCCTTTCCTGCAATGGTTTTTACATTTCTTATTCAATACCCCATCCAGCTGGTGGCGGTAATGCACCATTAACATTGGATGCCAACCGCCGTTAAACCCCATCAAAGAAGAAGACGCATTGGGGGTTTGCCACATGGAGAGCAGCAGGAGCTGCTGAAGACTCTCCAAGCTCCATGGACCTTTATGTTTGAAGGAAGGCCTTAGTTTCAGTTTGAGTAAGTTATATGCTCTGACAGAGCCTTGAACCTGCCTCTTGAGTGGTTGTACTGTGATGTTCTATTCCTGGTCCTTGTGAGTTGTGGTCAACCCTAGCTAGCACCATAATCTATGGATTTCACATGACTGGGCAGGGGCGCAGCCATTGGTGAGCCTGGGAGTGCATAGGCCCACCCACTTTGGAGCCAGGCCCACCTACTGGGGAGCCAGACCCAGCCAATCAGAATGAGTTTCCCCCCACAAAGGGCTTTATAACAGTCATACAGTAAATACTCCTCAGTTTCATTTTCAATTGTCCGGGTGGTTGGTCTCAGTTGATACCGCAGGTGAAGAAGCCGGATGTGGAGTTCCTTGGCTGGCATGGTTACACGTGGTCTGCGGTTGCGAGAGCGGTTGGACGTACTGACAAATTCTTTAAAACGACGTTGGAGGCGGCTTATGGTAGAGAAATGAAAAAGACATTTTCTGGTAACAGCTCTGGTGGACATTCCTGCAGTCAGCATGCCAATTGCATGCTCCCTCAAAATTTGAAACATCTGTGGCATTGTGTTGGGTGACAAAACTGCACATTTTAGAGTGGCCTTTTATTGTCCCCAGCACAAGGTGCACCTGTGAAATGATTATGCTGCTTAATCAATTTCTTGATATGCCACACCTGTCAGGTGGATGGATTATCCTCGCAATGGAGAAATGTTCACTAACAGGGATGTAAACAAATTTGTTCCCAAAATTTGAGAAATACGATGTGCGTATAAAACATTTCTGGGATATTTTATTTCAGCTCATGAAACATGGGACCAACACTTTACATGTTGCATTTTATCATTTGTTCAGTATAAATCAAAACCAAATCCCTGGTGTTGCTAGGACAGTGCAATCCGACTGGTGGTTGTCGACAGTGCAGCTTTTAAAGGTAATTTCCGATTGAGTCAACATTGTTTACTAGTGAGTGAGATCTCCGCTAGCTCGGGAACATTGCCTTTTAAAGCCGCATTAAGGACAACCTGCGGTTCGATTGAATCCTGGCCTAACTCGAAGAACACGGTTTTGGAAAGGGGTTCGAGTGAATAGATGGAGTGAATCTCAATTGTATTTTGATTCCTTGATTCCTTTTATTTATCTATTTTTCTTTAGTGGGTAGATCATCTTTAGTATTGTATATAGATTGTGGCTTCTATCAATGTAATTGTCTGCATGATTTCCAATCTTCCTTAATATATACAGTACCAGTCAAAGGTTTGGACACACCTACTCATTCAAGGGTTTTCTTTATTTGGACTATTGTAGAATAATAGTAAACAAAAAAGTGTTAAACAAATCAAAATATATGTGAGATTCTTTAAAGTAGCCACCCTTTGCCTTGATGACAGCTTTGCACACTCTTGGCATTCTCTCAACCAGCTACACCTGGAATGCTTTTTCAACAGTCTTGAAGGAGTTCCCACATATGCTGAGCACTTGTTGGTTGCTTTTTCCTTCACTCTGCGGTCCAACTCATCCCAAAACATCTCAGTTGGGTTGAGGTTGGGGGATTGTGGAGGCCAGGTAATCTGATGCAGCACTCTCCTTCTTGGTCAAATAGCCCTTATACATCCTGGAGGTGTATGGGGTCATTGTCATGTTGAAAACAAATGATAGTCCCACTAAGTGCAAACCAGATGGGATGGTGTATCGCTGCTGAATGCTGTGGTAGCCATGCTGGTTAAGTGTGGCGTAGCGGTCACAGACAGTGTCACCAGCAAAGCACCATCACACCTCCTCCTCCGTGCTTCACGGTGGGAACCACACATGCGGAGATCATCTGTTCACCTACTCTGCGTTTCACAAAGACATGGAGGTTGGAACCAAAAATCTCAAATTTGAACTCATCAGACCAAAGATCAGATTTCCACCGGTCTAATGTCCATTGTTCGTATTTCTTGGCCCAAGAAAGTCTCTTCTTCTTATTGGTGGTGTCATTTAGTAGTCATTTAGTTGTCATTTTTTTGCAGCAATTCAACCATGAAGGCCTGGTTCACACAGTCTCCTCTGAACAGTTGATGTTTTTCATTTTAAATGAACCTTTATTTAACTAGGCAAGTCAGTTAAGAACATTTACATTTTCTTACATAACATATTCTTATATACAATGACAGCCTACACCAGCCAAACCCAGACAACACTGGGCCATTTGTTCACCACCCCATGGGACTCCCAATCACAGCCAGTTGTGATACAGCCTGGATTTGAACCAGGGTGTATGTAGTGACGCATCTTGCACTTAGATGCAGTGCCTTAGACTGCTGCGCCACTCAGGAGCCCAATGTTGCAATATGTCTATTACTTGAATTCAGTGAAGCATTTATTTGGGCTGCAATTTCTGAGGCTGGTAAGTCTAATGAACTTATCCTCTGCAGCAGAGGTAACTCTGGCTCTTCCATTCCTGTGGCGGTTCTCATGAGAGCCAGTTTCATCATAGCGCTTGATGGTTTTTGCGACTGCACTTGAAGAAACGTTCACATTTTCAGCATTGACTGACCTTCATGTCTTAAAGTAATGATGGTCTGTCATTTCTCTTTGTTTATTTGAGCTGTTCTTGCCATAATATGGACTTGGTCTTTTACCAAATAGGATTACCTTCTGTATACTACCCCTACCTTGTCACAACACAACTGATTGGCTCAAACACATTAAGAAGGAAAGAAATTCCACAAATTAACTTTTAACAAGGCACACCTGTTAATTGAAATGCATTCCAGGTAACTACCTCATGAAGCTGGTTGAGAGAATGCCAAGCGTGTGCAAGACTTTCATCAAGGCAAAGGGTGGTGTCACGTCCTGATCGTTGTAAGAGGTCATTTGCCATAGTAGAGTGGTCAGGGCGTGACAGGTGGTTGTTTTGGGTGGTTTTGGGGTTTTCTGTTTCTATGTGGGGTCGTTCTAGATTTCTATGTTTTGTTTTCCATGTTTTGGCCGGGTATGGTTTCCAATAAGAGGCAGGTGTCTATCGTTGTCTCTGATTGGAAGCCATAATTAGGCAGCCTGTTTTTCCTTTGGTTTTTGTGGGTAGTTGTTTTCCGTTTTGTTCATGTACCTGATGGAACTGTTGGCTGTCGTTTTTGTTATTTTTGTTTAATTAAGTGTCGTCATTAAAATAAATATGAGCACTTTACACGCTGCGCCTTGGTCTCCTTCATACGACCCTCGTTACAGAACTACCCACCATGACTGGATCAAGCGGCGTGCCCAGGCAGAGATGGACACCTGGTCACACATGGAATGGATGGAGAGGAGAAACTGGACTTGGGGGCAAGTCATTGACAGATATCGGAGCCTACCGGGGAAGAACGAGAGGCAGCCCCCCAATTTTTTTTGGGGGGGCACACGGGTAGTTTGGCTGGGCCAGGGGTGAGCCCTGAGCCAACTCCCTGTGCTTATTGTGGTGAGCATGTGCCTGCCTCTTGCACTTTCTCTCCGGTACGCCTCCATAATCCAGTACGTCCAGTGCCTGCTCCTCGCCCTCTCCCTCCAGGCGCCTCCGTCCGGAGCCGGCCGCTCCCACACCCCCTCCAGCCCCGCCAGTAAGGCCGGGGGCCTGCTTTGAGCACTCGGTCCTCAGTGCGTCTCCCCAGTCCGGTGAGACCGGTTCCAGCTCCCCGTAGGAAGCCTCCAGTGATGATCAATGGTCCGAAGCCTCCAGTGATAATCCATGGCACGAAGCCTCCAGTGATAATCCATGGCCCAGAGCCTCCAGGGATGATCCATGGCACGAAGCCTCCAGTGACGATCCATGGCCCGGAGCATGTAGGGATGATCCATGGCACGAAGCCTCCAGTGATAATCCATGGCCCGGAGCCTCCAGTGATGATCCATGGCACAAAGCCTCCAGTGATGATCCATGGCGTGGAACCAGTAGTGATGATCCATGGCACGGAGCCTGCAGCGAAGGTCCCCAGTCCGGAACCTACAGAGACGCTCTCCAGTCCGGAGCCTCCAGCGACGCTCCCCAGCCCGGAGCCTCCAGCGACGCTCTCCAGCCCGGAGCCTCCAGCGACGCTCTCCAGTCCGGAGCCTCCAGCGACGCTCCCCAGCCCGGAGCCTCCAGCGACGCTCCCCAGCCCGGAGCCTCCAGCGACGCTCCCCAGCCCGGAGCCTCCAGCGACGCTCCTCAGTCCGGAGCCTCCAGCGACGGTCTGCAGCCCCAAGTCTTCAGCTACGGTCTGCAGCCCCGAGTCTTCAGCGACGGTCTGCAGCCCCGAGTCTTCAGTGGCAGTCAGCAGTTCAGAGCCTCCAGTGATGATCAATGGTCCGAAGCCTCCAGTGATAATCCATGGCACGAAGCCTCCAGTGATAATCCATGGCCCAGAGCCTCCAGGGATGATCCATGGCACGAAGCCTCCAGTGACGATCCATGGCCCGGAGCATGTAGGGATGATCCATGGCACGAAGCCTCCAGTGATAATCCATGGCCCGGAGCCTCCAGTGATGATCCATGGCACAAAGCCTCCAGTGATGATCCATGGCGTGGAACCAGTAGTGATGATCCATGGCACGGAGCCTGCAGCGAAGGTCCCCAGTCCGGAACCTACAGAGACGCTCTCCAGTCCGGAACCTACAGAGACGCTCTCCAGTCCGGAGCCTCCAGCGACGCTCCCCAGCCCGGAGCCTCCAGCGACGCTCTCCAGTCCGGAGCCTCCAGCGACGCTCCCCAGCCCGGAGCCTCAAGCGACGCTCCCCAGCCCGGAGCCTCCAGCGACGCTCCTCAGTCCGGAGCCTCCAGCGACGGTCCGCAGCCCCAAGTCTTCAGCTACGGTCTGCAGCCCCGAGTCTTCAGCGACGGTTTGCAGCCCCGAGTCTTCAGTGGCAGTCAGCAGTTCAGAGCCTCCAGCGATGATCCACGGTCTGGTTCCTCCGGCGACACAGAAGCGGGGGGGGGATCAGCGGGTGGTGTGGGGCCTATGCCCGGAACCAGAGCTGCTGCCAAGTATAGATGCCCACCTGGACCCTCCCCTATAGGTTCAGGTTTGCGGCCGGGAATCTGCACCTTTGGGGGGGGGGGGGGTTCTGTCACGCCCTGACCTGAGAGAGAGGGTTTGTTTCTCTATGTGTTTAGGTCAGGGTGTGGGGTGGGCATTCTATGATGTCTATTTCTTTGTTTTGAGCTGAGTATGGTTCCTAATCAGAGGCAGCTGTCTATCGTTGTCTCTGATTAGGAATCATACTTAGGCAGCCTTTCCCCACCTGTAGTTGTGGGATCTTATTTTTGTACTGCTTGTTAAGCCAGCAAGACGTTATGGTCGTTGTCATTGTTTATTCTTTTGTTTGTAGTGTTCTGATTTATAATTAAATACAAAGATGAACACTCACCACGCTGCACCTTGGTCTACTCCATTTGACGGTCGTGACAGGTGGCTACTTTGAAGAATGTCAAATATAAGATATATTTTGATTTGATTAACACTTCTTTGGTTACTACATGATTCCATATGTGTTATTTCATAGTTTTGATGTCTTCACTATTATTCTACAATGTAGAAAATAGTACAAATAAAGAAAAACTCTTGAATGAGTAACTTTTGACTGGTACTGTATATATCTTTTTCAATTAGTGTATTTGAGTTTAACCATAATATTTGTAATAATATTTGTTCTGTCTTTTCTGGTGGATCTAAAATAGCGATATTTTGGAGATAATTAAACATTTTAATAACCAAAATGAGAGGTTGTAATCTGAATCAAAAAGGCAGTTCTTGAACATGGGGTGAGCCATTCTTACTAATCTGCTAGAGAACCAGTTCGGATTTAAGTATAGTTTTTGTATGACTGAAGCCTTTAGTGAGAGGTCTAATGCTTTAATATTTAATCATTTCTTCCCTCCAAATTCATATTCATTATAGAAATATGCCTGTTTAACGGCAAGCCAAAATTAATTTTGGCTTGCCGTTCCAAATAAAGTGGAATATGTTTTGCTCATGTAATTTAAAAAACAAGTCGTTAGGTGTAGGCAGGGCCATAAGTAAACTGGGATATGACTAAAGAATTACTCATGGGGATTTTTCCACAAATAGACAGGTGTTGTCCTTTCCATGGTAGCAAAATCTTATCTAATTTGGGGAACTTTCTATTAAAATATATTGTAGTGAGATAATTTCTTTCTTTCAGGATATGAATTCCCGAGTATGTCCACTTCACCGTCAGACCATCTTATTGGTAAACTACACAGTAATGTAAAAGTTGCATTTTTTAAGATCCACAGAAGTTAGAAAAAGTATCTAGATCCTCTATGAGGCTGTGCAGGTGTCCAAATTGCAGATTTAAAAGAGAACATTAATCGTCAGTGTACAATGGCACTTTTGTTTTTAAGCCCTGGATTTCTAGCCCCTTTCTAGCCCCTGCTGGATCTGATTTTATCAGCTAACATTTACATGGCCATAATAAATTGATATGCCGATAATGAACAGCCTTGTTTTACTCCTCTTGACAATTTAATCATTTCTGAGGAGTAGCCATTATTTACTATTTTACAACTGGGTTATTATACATAACTTTAACCCATTGTATAAGAGATTCTCCAAAATTAAAATAGTCCAGGCATTTATATATAAATTCCAGACGTACTCTATCAAAGGCCTTTTCAAAGTCAGCAATGAATACCAGGCCTGGTTTCCCAGATTTTCCAGAGGACAACCAGCAGTTGGATTGAATCCCAGCCTAACTCGAAGAACACTGTTCTGGAAAAGGGTTATAGTGAATACATTGAGTGAATCTCAGTTGTATTTTCTTGATTCTTCGTTTCATCTTTTTTTGAAAGCACATTGGAGCAGAATGAGGTTCCTCCCTTGGATCTTCTCCTCCAGTGTGTCTTGAGGAGGAGGCAGGGCGGGAGACCGTAAGAAATCAGGGAAATACAATTGAGATTCACCCATTGCATAGAAACCCCAGTCATGGATGTTAGCGAATATCTTCCATTGTCACGAACAAGAGTTGAAGGATGGTTTGGGTTTTGAGGGTGAGCATTCCTTGCTACGGAAAGGTAACGTAAATAGACCTTATTACAGAACGGGAATCGGCAAGATTTGAACATAGTACCTTCTGGTCCCCATCCTAGTGCTTAGTCCAATGAGTCAGCAGGGGGAGAGCACCAGATCATTTTTTTCACATATTTCATTCTGTTCAGTCAGGAAGTTAGAAACGTCAAAAGTTAGATTAGAAACATGTCGTTAGCTAAGAATGTTGGGTATGGTTGGAAAACAAAAGTCGCAAACAGGATTCAAACTGGCAACCTTGCAGGTTGTGGCCAGCGTGTAATGCCCTCTATGCACCTCCAACTTAAGACCTTTTTTTATTTGACTCTCACCTCACTCCACCCACTGACTTTTCACTCCAAGCTCTGCCCACCAAGCTTTAATTGAACCAATCACAGTAGTTCAGCACTTGAAACGGAGCTTCCTTTAGAACAAGATTAGTTTTGCATTGCCCATACAAAGATGCTGTATAATGATGTCGTCTCATAAAGGCAGTTTTTCATTGAAAAAAATGAAAAGGTTCCGGTCTGTGTAAGTTGGCATTCCCCCTCTCACGTGAGCATGCTTCACGCGTTGAACTCACAGTTCCTCCATAATCTCTGGTATGATCACGCGAGAGAGGAAACGGCCATTTACAGAGACAGGATTTATGTATTATTATTTACATTTTTTATAACAGGTCTACTTATTCCCCTCAAGTTGCTTATTTTAGACCATTCCATTGGTCCTAAAGTGAAATCACGAACTACCCAGGGCACCGGGGAATGCAAACTGAACTTGCCCATTGGGGCTGTGATTCAATCCAAGGCACATTTAAATGTGCATTGTCAGCAGTTGTTTAGAGCGATGCTCTATAACACACCATTGATTGAATCTCGGCCTGAATGAGGAAAACCCCTGAGCACAATTACCCGCCGCTCGCCACCCCACCCCGGACAGAAACAAATGTGCCACTTTTTACATACCTACAGTATGATCCACTTTGGTTTTCCAACCCATAGTTTAAAAAAGGCTGCTGTAATTGGTTAAACCTACCTATCTACATAGCCCTTGGTTACATTCAGGTGAGGAAGTTGTGCAGCAGCTGTGAATTTCATTATCAACGGCTGAGGAGTGGGATATGGAGAGTGGGATATGCAGGGGAGTGGGATATGCAAAAAATGTACAATTCACACATACATTTGTAATAGTACCTAATTATCTTAATTATCTTAACATTACATATTGCACCAGTTCCCAATACAAATTTATTTTTACATAATCTATAAAATCACTGCTGACATAACACAAAATAACATGAACAAATGTAAACAATTCCTAAAAAGAGTAAGAAGATTAGCAGTGGGATGTCACATGATAAATGTTAATAAAAATATAATCGAAAAAAAAATGGCCCCTGAAACAGACTATGAATGACACAATCAGTTATATACATGTGGGCCGGGATTCATCCCAGGGCACGTTCAAGAGGAAGAGGGGGAGGTAGGGGGGTTGAAGAGCACATGGGTCAGCAGGCAGGAGCAGGCCTCCAGGAAGGACAGGTCCCTGACCTCAATGCCTCCAGGGCCACTTCTCCAGTCAGGGCGCTGCGTCAAAGCTCCTCCCTCAGCATGGCATTTGAAACCAGCTCCAGTGCAGTCCATCCATGACCGTCTTTCTGCTGCAGCAGATCCTGCAGGACAGACGGACAGAGACAGAGGGAGATCACCTTTCACCTTGACCCCAACAAGATCACTTTATTTCCACTTTAACCCTGCATTCCTTGCCATTTTAATATTTGGGACATTTCTATTTTTGCTATTAATACCATGTTTACGGCATCTTAAATCAAATCAAATTGTATTGGTCGCGTACACATATTTAGCAGATGTTATCGCGGGTGTAGCAAAATGCTTATGTTCCTACCTCCAACAGTGCTGTAATATTGAACACTACACAACAATACACACAAATTTAAAAGTAAAAGAATGGAATTAAGATATATCAAAATATTAGGACAAGCAATGTCAGAGTGGCATTGACTAAAATACAGTAGAATAGAATACAGTATATACATATGAAATGAGTAAAGCATTATGTAAACATTATTAATGTGACTAGTGTTCCATTAATAAAGTGACCAGTGATTCCATGTTTAGGTACATAGGGCAGCAGCCTGTAAGGTGCAGGGTAGAGTAACCGGGTGGTAGCCGGCAAGTGATGGCTATTTAACAGTCTGATGGCCATGAGATAGAAGCTGTTTTTCAATCTTTCAGTCCCAGCGTTGATGCATCTGTACTGACCTCGCCATCTGGATGATAGCAGGGTGAACAGACTGTAGCTCGGATGGTTGATGTCCTTGATGTTTTTGGCCTTCCTGTGACACCGGGTGCTGTAGGTGTCCTGGAGGGCAGGCATTGTGCCCCCGGTGATGCATTGGACAGACGGCATCACCCTCTGGAGAGCCCTGCGTTTGTGGGCTGTGCAGTTGCTGTAGCAGGCGGTGATACAGCCCGACAGGATGCTCTCAAAAGTGCATCAAATTTCTTTAGCCTCCTAAGGTTGAAGAGGCGCTGTTGCGCCTTCTTCACCACACTGTCTGTGTGGGTGGACCATTTCAGATCATCAGTGATGTGTATGCCGAGGAACCTGAAGTTTTCCACCTTCTCCTCTGCCGTTCCGTCAATGTGGATAGGGGCATGCTCCCTCAATTTTTTCATGAAGTCCACGATCATCTCCTTTGTGTTGTTGACGTTGAGGGAGAGGTTCTACTTAGCTAGGGCCATCACCTCCTCCCTGTAGGCTGTTTCGTCGTTGTTGTTGGTAATCTAGCCTACCACTTTTGTGTTGTCTGCAAACTTGATGATTGCTTTGAAAACGTAGGAGACATGCGTGGCACACACCCGTGTGAGGGCCACCATGTTGAGCGTCAGCCTTGCGAGGGTGAACACACTTCAACGTCTTACTCACATCAGCTACGGAGAACAAGGGCTCAGGGTCCTCATCAGCGATAGTGTCCTGCGTCAGCGCCACTGTTTTCTTCGAAGCAGGTGACAGTGTTTAGCTTGTCCGGGAGCAAGGAGTTGGTGTCCGCGACGTGGCTGGTTTCCCCTTTATAATCCGTGATTGTCTGGAGTCCCTGCCACGTCTCGTGTCTGAGCCATTGAATTACGACTCCAGTTTGTCTCTGTACTGATTGTTGCCTGTTTGATTGCCTTACAGCTGGACTGTTTGTGCTCGTCCCTGTTAAATGTGGTGGTTTGCGCTTTGTTTTGCAAATGCTACCATCTATCCAGATTTTTTGGTTTGGATACGTTGTTATTGTCACAGTGGAAACAACTTCCCTGATGCACTTCCAGTCATTGAGTCAGTGTATACATTATTGTTTCTCTCAGAGGCAATCCAGAGTATATCCCAGTTCGCGTGATCAAAACAATCTTGAAGAATAGATTCTTATGACTGTAGGTTATAGAGAATCAATTGAAAACAAACGTACTACATCGAAACCTTGCAACACACTTGTCATAAATGTATGATTTGGGCCTGAGAAGTGGAGGGAGGTTAACACGTCCCCCATGCATTCAGCCAGCTGAGCATCAGCGATCATATGACATACAACGACGCACCGTTGAGCAGCCAATTTAAGCAACATAATTATGAAATAACGTGGAATAGAGACAACATGGGGGCCAATGGGAGGATACTGCAACAGATATAAATAGTGGATGCCCCCCCCCCCCCCCCCCCCCCCCCCCCCCCCCCCCCCCACACACACACACACACACACACACACACACACACACACACACACACACACACACACACACACACACACACACACGAGAGAGAGAAGAGAACAGCTGTTTACCCATTGGGCCACAGTGCCAGCCAGGGAATATAACTCACTTCACTTCACTAATTGTGTTGACACAATTAACTGGCTGACTCACTGGTCACATTGTGTTCGGGGAATCTAGTGAGATAGTGACCTGATAGAGGATTAGGGTTACATGTGCTTATGTAACACATTAGACTGTGTCAGTGCAGATGAATCAAACTGAGAGTCATTGGGAAGGGCTGGGATGGAAAAAACATGGAGGCTAGAGTACACTAAGGACTGTAATTAAATTACATCCGCTTTAGCTGACATCCGCAACGCGGTTGTTTTGGCGTGTCGGAGGTGGAACTGCGTTAGAGCTGTCCAATCTACAAATGGCTCATGGCATTATACCTAAAGCATCTAGGCCTAAGATTAGTACTGTTCGAACACAAGACTGATTTGATTTGACCCATATTGATCTTTCATCAGTAGGACTGTACATAACACACATACACATTTATATTAAGCCAGTTAACTGTGTGTAGTAAGGGGATGTGTTATATTACTTCTGCCTCTTCCCTTCTCTTTGTGTGTTCAGAATAAAAGCAATTTCCAGCAGCGGGCCCACGCACACATGGCCTATGTGGAGCCGGCCGAGTCAAGTGTGAGCTCTTTGTTTGCTTTTAGACATCCAATTTTTATGGCAAACTGTGCTTGATGGCACTTGACTGCTCAACCTCCGCAATGTTCCTGCCACTTGTGAGCTAGTTTAGGGCTCTCTGACGATTCGCCACAGTGCCTGAAAGCTTGCCGACAGACAGCCAGGCAGCGGTTTCTGTTCGACAGACACTCTTTGAGGCTTGTGAAACATGACGTGTCAAGGAAGAAAAATTGTCCTTGTTGTTGGGTGTGTGCTGCTTGTGCGGAGACGGCATCAGACTTTAAAGACTATAAAGGGGCATTCCACTTTGATCCTACGATTTAACATGGCTAATGTTGTTCTTTACCTTACGAGTGCAAGTTGGCATTCAGCAAGTTCAAGTTTAAGTAGCATTTGCAGGTATTAAAATAAACACATACATCCTCTCTTTCTCACATATTCTCTGTCACATATAGTACATACACATCTACATACCTCCATACTCTCATGCTAAACAACTACGTATTTACAGTGGAACTTTGTGGTGGTATTCCCCTTTTAAGGCGGCCATCATGACTTGTGTAAAGAAAGGAACTTGCGAATTATGAAGCGTTTCTTTTTCCCTCTTGAGTACAACTAGGCAGTTATGGCACTCTGAGGAATAGCGAAGGCCAAGCGCATGGCTCAGGTACCACAGGGTCAGCGCTCATCTACCTTTAGTGCTTCAAGCTCGAGTGGCAAAAACTCAATCTGCATAAATTGTCGCGTTAATCTACATAAACTTTTACATTAGCAGGAAAATGTACAATGCAGAGGTCAGCCATGAAGCAGCAGTTGAGGAAGTAAGGGATTTGATCAAAGCCACTCAAGAGAGGGAGAGAGAGAGACAGAGAGAGAGACTGCTAGAGAGAGAGAGAGAGACTGCTGGATTGAGAGAGAGGCAGTGAGAGAGAGAGAGAGAGAGAGAGAGACTGCTAGAGACAGAGTGGGCGAGGTGAGAAGAGATCTTCACACACAGCAGGTAATAATAGCCAACCACTCCAGGTTGATTTGGTCTTGACATCAGGCCCATGTTAAGTTGCAGTTCAGCCATGTCAGGATCAGGCAAGTGCTTTGGGCCTTGAGGGGAAGCATTCGCAGTGTTCACCGGGTCTATCAAGTTGGAGATGGAGAATTACATTTTTTATTTTGGGCTTGGGCCATAGTACTTTCAGTTAGAGCCTTGAAAATAGACCTTTATACACTGAACAAAAATATAAACGCAACTTGCAGATATCATCCTGACCAACTTGCCCTCTAAATACACCTCTGCTGTCTTCAACCAGGATCTCAGCGATCACTGCCTCATTGCCTGCATGCGTAATGGGTCTGAGGTCAAACAACCACCCCTCATCACTGTCAAACGCTCCCTAAAACACTTCAGCGAGCAGGCCTTTCTAATCGACCTGGCCCAGGTATCCTGGAAGGATATTGACCTCATCCCGTCAGTAGAGGATGCCTGGTTGCTCTTTAAAAGTGCTTTCCTCACCATCTTAAATAAGCATGCCACATTCAAATAATGTAGAACTAAGAACAGATATAGCCCTTGGTTCACCCAAGACTTGACTGCCCTTGACCAGCACAAAAACATCCTGTGGTGTTCTGCATTAGCATCGAATAGCCCACGCGATATGCAGCTTTTCAGGGAAGTCAGGAACCAATATACACAGTCAGTTAGGATAGCTAAGGCTAGCTTTTTCAAACAGAAATTTGCATCCTGTAGCACTAATTCCAAAACATTTTGGGACATTGCAAAATCCATGGAGAATAAGAGCACCTCCTCCCAGCTGCCCACTGCACTGAGGTTAAGAAACACTGTCACCACTGATAAATCTACAATAATCGAGAATTTCAATAAGCATTTTTCTACGGCTGGCCATGCTTTCCACCTGGCTACCCCTACCCCGGCCAACAGCTCGGCACCCCCTCTCCCCCGCTTCTCCTTTCACCTAAATCCAGACAGCTGATGTTCTGAAAGAGTTGCAAAATCTGTATCCCTACAAATCAGCTGGGCTAGACAATCTGGACCCTCTCGTTCTAAAATTATCAGCCGAAATTGTTGCAACCCCTATTACTAGCCTGTTGAACCTCTCTTTCGTATCATCTGAGATCCCCAAGGATTGGAAAGCTGCCGCGGTCATCCCCCTCTTCAAAGGGGGAGACACTATAGACCCAAACTGTGTTATAGACCTATATCCATCCTGCCCTGCCTTTCTAAAATCTTTGAAAGCCAAGTTAACCTGTTGGGGATAGGGGGCAGTATTTGCACGGCCGGATAAAAAACGTACCCGATTTAATCGGGTTACTACTCCTGCCCAGTAACTAGAATATGCATATAATTATTGGCTTTGGATAGAAAACACCCTAAAGTTTCTAAAACTGTTTGAATGGTGTCTGTGAGTATAACAGAACTCATATGGCAGGCAAAAACCTGAGAAGATTCCTTACAGGAAGTGGCCTGTCTTACCATTTCTTGCCCTCCTTGATCATCTCTATCCAAAACAGGGGATCTCTGCTGTTACGTGACACTTCCTACGGCTCCCATAGGCTCTCAGAAGGCGGGAAAAAGCTGAATGATGTAATTCCAGCCCCAGGCTGAAACACATTAGCGCTTTTGGCAAGTGGCCGATCAGAGGACAATGGGCTTAGGCGCATGCACGAGTCGACCCCATGCTTTATTTTCTTTCGCCTTTTTACCTAAACGCAGATTCCCGGTCGGAATATTATCGCTTTTTTACGAGAAAAATGGCATAAAAATTGATATTAACCTCTATGGGCTAGGTGGGACGCTAGCGTCCCCCCCGTGGTGCACTCCATCAACAGCAGGTGCATTTCAAGAGCGGCAAATTTGAAACCAAATAAATGTCAAAATTCAAATTTTTCAAACATACAACTATCTTACACCCTTTGAAAGATAAACATCTCCTTAATCTAACCACGTTGTCCGATTTCAAAAAGGTTTTACGGCGAAAGCATAAAGTTAGATTATGTTAGGAGAGTACATTGACAATAGCTGTGTGTAATGTTTTGTCAATTCAAAGACAGGGTCACCAAAACCATAAAACCAGCTAAAATGATGCACTAACCTTTTACAATCTCCATCAGATGACACTCCTAGGACATTATGTTAGACAATGCATGCATTTTTAGTTCTATCAAGTTCATATTTATATCCAAAAACAGCGTTTTACTATGGCATTGATGTTGAGGAAATCGTTTCCCTCCAATAACCGGCAGTCAAGTCAGCACCACAAATTAAATAATTAAAATTAGAAAACATTGGTAAAATATTATATTGTCATTTAAAGAATTATAGATTTACATCTCTTGAACGCAATAAACTTGCCAGATTTAAAAATAACCTTACTGGGAAATCACACTTTGCAATAATCTGAGCACTGCGCCCAGAAAAATACGCGGTGCGATACAGACTAGCCGCCATGTTGGGGAGATCTAAAATCAAAAATACTATGTAAATAATCCATTACCTTTGATTCTCTTCATCAGATGTCACTTCCAGGTATCACAGGTCCATAACGAATGTAGTTTTGTTCAAAAAAGCTCATCATTTATGTCCAAAAATCTCCGTCTTGTTAGCACATGATCTAAGCCCGCCGGACTTCACTTCATGAACGAGGGGAAAAAATATATTTACGTTCGTTCAAACATGTCAAACGTTGTATAGCATAAATCATTAGGGCCTTTTTTAACCAGAACATGAATAATATTCAAGGTGGACGAATGCATTCTCTTTTATAACGTATTGGAACGAGGGTACCCAACATGAACTCGCGTGCCAGAGTCTAATCGGCCATCACCGTTCCATGGCTCTTATTCGGTCAGATCTCACAGTAAAAGACTCAAAACACTTTGTAAAGGCTGGTGACATCTAGTGGAAGCAATAGGAAGTGCCAAAATATTCCTCAGCCCCTGTGTTTTTCAATGGCATAGGTTTAAAGGTAATACAACACATCAGATATCCACTTCCTGTCAGAATCTGTCTCAGGGTTTTGCCTGCCAAATGAGTTCTGTTATACTCACAGACACCATTCAAACAGTTTTAGAAACTTTAGGGTGTTTTCTATCCATATATAATAAGTATATGCATATTCTAGTTACTGGGTAGGATTAGTAACCAGATTAAATCGGGTACGTCTTTTTATCCAGCCGTGAAAATACTGCCCCTTGCCCCAACAGGTTAAACAGCGGTTGACATGCTTCGAAGTACGGTAATGGAATATTTCGAAATTTTTTGTCACGAAATGCGTCGTGCTCGTCACCCTTCTTTACCATTCGGATAGTGTCTTGAACGCACGAACAAAACAGAGGATATTTGGATATAACTATGGATTATTTGGGACCAAACCAACATTTGTTATTGAAGTAGAAGTCCTGGGAGTGCATTCTGACGAAGAACAGGTTATAAGATTTTTCTAGTAGTAAATCTGACTTTGGTGAGTGCTAAACTTGCTGGGTGTCTAAATAGCTAGCCCTGTGATGCCGGGCTATCTACTCAGAATATTGCAAAATGTGCTTTCACCGAAAAGCTATTTTAAAATCGGACATATCGAGTGCATAGAGGAGTTCTGTATCTATAATTCTTAAAATAATTGTTATGCTTTTTGTGAACGTTTATCGTGAGTAATTTAGTAAATTTTTTGTAAATTCACCGGAAGTTTGCGGGGGGTATGCTAGTTCTGAACGTCACATGCTAATGTAAAAAGCTGGTTTTTGATATAAATATGAACTTGATTGAACAAAACATGCATGCATTGTCTAACATAATGTCCTAGGTGTGTCATCTGATGAAGATCATCAAAGGTTAGTGCTGCATTTAGCTGTGGTTTGGGTTTTTGTGACATTATATGCTAGCTTGAAAAATGGGTGTCTGATTATTTCTGGCTGGGTACTCTGCTGACATAATCTAATGTTTTGCTTTCGTTGTAAAGCCTTTTTGAAATCGGACAGTGTGGTTAGATTAACGAGAGTCTTATCTTTAACCTGTTGGGGATAGGGGGCAGTATTGACACGGCTGGATAAAAAACGTACCCGATTTAATCTGGTTACTACTCCTGCCCAGTAACTAGAATATGCATATAATTATTGGCTTTGGATAGAAAACACCCTAAAGTTTCTAAAACTGTTTGAATGGTGTCTGTGAGTATAACAGAACTCCTATGGCAGGCCAAAACCTGAGAAGATTTCAAGCAGGAAGTGGCCTGTCTGAGAAGTAGTGTTTCATCTTGGCTCTTTTTATTGAAGACTCAGGATCTGTGCAATAACGTGACACTTCCTACGTCGTCCATAGCGTCTCAGAGCCCGGGAAAACGTTGAAAGACGCAGGCTCTGGCTGAAACACTTTATCGCTTTTGGCAAGTGGCCACTCAGAGTACTATGGGCATAGGCGCGTGCCCGCTTCGACCTAATGGTTTCTTTTCCTTTGCCTGTTTATCTAAACGCAGATTCCCGGTCGGAATATTATCGCTTTTTTATGAGAAAAATGGCATAAAAATTGATTTTAAACAGCGGTTGACATGCTTCGAAGTACGGTAATGGAATATTTAGAATTCTTTTGTCACAAATTGCGCCATGCTCGTCACCCTTATTTAGCCTTTAGGATAGTGTCTAGAACGCACGAACAAAACGCCGCTGTTTGGATATAACGATGGATTATTCCGGACCAAATCAACATTTGTTATTGAAGTAGAAGTCCTGGGAGTGCATTCTGACGAAGACAACAAAGGTAAGAACATTTTTCTTATAGTAAATCTGACTTTGATGAGTGCTAAACCTGCTGGGTGTCTAAATAGCTAGCCCTGTGATGCCGGGCTATCTACTGAGAATATTGCAAAATGTGCTTTCACCGAAAAGCTATTTTAAAATCGGACATATCGAGTGCATAGAGGAGTTCTGTATCTATAATTCTTAAAATAATTGTTATGCTTTTTGTGAACGTTTATCGTGAGTAATTTAGTAAATTCACCGGCAGTGTTCGGTGGGAATGCTAGTCACATGCTAGTCACATGCTAATGTAAAAAGCTGGTTTTTGATATAAATATGAACTTGATTGAACAAAACATGCATGTATTGTATAACATAATGTCCTAGGGTTGTCATCTGATGAAGATCATCAAAGGTTAGTGCTACATTTAGCTGTGGTTTGGGTTTATGTGACATTATATGCAAGCTTGAAAAATGGGTGTCTGATTATTTCTGGCTGGGTACTCTGCTGACATAATCTAATGTTTTGCTTTCGTTGTAAAGCCTTTTTGAAATCGGACAGTGTGGTTAGATTAACGAGAGTCTTATCTTTAAAATGGTGTAAAATAGTCATATGTTTGAAAAATTGAAGGTTTTGCATTTCTAAGGTATTTGAATAACGCGCCACGGGATTACACTTGCTGTTGACTAGGTGCTAGCCCATAGAGGTTAACAAACCTCCAAACGAACTTCAATGCCATACAACACTCCTTCCGTGGCCTCCTTCCCGCCTGACTAGCATCACTACTGGGGATGGTTCTGAACTTAGACAACTACAAATACCTAAGGTGCCTGGTTAGACTATAAACTCTCCTTCCAGACTCACATTAAACATCTCAAATCCCAAATTAAATCAAGAATCGTCTTCCTATTCCGCAACAAAGCCTCCTTCACTCATGCTGCCAAAAATACCCTCGTAAAACTGACTATCCTACCGATCCTTGACTTCGGCGATGTCATTTACAAAATAGCCTCCAACACTCTAATCAGCAAATTGGATGTGGTCTATCACAGTGCCATCCATTTTGTCACCAAAGCCCCATATACAATCCACCACTGTGACCTGTATGCTCACGTTGGCTGGCCCTCACTACATATTCGTTGCCAAACCCACTGGCTCCAGGTCATCTACAAGTCTTTGCTAGGAAAGACCTGCCTTATCTCAGCTCACTGGTCATTATAGCAACACCCACCCGTAGCACATGCTCCAGCAGGTATATTTCACTGGTCATCCCCAAAGCCAACACTTCCTTTGGCCGCCTTTCCTTCCAGTTCTCTGCTGCCAATGACGAACGAATTGCAAGAATCACTGAAGCTGGAGTCATATCTCCTTCTCTAACTTTAAGCATCATCTGTCAGAGCAGCTTACCTATCACTCTACCTGCACACAGCCCATCTGTAAATAGCACACCCAACTTCCTCATCCCCATATTGTTATTTATCTTACATTTTACATTTACATTTACGTCATTTAGCAGACACTCTTATCCAGAGCAACTTACAAATTGGTGGATTCACCTTATGATATCCAGTGGAACAACCACTTACAATAGTACATCTATATCTTTTTGGGGGAGTTATAAGGATTACTTTATCCTATCTCAAGTATTCCTTAACCTGTTATGGCTAGGGGGCAGTATTTTCACGGCTGGATAAAAAACGTACCCGATTTAATCTGGTTACCACTCCTACCCAGTAACTAGAATATGCATATACTTATTACATATGGATAGAAAACACCCTAAAGTTTCTAAAACTGTTTGAATGGTGTCTGTGAGTATAACAGAACTCATATGGCAGGCCAAAATCTGAGAAGGTTTCATTCAGGAAGTGGCCTGTCTGACAAGGTGTCGTTCTTCTTGTCTCTGTTTATTGAAGAGTGAGGATCTTAGCTGTCCCGTGACACTTCCTACGGCTGCCATAGGGTCTCAGAAGGCGGTAAAAAGCTGAATCGTGGCTTTGCAGGCTCTGGCTGAAACAAAGTAGCGCGTTTGGGTAGTGGCTGGTTACAGTACTGTGAGACTCAGGCTCGTGCCCGCGTCGACCGAAAGCTTTGTTTACTTTCCTCTGTTTAGCTAAATGGACATTCCCGGTCGGAATATTATCGCTTTTTTTACGAGAAAAATTGGATAAAAATTGATTTTAAAGAGGTGGGGTTTCAGGTGTCTACGGAAGGTGGTGATTGACTCCGCTGTCCTGGCGTTGTGAGGGAGCTTGTTCCACCTTTGGGGTGCCAGAGCAGCGAACAGTTTTGACTGGGCTGAGCGGGAACTGTGCTTCCGCAGAGGTAGGGGGGCCAGCAGGCCAGAGGTGGATGAACGCAGTGCCCTTGTTTGGGTGTAGGGCCTGATCAGAGCCTGAAGGTACGGAGGTGCCGTTCCCCTCACAGCTCCGTAGGCAAGCACCATGGTCTTGTAGCAGATGCGAGCTTCAACTGGAAGCCAGTGGAGTGTGCGGAGGAGCGGGGTGACGTGAGAGAACTTGGGAAGGTTGAACACCAGACGGGCTGTGGCGTTCTGGATGAGTTGTAGGGGTTTAATGGCAAAGGCAGGGAGCCCCGCCAACAGGGAGTTGCAGTAATCCAGACGGGAGATGACAAGTGCCTGGATTAGGACCTGCGCCGCTTCCTGTGTAAGGCAGGGTCGTACTCTGCGAATGTTGTATAGCATGAATCTACAGGATCGGGTCACCGCCTTGATGTTAGCGGAGAACGACAGGGTGTTGTCCAGGGTCACGCCGAGGCTCTTAGCACTCTGGGAGGAGGACACAATGGCGTTGTTCACCGTGATGGTGAGATCATGGAAAGGGCAGTCCTTCCCCGGAAGGAAGAGCAGCTCCGTCTTGCCGAGGTTCAGCTTGAGGTGGTGATCTGTTATCCACACTGATATGTCTGCCAGACATGCAGAGATGCGATTCGCCACCTGGTTATCAGAAGGGGGAAAGGAGAAGATTAATTGTGTGTCGTCTGCGTAGCAATGATAGGAGAGACCATGTGAGGATATGACAGAGCCAAGTGACTTGGTGTATAGCGAGAATAGGAGAGGGCCTAGAACAGAGCCCTGGGGGACACCAGTGGTGAGAGCACGTGGTGCGGAGACGGATTCTCGCCACGCCACCTGGTAGAAGCGACCTGTCAGGTAGGATGCAATCCAAGAGTGAGCCACGCCGGAGATACCCAACTCGGAGAGGGTGGAGAGGAGGATCTGATGGTTCACAGTATCAAAGGCAGCAGATGGGTCTAGAAGGATGAGAGCAGAGGAGAGAGAGTTAGCTTTAGCAGTGCGGAGAGCCTCCGTGACACAGAGAAGAGCAGTCTCAGTAGAATGACCAGCCTTGAAACCTGAGAAGAAGGTCATTCTGAGAGAGATAGCAGGAGAGCTGACCAAGGACGGCACGTTCAAGAGTTTTGGAGAGGAAAGAAAGAAGGGATACTGGTAGTTGTTGACATCGGAGGGATTGAGTGTAGGTTTTTTGAGAAGGGGTGCAACTCTCGCTCTCTTGAAGACGGAAGGGACGTAGCCAGCGGTAAAGGATGAGTCGATGAGTGAGGTGAGGTAAGGGAGAAGGTCTCCGGAAATGGTCTATAGAAGAGAGGAGGGGATAGGGTCAAGCGGGAAGGTTGTTGGGCGGCCGGCCGTCAAAAGACGCAAGATTTCATCTGGAGAGAGAGGGGAGAAAGAGGTCAAAGCATAGGGTAGGGCAATGTGAGCAGGACCAGTGGTGTCGTTTGACTTAACAAACGAGGATCGGATGTCGTCGACCTTCTTCTCAAAATGGTTGACGAAGTCATCCGCAGAGAGGGAGGAGGGGGGGGGGGGGAGGATTCAGGAGGGAGGAGAAGGTGGCAAAGAGCTTCCTAGGGTTAGAGGCCGATGCTTGGAAGTTAGAGTGGTAGAAAGTGGCTTTAGCAGCAGAAACAGAGGAGGAAAATGAAGAGAGGAGGGAGTGAAAAGATGCCAGGTCCGCAGGGAGGCTAGTTTTCCTCCATTTCCGCTCGGCTGCCCGGAGCCCTGTTCTGTGAACTCGCAATGAGTCGTCAAGCCACGGAGCAGGAGGGGAGGACCGAGCCGGTCGGGAGGATAGGGGACATAGAGAGTCAAAGGATGCAGAAAGGGAGGAGAGGAGGGTTGAGGAGGCAGAATCAGGAGATTGGTTGGAGAAGAATTGAGCAGAGGGAAGAGATGATAGGATGGAAGAGGAGAGAGTAGCAGGAGAGAGAGAACGAAGGTTGCGACGGCGCAATACCATCTGAGTAGGGGCAGAGTGAGTAGTGTTGGAGGAGAGCGAGAGGGAAAAGGATAGAAGGTAGTGATCGGAGACTTGGAGGGGAGTTGCAGTGAGATTAGTAGAAGAACAGCATCTAGTGAAGATGAGGTCAAGCGTATTGCCTGCCTTGTGAGTAGGGGGGGACGGTGAGAGGGTGAGGTCAAAAGAGGAGAGGAGTGGAAAGAAGGAGGCAGAGAGAAATGAGTCAAAGGTAGACGTAGGGAGGTTAAAGTCACCCAGAACTGTGAGGGGTGAGCCATCCTCAGGGAAGGAACTTATCAAGGCGTCAAGCTCATTGATGAACTCTCCAAGGGAACCTGGAGGGTGATAAATGGTAAGGATGTTAAGCTTGAAAGGGCTAGTGATTGTGACAGCATGGAATTCAAAGGAGGAGATAGACAGATGGGTCAGGGGAGAAAGAGAGAATGTCCACTTGGGAGAGATGAGGATTCCACTGCCACCACCCCGCTGACCAGATGCTCTCGGGGTGTACGAGAACACGTGGTCAGACGAGGAGAGAGCAGTAGGAGTAGCAGTGTTTTCTGTGGTAATCCATGTTTCCGTCAGCGCCAAGAAGTCGAGGGACTGGAGGGTAGCATAGGCTGAGATGAACTCTGCCTTGTTCTTGCTCTTTTGCACCCCAGTATCTCTACTTGCACATCATCATCGGCACATCTATCACTCCAGTGTTAATGCTAAATTGTAATTATTTCGCCTCTATGGCCTATTTATTGCCTTACCTCCCTACTCTTCTACATTTGCACACACTGTACATAGATATTTTCTATTGTACTTTTTTATGTGTAACTCTGTGTTGTTGTTTTTGTCGCACTGCTTTGCTTTATCTTGGCCAGGTCACAGTTGTAAATGAGAACTTGTCCTCAGCTGGCCTACATGGTTAAATAAAGGTGAAATAAAAATATAATAAATACATGTAAAGTGTCGGTCCCATGTTTCATGAGCTGAAATAAAAGATCCCAGAAACCCCATACGTCCAAAAAGCTTATCTCTCAAATTTTGGGCACAAATTTATTTACATCCCTGTTAGTGAGAGTTTCTCATTTGTCAAGATAATCCTTCCACCTGACAGGTATGACAATACCTGACAGGTATGACATATCAAAAGCTGATTAAACAGCATGATCATTACACAGGTGTACCTTGTGCTGGGAATAATAAAAGGTCGCTCTAAAATGTGCAGTTTTGTCACACAACGTAATGCCACAGATGTCTCACGTTTTGAGGAAGCGTGCATTTGGAATGCTGACTGCAGGAATGTAAACCAGAGTTTTTGACAGAGAATTTAATGTTGATTTCTCTACCATAAGCCGCCTCCAACGTCAACAGTGACGAGGCGACTCTGGGATGCTGGCCTTCTTGGAAGAGTTGCAAAGAAAAAAACATATCTCAGACTGGCCAATAAAAATAACAGAGTAAGATGGGCAAAAGAACACAGACACTGGACAGAGGAACTCTGCCTAGAAAATCAGCATCCCGGAGACCAGCATCCTCGCCTCTTCACTGTTGACTTTGAGACTGGTGTTTTGCGGGTACTATTTAATGAAGCTGCCAGTTGAGGACTTGTGAGGCGTCTGTTTCTCAAACTAGACACTCTAATGTACTTTTTCTCTTGCTCAGTTGTGCACCGGGGCCTCCCACTCTTATTTATATTCTGGTTAGAGACCGTTTGTGCTGTTCTGTGAAGGGAGTAGTACACACCATTGTACGAGATCTACAGTTTCTTGGCAATTTCTCGCATGGAATAGCCTTTATTTCTCAGAACAAGAATAGACTGACGAGTTTCAGAAGAAAGTCTTTGTTTCTGGCCATTTTGAGCTTGTAATCGAACCCAGAAATGTTGATGCTCCAGATACTTAACTAGTCTAAAGAAGGCCAGTTTTATTGCTTCTTTAAACAGAACAATAGATCTCAGCTGTGCTAACATAATTGCAAAAGGGTTTTCTAATGATGAATTAGCCTTTGAAAATGATAAACTTGGATTAGCTAACACAACATGCCATTGGAACACAGGAGTGATGGTTGCTGGGCCTCTGTACGCCTATGTAGATATTCCATAAGAAATCTGCCGTTTCCAGCTACAATAGTCATTTACAACATTAACAATGTCTACACTGTATTTCTGATCAATTTAATGTTGTTTTAACGGACAAAAAATTTGCTTTTCTTTCAAAGACAAGGACATTTCTAAGTGACCCAAAGCTTTTGAAAGGTAGTGTATTTCAATTGACTGATTTCATTATATAAACTATAACTCTTTGAAATTGTTGCATGTTACATTTATTTTTGTTTAGTATATATCATATTTTTGTTCACAATAGCTGTAGCTTTCAGTGAAGGCTCCAGCCTTGGGTTCTGCTCTGTATGTGCCTTTCAGTAGAGTATTTCACATCGTCAAATGATATTTCAATGGCAGAAGGACATGTTCTAAAGTGCATTTTCTCCAAAAATAATACTTTTTCTTTTCAATCAACAGAATTCAGGCTCATCTGAAGTTGCCTTCAATGTTCCATGATGTGTGTGCAAAAACCAAAGAATAAAAACAAGTGCACCTTCATCCATGACTGTGTGTTTTCTGTTAAAGGATTATCTGGGCCTCCCCTAAAATACAAGGAAGCCAAATACAAAACCTACAGATGGGTGTGATGGGCATAGATGCCACCGTTGTTCTGCTCCCCCTCTCTGTGAACTGAGCCCTCACCTCTCCTTCCCCTACCTCTTTCTGAGCTGACTGCTCTCCTCCCCACCCTCTCTTGTGCAAAAGAGGCCTGGGCCAAAATCAGAGCCATCAGCTGTGAGTGAGGCGTCAGGCTGGGTGAGGCTGGCTTGACGCGTTCCCTGCCTGCTGCCCGCTGCCATGTTAAACTGCCTGACAGACAGGCCCCAACCTGGGGGGTGACGGAGGCAGAGAGAGAGGGGAGGGTGCAGCAGGGGCCTGTCTGTCTGTCTCTGGCTGTCTCTCTATCCCTGCCTCTCTTCACCCCACCCTTCTCATCACATTCACAAGGGAGGGGACGTGCACACGCTTACTCTCACCCTGTCTGCCCATCTACCTCTCTCTCCCTCTCTCTTTCAGACAGTCTGTCTGTCTGTCTCTTTGTCTCTTTGTCTCTCTCTCTTCCTATGCAGTTGCCAGTAGAACTTGATGAATGCACACAGCAGTGGATCTCTCTCTGTCCCAGGACAATGGAATCAGCCGCTGCCTATTATTCACAATGAAATACACACCAGTCAGTGCTTTACTTCACACCTACACACACACCTACACACACCTACCCACACCTACACACACACACCTACCCACACCTACACACACCTACCCACACCTACACACACCTACCCACACCTACACACACCTACCCACACCTACACACACACACACACACACACACACACACACACACACACACACACACACACACACACACACACACACACACACTCACCTACACACTCACCTACACACACACCTACACACACACACCTACACACACACACCTACACACACACACACACACACACACACACACACACACACACACACACACACACACACACACACACACACACACACACACACCTACCTACACACACCTACACACATACACACACACCTACACACATCTACACACACCTACACACACGCACACACACACACACTCACCTACCAACACCTACACACTCACCTACCAAAACCTACACACACACACCTACACAAACCTACACAAACACACACACACTCACACCTAAAGACAACACACACATATACTTACACACACACACACCTACACACCTACACACACACACACACACACCTACACACACACCCGCTAAGAGTGTTGTGAGAGTGGCTTGGTATGATATTGGCTCCCGTATCAAGGAGAGCGACTGAAGTCAGTCCAGGTATTGGCGCAATGTGTCAGATATGCTGCGCTGGCGATAAAGAAAACACCTGGGGGATTAAATGTGAGCAGGGGTAATTACACTGTGCCCTGTGTGTGTGTAGTCCTGCTCAGACTCGTGAATTCACACACCTCATGAACACTACTGCTGCCTGCACCAGCCAGACTCAGCCTGACTGCCACACACACACACACACACACACACACACACACACACACACACACACACACACACTGCGAAGCCCTCTGGCCTTTAGAGGGCAGCCGAAGACAAGAAATACAAAGGCCAGAGTGGAGGAGCTGAGTCTCTCTCTCTCTCTCTCTCTCTCTCTCTCTCTCTCTCTCTCTCTCTCTCTCTCTCTCTCTCTCTCTCGTCTGGAACTAAAGCAGACAGACTGGGATACAGCTCCACAGTTGAAAACATTCCTCTTTTTATTTTCCCTTCCGCCTGACAAACACAGAGAGACTGTGTGAACTGAGGCCAGGGGCAACATATCACACTCACACCCTACAACAACGACAACAGCCATAGGAAGACAATACCACAGAGTCATCCAATGGCGCTGCACCACAGTCAATGTACACATCGCAACAGCCAGCAGAACAAAGCTTCCTTTCCTCAACGTCCTTTCCTTCCGTCACACTGATCTAAAATATACAGAGACGGTACATCCGGAAAGCTTACCTTCAACAGTCCGGTTCCAAATCTCTGTGGATGAGACAACAGGAGACAAAGAAAGGAAACCACTTGCCATGATTGAGACGCAGCCCACATCTTTAAAGCAGAAATCAGCAGTTGAAACAATAACAAAGCGTTCTTCCTGCCCCTGTTTCGGTAAAAAGACACGGGATGGGGCTGGAGAACCATTCAAATTCATAGAAAGAGCTATGGATGCAAGGACTGACCATCCATGATATCAAAATTATAGTTTTAACCATGTTTTGAGGCTATATTATGTTTGTTAACAAAGTAAATATAAACAAACATTGGAGTGAAACAACCTTATATTTTGGGTTCTGAAAGGGTACGTTATATTCTTCAAGAATCAATGGGTAAATAGAATACATTTTTAAGTCCATAAATGTATGTAGCAGCGGCAGATTGCTCTTTTTTAAGTGACCACAGCCTGCTAGCAATAGCTAGCATTGTCGGAATGATTGCTATCCGGTTGAAGGGCTCCTCACCCAAATAAACATGGGCCTAGGCAGACAGAGATGAGAGCCAGATTAGGGGGCAGAGGGTTAGGGTTGGAGGCTGGCTGTAATCCCCTGGAAGGCACTGGAACACTCAGACCAGTGAGAGTGGGCAACCACGCCACGTGCACAACTGCCATGACACTGGATATTGGATTTGGATGGATATTGGAAGTGTCATTCTAAACTCCTTGTTGCCCAGTTTTTAGGGTTCATGCTGTTATCCAGGCTACTGTATGACTTTGTAGCGATTTGAAAATACCTCACTGAGACCCAGTGGCTTGTCACTAGATGATAGGGATGGGAATTCCCAGGGACCTCACTATACGATATGATCACGATACTTACAGTTGAAGTCAGACGTTTACATACACCTTAGCCAAATACATTTAAACTCAGTTTTTCACAATTCCTGACATTTAATCGCAGTAAAAATTCCCTGTATTAGGTCAGTTTGGATCACCAATTTATTTTTAGAACGTGAAATGTCAGAATAATAGTAGACATAATTATTTATTTCAGCTTTTATTTCTTTCATCAGATTCCCAGTGGATCAGAAGTTAACATACACTCAATTAGTATTTGCTAGCATTGCCTTTAAATTGTTGAACTTGGGTCAAACGTTTCGCGTAGCCTTCCACAAGCTCCCACAAAAAGTTGGGTGAATTTTGGCCCATTCCTCCTGACAGAGCTGGTGTAACTGAGTCAGGTTTGTAGGCCTCCTTGCTCGCGCACACTTTTTCAGTTCTGCCCACACATTTTCTATAGGATTGAGGTCAGGGCTTTGTGATGGCCACTCCAATACCTTGACTTTGTTGTCCTTAAGCCATTTTGCCACAATTTTGGAAGTATGCTTGGGGTCATTGTTCATTTGGAAGACCCATTTGCGACCAAGCTTTAACTTCCTGACTGATGTCTTGAGATGTTGCTTCAATATATCCACATAATTTTCCCGCCTCATGATGCCATCTATTTTGTGAAGTGCACCAGTCCCTCCTGCAGCAAAGCACCCCCACAACATGATGCTGCCACCCCCGTGCTTCACGGTTGGGATGGTGTTCTTCGGCTTGCAAGCGTCCCCCTTATTCCTCCCCACATAATGATGGTCATTATGGCCAAACAGTTCTATTTTTGTTTCATCAGACCAGAGGACATTTCTCCAAAAAGTACGAACTTTGTCCCCACGTGCAGTTGCAAACTGTAGTCTGGCTTCTTTATGGCAGTTTTGGAGCAGTGGCTTCTTCCTTGCTGAGCGGCTTTTCAGGTTATGTCGATATAGGACTAGTTTTGCTGTGGATATAGATATTTTGTATCTGTTTCCTCCAGAATCTTCACAAGGTCCTTTGCTGTTATTCTGGGATTGATTTGCACTTTTCGCACCAAAGTACGTTCATCTCTAGGAGACAGAACGCGTCTCCTTCCTGAGCGGTATGACGGCTGCATGGTCCCATGGTGTTTATACTTGTGTACTATTGTTTCTCCAGATGAACGTGGTACCTTCAGGCATTTGGAAATTGCTCCCAAGGATGAACCAGACTTGTGGAGGCCTATAATTCTTTTCTGAAGTCTTGGCTGATTTCTTTTGATTTTCCCATGATGTCAAGCGAAGAGGCACTGAGTTTGAAGGTAGGTCTTGAAATACGTCTACAGGTACACCTCCAATTGACTCAAACGATGTCAAATAGCCTATCTGAAGCTTCTAAAGCCATGACAGCATTTTCTGGAATTTTCCAAGCTGTTTAAAGGCACAGTCAACTTAGTGTATTTAAACTTCTGACCCACTGGAATTGTGATACGTTGAATTATAAGTGAAATAATCTGTCTGTAAACAATTGTTGGAAAAATGACTTGTGTCATGCACAAAGTAGATGTCCTAACCAATTTGCCAAAACTATAGTTTGTTAACTTGACAAACAAGATGAACTGGCAACAGACAAACAGAGAACACAGGTATAAATACACAGGGGATAATGGGGAAGATGGGTGACAACTGGAGGGGGTTGGAGACAATCACAAGGACAGGTGAAACAGATCAGGGTGTGACACAGTGCAGGTCAAGAAGAGTTAACAAAATATTTACCAAATAGACTAAAGAAAAAACGTATAAAAAGTAACACAATAACATAACAATATCGAGGCTATATACAGAGGGTACTGGTACTGTCACGGGTGTCGTAGGGTTTAGACCAAGACGCAGCGGGAAAATGTATACTCATCTTCTTTTATTAACGGACAAAGAAGGAAAACCAAAACGTATACAAAAAAAAACACGACGACAAAGAACAGGCCGGTAAGGCACAAAGCTATACACAGCAACAATCTCCCACAAAATCCCATGACAAACACACTCCTAAATATAGGACCTTCAATCAGAGGCAACGATAGACAGCTGCCTCCAATTGAAGGCCCCAATCCCCATTACCAAAACATAGAAATACAAACACCTAGACACAACATAGAAATAAACTAACAAGACATTTGTGGAGTGGTTGAAAAACTCGTTTTTATGACTACAACCTAAGTGTATGTACATTTCCGACTTCAACTGTAGGTGCCAATACTATATGTATTGCGATTATATATTTACCACTATTGCATTTTGATATTCCAAACATATTTCTCACTATATGACTGATCAAAACAAGTTGGTTGATCCAGTCATGGAAATAAAATTGGTGGACACATGTTGGTTTCCCATTCAAAAAGAGAGCTTTGGCGCACATACAGCTGACTAGCGCTAGCTAACGCTAACTACCTAGCGCAGGTATGTGAAAGTTGATGTCTCTAAGTCTAAAAAAAATGACATTGTCTAAGAAATGTCTAATAAAATGTCTAATAAAGTCCATGGCGTAGACAAATCATTTGGTAAAGAGGTTAGATTATCTCTTCATATGCCTGTGACCCACTCAGATCAGAGCCCTGTATCTAAATACAGACTGGTTACCTGTAATGCGATGCTACTGGCGGCTAACAAGTCAGGCGCAGGAGATCGGAAACTGATTTACAACGGTTGTGTTTAATAACCATAAACCACCGTCAACAAAATAAGACAATCAATGGGTCAAACAAAACCCGGTAAAATACCAGCATACCGTGCACAAGCCCTACAACAAACAATTACGGACAAGGACATGGGGGGGAACAGAGGGTTAAATACACAACATGTAATTGATGGAATTGTAACCAGGTGTGATGGAAGACAAGACAAAACCAATGGAAAATGAAAAGTGGATCGGCGAAGGCTAGAAGGTCGGTGACGTTGACCGCCGAACGTCGCCCGAACAAGGAGATGGACCAACTTCGGCGGAAGTCGTGACATTACCGTGTAATGATTGAAGCATCTTTAGTGACCTTGGACCTTTACTGGACAGTGAACAACATATCAAGTATAAGGAAGGCTACTTAGTACCAGGGGAAAAACGGGATCCCATGATAGTGAATGGGAAAATGGTGGTCTTTGTTGTCAATCTTTGTGTAAATGAAACATTTTCGAAGATAATCATGGTACCAATAATTGCTTCTAACACAGCAGATATACAGTGAGCTCCAAAAGTATTGGGACATTGACACATTGTTTGTTGTTTTGGCTCTCTATAGAAATGATACATTACTGTGGAGGTTAAAGTGCTGACTGTCAGCTTTTATTTGAGGGTATTTTCATCCATATCAGGTGAACCATTTAGAAATAACAGCACTTTTTGTACATAGGGGACAAAAATTCTTTGCAAAAATTCCTTTATGTGTATTAAAGCAGTCAAAGTTTTATATTCCTAGCACTCAATGATTACATCATGCTTGTGACTCTGTTTGTTCTGGTTGTGTTTCAGATTATTTTGTGCCCAATAGAAATGAATGGTACATAATGTAGTTGAATGTTGGAGTCACTTTTAGTGTAAATAAGAATAGAATATGTTTCTAAACACTTCTGCATTAATGTGGATGCTAGCATGATTACGGACAGTCGTGAATTAATCATGAACAATGATGAATGATAAAATCTCAAATCGCTAAGACAAGACCTCTCACCATTACAATAACAGGGGAGGTTAGCATTTTTTGGGGGGTCTGATATTCGTGCGTCTAACTTCTCATCATTATTCATGATTAATTCAGGACTATCCGTAATCATGGTAGCGTCCACATATATGTAGAAGTCACAAGCTTTACCTGTTTATTCTATAACTTATTCCTGTTCCATTACACTCAGTATTGTTGTTTAGGTCAGACCTGAACAGAGAGAAGGGACAGTCCTAGAAAATCTATCATATTAACTTTGTCTTGTTTCTATCCCTTCATCCTTTGTGTAATTATTATTAGGCGTTTTGCTTTTCTATTGTTTTCACTATTTTCTTTCTCTCTGCATTGCCAGTAAGTGAGCATTTCATTGGTAGTCTACACCTGTTGTTTACGAAGCATGTGACAAATGCAATGTTATTTGATTTCTTCTGAGAGGAAAGACATGAAACTGAACAAGAATGGAAATGGTGTGCAGCAGTACCAGTTGCTCGACCTATGTGTTTCTCACATAAAATAAGCCTCACTCCTGCCAAGGCTGCCTTGAAACCACAAGGCCATGCATTGGTTCTAACAGAGGAGGGCTAGTTTAGTCTGTGTGGGGGTACAGTGAATGTACTATAGGGCCTTTGGGGCTAGGTGGCCTGCCAGAAAACTTCAAGACTGAAAAATAGCACAAAGCCAAGTAGAAGCACACCCTTGAATAAATAGCAGCTTTCCTCCCCCCCCCCCCCCCACACACACACACACACACACACACACACAC
Organism: Salmo salar; assembly: GCF_965601325.2. Lineage (NCBI taxonomy): Eukaryota > Metazoa > Chordata > Actinopteri > Salmoniformes > Salmonidae > Salmo > Salmo salar. Next base: position 35,797,222 of record NC_138314.1, read on the forward strand.
ACACACACACACACACACACACACACACACACACACACACACACCACACACACACACACACACACACACACACACACATGCGTACGCACACAAACACACCACACTCAGTCTTGAGCATGGGCTCTGCCAGCACAAAGACCAGAGTAAGGGTCTCGATACAAGCTGTGTGCTGAGAGAAGCCTGAAAGAGGAAACTCATTCTACGAGAGCGTGAGGGAGTGACATGAGGAGGGGGGAGGGAGAGAGATGGGGAGGGGTTGCAGACTCTATCCTGGCAAACACCCAACACCCCAATGAAGGCAGAGAAATAGAGAGTGAGAGGAAGATGTTGGAGAAAAGGCCTAGGGAGTTTTGGGAAGTCTAGCCTTTTGAAACAGCCGCATGTTCAGCTGAAATCCATGCACTGCAGTGTCGTTTTGGTCTGGATATGGCTAGCTTACAAAGTAGCAGTTGCTAACAGAATGTTACTGGTTCCAGTCCCAGCAGTGAGAACAAATGAGCTGACCCTGAACAAGGCACTGTTGTGTTGATCCACCATTTTGAAACCGTGCTCCACATCGCAGCCCGAGTGAATCCATGACACTGCAGCAGTCTGAGGGGACCAAGCTATTTCCTATTTCCTATGATGTCTTTCAGCTCCACAAACATGAATTCAGCAAAACTTGAATGGGTTGGCTTGGGAAGGTAAAGGAAGGGGGGGGGGGGACTGTTTGGGAGACAAGCTGATGAATGCTTGGTTGTGTGACAAACAAACAAAAAGCAGCAGAGGAAGGCCTTAAAAAAATTGTCAACGACTCCAGCAACCCTAGTCATAGAGTGTTCTCTCTGCTACCGCAGGGCAAGCGGTACCGGAGCGCCAAGTCGAGGTTCAAAAGGCTCGTTAACAGCTTCTACCCCAAGCCTTAAGACTCCTGAGCAGCTAATGAAAGGGCTACCCAGACCCCTCTTTTACGCTGCTGCTACTCTCTGTTTAAAATCTATGCATAGTCACTTTAACTCTACCGACATGTACATATTACCTCAATTACCTCAACTAACCGGTGCCCCCACACATTGACTCTGTACCGGTACCCCCTGTACATAGCCTTGCTTGTTATTTTACTGCTGCTGTTTAATTATTTTGTGATTTTATTTTATTTTTTCTATTTTTTACTTAACACTTTTTTTTTTCTTAACTTCTTAAAGAATTGTTGGTTAAGGGCTTGTAAGTAAGCATTTCACTGTAAGGTCTACTACACTTGTTGTATTCGGTGCATTTGACAAATACAATTTGATTTGATTTGAAGAGCCTGGTAGAAATTGCTGTCCTTTAAGTTTGCTTTAATCGACAGTCGGGCAGAGACTCTGAGACTCTGAGACTCTGAGGAAGGAAAAGTATGATAAATATTAATCTAGTGTAGCGTAGTGTAGTGTAATGATCTAAACTAGCTGCTTAGTTGGTCAGTTTTAGCCGGGTCTCAATGAGACTAGATGTGGATGGCTCCTAGGCTAGGCTCTGCTTACTAACATGGGTGGCTGTACAGAGCAGACGCCACCAGAGATTAAGGAAAATCTATTTTCTGCCTGCCTCTCTCCCTCTCCATGCCTCTCTGGAGCAGCCACTGCTCCAGGTCATTTTCCATTCCAATATGGTTCTCTCTCTCGTCATCCTGCAAAATTAAACACTCGCAGGCACAGCGAGCGGGCAAACACGCACGTGCACTAACATAAGCAAACACACAGGGTCGTGTGGACCAGCCTTGAGAGAGGGAGGGGTGAGAGCAGGCCTTGCCCTTAGCCATGGCATGCTTTCCCTGCCAGCAACCCAGGGTCGAGGGTGGGGGCCATACGTTATTCCCCCCACCGCCCCCTTCCTCCCCCTGTCCTCCAGCCAGGGTCATTATTTCAGGGTGAGAACACTGCCATTGAAAGGCGTTGTTTGTTTCTGACCAAGCCCTGGCAGCTCAACAACACAGCAGGGTGACAGCAAGTCAACAGCCATTTAGTAACCATTGCAGAAGCGCTAGCTAGCTAGTTCACCCCACCAACAAAGATAGCTTTCATTGATGCATTTATTCAGTGTCCATCATATCACATACGCAAACTCAGTAGAAAACATGTAATAGACTACTACATTATAGTTGCTTTACCTGATGTCCTAATTTAGCCTAAGCTGAGTTAATGGAGCCAAGCTCCTCCACAACCATTTAATGTGAAATCAGAATCCAGCTAGATCCACTACCTCTATCTACCTAGCTAGATCCACTACCTCTATCTACCCAGCTAGATCGACTATCTCTATCTACCCAGCTAGATCCACTATCTCTATCTACCCAGCTAGATCCACTATCTCTATCTACCCAGGTCTCCTCACTATCTCCTGTCACAACGCCAAGAAATAGAAACTAAGTGAAAGAAAGAGGGAAAGAGAGCCGCGTGTCACATTTCTCCAGCAGTAGTAGCTCCCTCCATCCCTCCATCTGTGGCCTAGCAGGCAGCACTGAGCGAGCTGAGTCCTAGACAGTCCTAGACAGAGCAAGCTGAGTCCTAGACAGTCCTAGACAGAGCGAGCTGAGTCCTAGACAGAGCGAGCTGAGTCCTAGACAGAAGGGGCCTGCAGTGACTGGTGCAGCCCAGGCAGCTTGCTTGCACGCACGCACACACACACACAGACAGTCACACACACGCGCACACACTTTTTTCTAATTTTGCAAACAGTCTCATCCTCTGACCCCTTTAATTTGCTCCTTTTCTCCTGTCACTCCTTCGTTTTCTCACTGGGACGAAACAATCCCAATCTCATTTATTTTTGAGGACAGAATATGTACATGTGTTAATGGGAAAGCCGAATCAAATTAACTATAATTAGTCAAAGTGGAGAGTGAGGCAGGGAAGTGGAGGCGGCATACATGGGAGTCTCGCTGTCCCCCACCCCCACTACCATACACACACACATCTATACTCTCCCCCCACCACCACTACCATACACACAGCTATGCCACCAACACACCCTTCCCCCATTCGTTTTGACACACGTCACACGTCACACGTCACACTCACTTCAAAGCTCCCGGTCAACGATTGCATGTGGCAAGCAAACACACGGAGACAAAGTATTTCTGTTGTGACACGTTTCCCACCAAACCAGTGTGTGAATTTTGCAAGCGGCAGAACCTGACAACTCTAATCTCTTCAGAAATACATTAACAGACACCTTATGAGCGGATAGGTGATACGTTGCGACAGAGCACAGAAAGGAATAGAGAAGCAGGGAGGAAGAAGATGAAGATGGTGGTGGGGGGGGGGGGGGGGGGGGGGGACTATAGAGATGCAGAGATGATTCAGATTTTAGACTGTGGGCTTTTAGGACTGTTAGGCCCTTAAGGCCCAGTGTCAATTTCCCTGATACATTTCAGACTAATTCATCCATCCATATTCCTCTCACCTTATTCAATGGTTCCTTTTCCAAGTACCATAGTGGTCCAAATACCCCTCAAACTTGTACCAATATCCTTGTGTGTGCATGCATTTGTTTATCTGTGTGTGTGTGTGTGTGTGTGTGTGTGTGTGTGTGTGTGTGTGTGTGTGTGTGCGTGTGTGTGTGTGTGTGTGTGTGTGTGTGTGTGTGTGTGTGTGTGTGTGTGTACTGACCTGCATGCTGGAGCATCTTGTCGATGTCTGTGTGTCCACAGAGCATTGTGTAGCAGACTGACTCCGCCCACCTGGCCGTTCAGGTGAGGGACGGGCCGGTGGCACAGCAGGGCCTCCACACATGCACTGGTGCCATGGTTACACGCCTCTGCAGGGGCGTCCAGCCTGCATGGTCTGAGGAGTAACACACACGTAGAAATACACATGCAGGCACACATGCACACACACACACACACACAGACACACACACACACACACACACACACACACACACACACACACACACACACACACACACACACACACACACACACACACACACACACACACAAAGAACAAATTATCATTCTTTTAAAACTGCATTATGGGGCTCCCGACTGACGCAGCGGTCACTGCATCTCAGTGCTAGAGGCATCACTACAGACCCTGGTTTGGTCCCGGGCTGTATCACAACCGGCCGTGATTGGGAGTCTCGTAGGTTAGGGGAGGGTTTGGCCGGGAGGGCTTGTCTTGGCTCATCGTGGTTTAGCGACTCCTTGTGGCGGGCCGGGGGCCTGCAGGCTGACCCGCGGTCATCAGGCGAATGGTGTTTCCTCCGACATATTGGTGCGGCTGGCTTCCGGGTTAAGCGGGCGAGTGTTAAGAAGCGCAGTTTGGTGGGTCATGTTTCGGAGGACACATGATTTGATCTTCACCTCCCAAGCCTGTTGGGGAGTTGCAGTGATGAGACAAGATCAAAATTGGGGATTGTTTTTTTTTTTATAAATAAAGACTGCATTATGAGTGAAATGGAGGACAACCCCTACGAAAACCATTAAACACATTCACACATCATACTGAAATAGCTAATAGCAGCCACCTTCTCATTTGAAAACCAAGTCATCTGGGATACTCTAATGATTTCACTACATCCAAAGCTAGACACACATTAAAACGTAATAGTCAGAATAGTTTAAATCGATCTTGATCTAAATAAGCAAGTCTAAATCTATGTCTACTATACAATCCGGTGGATGTATTCTGTCATGAAAGTCATTCTTTGTCTCTAAAGTTAAACATTATTCGTTTTCTGTCTGAGATCAGAGGTCTCATATTATGGGGACCCGGTTTGTGTTTCATGTCATCAGAGTATGTCACCAGAGACTGTACTCAAACTCACCACTTCGCCATTTCAACCCTTTCATCTTGTCCCATTTCCTTTTCCACTTAACACGTTAGACGACCGTTAATAAATGCATTAAAACTATTCAAATTGCGCCACATCTGTATAAACAATTGCATTGGACTTAAAAGGAAGACAACTGTTATTTTATTTGCCCTGGGAGGGTAAAAAACTGCCGTTGGAAATATCAGAGGGCGTGCATTCGCTTGGCAGAGCGGCTGTAAATCTAGCCTCCAACCCACCCCGTTCCTCCAAGACACACCCTTCGCATTATAGCTAAAGGTTACACTTGTGATGACCACATTCCTTGTATTCTTCATTCTAAATGTCCATGTTAATCGCTCTGCGACGCACTAAAGTGAAGGCAGCGGGAGAGCGAGGGGTCGGGAGACCTACCTTTCACGTTGACGTCTGTCCCAGGAAGTGCTAGAATCTGGAGCAATGTCTTAACCTGGTTCCTCTTATGGGACCACCATATCCACGGGCATAGAGAGGAAGTAGAAAGAAGAAAAAACAGAGAGAAATTCCTGAATTAGGGTGTGTCCTGCCCATTGTCCCACACCAATAACGTGCTGGAGAAATGTCCCCAACGACCCCCCAAAAAACGGACGAATAAAAAGGCGACCCTCCAATGAGAATGCGATTTAGAGAAGAGATGAAAAATGTGAATAAAAAAAAACGATGGTGAATTGGGCTCTTTCTTCTCTATTGGACGGACGGATTCTCCACTTAAGCGAGAACCGCACAAAGTTAATAAATGGCTAAGTGTGAGAAGAGCCTCTTCCTGTCTTCCTATCCCGTATTGTTCCACTGGAGGAAGTTATGGTACACAGCCCAAGCACAAAGGCTCCAACAGGATTCTTCACACATCCAGGGTTCAAACGCTCCACTGGGCATTACCAATGTACCACGTGATATTTAATCAGCAAACTACAACACCCGGCCACAAAAGCCTCTTAAGGCTTCTATTTACATTTTCCACCGCCCCCCTCTTCCCCTCCCCCCTCTTCCCCTTCCCTCCTCCCCTGCTCTCTTTTTGATACAATATTAAATCAGGAATACATTAGAGGACCAGTAGCCCCTCTTCATGTATGGCTGAACTTCACAAGAAAGTTAAAGGCCAAGCATGAGTGCCTCTGTGCTTGCCAGTATAATACAGGACTGAAAAGCCACTAATAAACGTTTTACTAGCCCTCTCCAGGACGTCTGCCTGGCTCTTCAGAGGCTTCACTGGAGAAGATAGAGCAGCGTATGGGGAAATAGGGAGGAGAGGGCAGACTGAGGGACAGGCAGGAGTGGAGAGGAAAAGGCTTGCTGTATTTCAAGGCACGGCAAAATTTGGAAAATGCTCAAGGCTTTCAAGTTGAAGAGTTCCTTTCTTCCCAGAGGTGTCCTTGAAGCTGCATTAGACACATTAAATGTGATTCCCACCTGACAAAGAGGTTGCAGGGTGGGACAACGGAGATATAGAGGCTGTTTATCTGTAGCTTCGACAACATCTGGACAAGGAACAGCAATGATTCATTATTAGTTTTTGTGTGCCATAATGCAGAGGTAAGCCACAAAGCAGAGGGTAGCTTGTGTTGTTGTGGCAGCATGTTTCAGATCTCCAGTGCCCAGTGGCCCTAACTGTATCATGCCCCAGCACCTTCTCAGAAAATACCTCCTCTTGGCAGACAAACCCAGCACCTCTATGGTGGGTACCCTCTCGCCAGCCCCACCCAAAAACGAGAAAAACCCCCACAGGAAATCCAAAATGAATCCTGCTCCTGCTCAGTTAATGGGTTTGTATTGTGTTATGTCAAACTGGAATAGTCTGAAATTCAGCAGGACAGCTGGGATTGGTGGATTGGATCCGGTCATGGAGCCTCCCAGAACAGTACCGTGACCCAGAAGGCACATTCCTCTCGGAGATACTGGGCCGTACCAATACTCTCACGCCGCACAGTGAGCAACACACTGGAGCCAAGATGTCTGACAGAAACACAGTTTTCAATGCAACGTCTCCCTCATATGCACTAGCCTCCTTCCAATAATACACTTAAAGAAATCAGATAAATAAGATCAAATTTGTTCCATGGAAAATACATTATTTACAATAAAGATAACATTGGACAAATAACTCAGAGAAATTAAAATAAAGAACACACAAAAAAAAGCTGCAACTCCTACTGTATGCCATAGAGAGTGAAGTCCAAGTTGGCCTTAATGAGTTGTTCTGCACTGTGGCAGGTCAGCGTTCTACACTTCGTGTTCGACCATTACGGCCTCTAAAAAACGCTGTGATTAAACACCCATTCCACAGCTTCCCATGTGTACACATCCTCGCAAATGTCATGCCCAATCCACGCACTGTTAAATCACTTTAATGGCTCCAATTTGGACACAACGTCACCATTATTAGGGGTAATTGCATGCTCAACATTTACAAAAGCACGGAAAGGATAAATCCACCTGTCCTTTTCTATAAATCCCTCTAACAATCCCCCATTTCACTCTTTAATAGAAAAGTTCGATGTATGTGTCCACTTTGTCTGTGTAGCTGTACTATGTGTCGGCTGGTGAGCTGGTTAAAAAACCTGCCGGCAATGGGTTCTAATAACAATGCTATTTGTCAGAATGGTGCTAGAAAGCTATACACAGTATTCATTTAAACCATTGTTTTAATGTAGAATCTCTCTCTCACACTAACACGGGCTTGAATGGAAATATCCTACTGTATGAAACTACAAACCCTGGCTGGCCTTGGAGGTTGAAAAACAGAGCATTTAAAAAAAAAAAATTAGGCTTTAGGTAGTTTGGGTCCTGGATGCTGATTGGCTGAAACAGCATTTTAGCCATGTGTATACTAGACAATATACAACAGGTATGACGCAGAAATACAGTACTTGTACACTGAACTATTTATGATGGTAACCAGTTTCTAATAATAATAATGCCCCTCAGGGGTTTGCGTCGCGCCTAAGAACAATCCTTAGCCGTGGTATATCGACCATATACCACAAACCCCCGATGTGCCTTAAAGTGTACCACAAGATGGTGGTCACTGGATGGCGATGCAACTGACTTGTCGGGTTAAATAAAGGTAAAACAAATGTGATTGAGCATTCTAACAGGGAACAGAGGCACAATATGTCACGTTTTAATGTTATACCTTGTCTGTCTGCTCTGAATACAAGTTATGTTAGTGGTACCCAGGCGACTTAATAGTCTAGTCAGGGGATATAGGACAAAACCTTTAGGAGGGAAAACAACCTTCCTAAACCCTCAGCCCCTCTCAGCTGCTAGAAGGGAGATCCAAGTGGCCGTGGATGCTGAAGATATGCAGCACAGAAAAATAGCTCATAGGAAAGCAAGATGAAATCTGTGTGTGTGTGTACGTGTCTGTGTGTGCGTGCATGTGTGTGTCTGTATGTGTGTGCATGTGTGTGTGTGCGTGTGTCTGTGTGCCTGCCCTCCTCTCCACCTCCCCACCCTGTCTCCGGCGCAGAGCATTTCTGGGGGGGATATGAGCACAGAGTGCCAAACCCGTAATTTAAGGAAGTTCCGCACACAGTCAGTCATTTTCACAGGGTGGCCCTAATTGCTGTGTTTAATATTTTTTAACTGGAGATCTGACGATCAATGCGCACCATGTGTTGTCTTTTCCCATTATCTCTGCGTTTCTCTCTCATCCGTGTGCTTATTTCATTCTTTATAAAACCTGCGTTGACTCGGTTTGGACCTCTGGGGATGTTCTCCTTCCCCCGACCAGACTGCTGGGCATTCTGGGTAGAGACAGGAGTCTGGGTCAAGGGTCACCTCTGATAACATCAAACATAATCATCATGGCCATCTGATGACCGGCATCTCTTCAAACTATTGAATACTCCCACAATGAATGTCCATAAAGAGGAAATTAGATAGACAAACACACACACACACACAAAGCAATGAGAAGGAAGAGCTTGTGGAACATCCTCTGAGTAATAGAGTAGTTGTAGCATTGTGTAGGGGTCACTGTGCTGTGCCTCATTCAAAGATACTCTCAGCTTAGTCTTTTAATGGACATCACTCTCAAACCATTGGAAGGCCTTGTGCACTGTCACATAGTAAGGCCCATACTCTCAAATACAGTGCAGTCAGTGTGTTACTTGTCTTCTCTGTTTTTCCCTCACTGGACGGTGAACCAAGATGAAGGTCACAACCCAATTCAGTGGCACTGACAAAAAGGATCCCGAGAGTTATTGTAGGCGCCTAGGCAGGAGAGGGTAGGTAGTATGATAATCATCTGAATTCAATTCAATGTTTCATACAGTATTAATGACCTGGCTGTAGCTATGTTTTTACTACATAGTCCCATCTAGGTAGTGCCACTCTTGATCAAACTACCACCGTCTACCTCGCTCACTGGTTTCGCAGGCATCACACGTCCTTTTTCCATCTCAGTTTTCCACTCCACTTAGTGAGTAAAACAGCAACAGAGTAAATTCAATGGGGAGAAAAGCAGATTATGAGAAATAAATAAATAAATAACTGGTGAAGGTGAAAGCGGGCTCTTCAAAGCTGCGTAGTGCTAATAGCTGTATGGCTGTCAGGAGTCCTGCGTGTGAGCCTGGGAGCAGAGCTGCTGGCTGCCTGATGTGTGGGGAACAGGGAAGAGGAAGACTGCTTGTTTCCCTGGTAATTGGGTTGTTCAGAACCCATGCTGAATCTCCTAGCAGTGCGGGAGGAACACACGTCCTGTCACGTAGCGTATTATTTGTTTTATTTGATTTATTTCACCTTTATTTAACCAGGTAGGCCAGTTGAGAACAAGTTCTCATTTACAACTGCGACCTGGCCAAGATAAAGCAAAGCTGTGCGACAAAAACAACAACACAGTTACACATGGGATAAACAAATGTACAGTCAATAACACAATAGAAAAAAAAAGCTTATTATTAGCAGGGACAAGTCTGGCAAGATGGTGTGTATGTGTGTGTTTGGTTTTAATATCCATGTTGGGACCAGAAGTCCTCATAAGGATAGTGAAACAATGAAAATAGGGGACATTTTGCCGGCCCCCACAAGGACAATGGCTATTTTAAGCTTAGGGTTTAATATTAGGGTAAATAAGATTTTGAATGGGAATCTGTTTTTTGGTCCCCATAAGGATAGTGTGTCTGATAAGAGGAAAAGTGCCACGTTTCATCTCATCCCACTCAGAAGCCCCCAGTCCACATGGGGAGAATGACAATAAACTTGACTTGGCGAGTGGACCTGGTTTTTCTCATTCCCCTATGATGGGTAATACTGTAAGGGATCATCATTCTGTCATTCTGGCTGGAAGATCACTGCAAGCCCTGGAGCAGTGTACACTAAGACATACACCAACATTCAATACACACACACACACACACGCGTGCACACACACACACACACACACACACACACACACACACACACACACACACGCAGAGACGGACGGACACACACAGACAGCAAGCTCTCACCTGTATCATTTCCACCATCAGGGTGGGATAAAGTATTCTCGGGATTTAAAATGACAGCAAATACATCAGATCAACTCCACAATCGACATTGCTGTTTAATTCCTTTAAAATCAGCCTAAACGAAAATGTTTGTTACTCAATTCTAGATATCAAAGCAGAGATCTTCAGTTAAAGGGATGCAGTGATTCACTGTGCTGTGGTACAGTAACATGTGTATGGGAGCAAAAGACAGACAGAGAGAGGGAGAGAGAGAGTGACAAAGAGAGAGGACAATGACAAACAGAATAGCAATAAGTTCTGCTTGATTAAGCCAGCAGGAGGATACAGGGCTTCAATTATGGAGAGCCTCCCGTCAGCCTTTGTCTGGACCTTTGCAGAGAGAGAGAGAGAGGAGAGGAGAGAGAGAGAGAAAGAGAGAAAGAGCGAGTGAGCGAGAGAGAGAGAGAGAGATAGAGATAAATGATCATGTAGTCATTTAGCAGTTATCCAGAGGGACTTACAGTTATTGCATTCATCTTCAGATAGCTAGGTGGGACAACCACATGTCACAGGCATAGTAAGTAAACTTGTCCTCAATAAAGTAGCTATCAGCTGTCAGAGCTGATAGCTATTGAATATGTGAATGTTGGTGAATAAAGTCTGAGGGGAGAGAGGCTGAGGCTGGTCGGTGAGTGAACCGCTAGCCCTGAGATGAACCTCGTCCTGCCTGCCCGTCTGTGCCAACGACGGGGTGTTGAACAGCGGCAGCTGCCTGGTATGGGGCATGGAGTGGATGTGAAGGGGGAGAGAGGGGAGCCGTCTGTCTGTCTGTCTGTCTGTCTGTCTGTCTGTCTGTCTGTCTGTCTGTCTGTCTGTCTGTCTGTCTGTCTGTCTGTCTGTCTGTCTGTCTGTCTGTCTGTCTGTCTGTCTGTCTGTCTGTCTGTCTGTCTGCTGTCCAGATAAGCAGTAGCTGTGGTTCTCTAACCTGCTCTGTGCACCTCCCCTGTCAGCTCTGATACACAGCCATGTGACTAGGCATGTCTACTGACGCCTCCTCTTCTCCACACTCGCTCTGACCTCCCGTCCTCTCTTCTCCTACTGTCCTGCCCTCCTCCCCCTCTCATATTCCCACTCCATGTGTTCTCCCACCTTCCCTCATTTCATCAGATCTCTTTTCTCACTCTTCCTTCCACTCTTCTCTCCCCTCCGCTGCACTCAGGGAGGTTGGTTGGCTGGCCTCTGTGTAGCCTGTCTGGGGTAGTCTGTGTTCTTCAGGGGGGCAGAAACAGACAGACTCAGCCTGTCGCGGTCCCCGGGGTGCTCCAACAATAGGGGGTGGGTTCGGTCCCAGACCGAGGGCCCCTGCTGTCTGCCTGGGGGCCTCTGGAGCCACCTGCCCTGACCACGCACAGCCTGCCCAGGGCAGGCAGGTAGAAGGACACCTATCAGGACACACACAATAAGATGCAGGGGAAGGGGGAGAGAAAATAAGGGACTCTGCCTCTGTAGTGTAGGAGGGGGATTGTTTGTGTTGCAGTGTGTTAGACAGGAGGATAAAGACACAGAGTTAGCAGCTGTGAGTGAGAAGCCCAACTGTGAGAACAGCAGCTAGAGAATTTGATCACAGCAAAATAACTGTCATGTCTGCACCAGACCTCCAATACACTGTACTGTTGCTACACCAGTACTACACCTGGGACAGAACAGCCAGGACTGGGAAACCAAATATACTATACCTTCCAGCCTTGGAACCAAAAGTGTCTTTGTATCTGGTCAAACAACATTTTTTCCAAATGTTTGCAAAGACTCGCCAGCAAGCTGATTGGTCGGCTGTTAGAACTAGTAAATGGTGCTTTACCTCCAGACTCCGATAAAAAAATATGACAAATAGGAACGGCAATATAGTCAGCTACCATCCTCAGTAGCTTTCCATCTAAGTTTTCAATACCAGGTGGTTTCTCATTATTGATGGACAACAATCATTTTTACACCTCACCCAAACTAACTTTATAGAACTTAAAATCACAATGCTTTTCTTTCCTTATTACGCCTCCTCGAGTTTCTTTTTTGTAAAGAAGAAGGAGGGAGGTCTGCGCCTGTGTATTGACTATCGGGGGCTGAACCAGATCACTGTGAGGCATAGTTACCCGCTACCGCTCATAGCCACAGCAATTGAGTCAATGCACGAGGCGCGCTTCTTCACCAAACTAGATCTCAGGAGCGCTTACAACCTGGTGCATATCCGGAAGGGAGACGAGTGGAAGACGGCTTTCAGTACCACCTCAGGGCACAATGAGTACCTTGTCATGCCATACGGGTTGATGAATGCACCATCAGTCTTCCAGGCCATTGTAGACGAGATTTTCAGGGACCTGCACGGGCAGGGTGTAGTGGTGTATATTGATGACATTCTGATATACCCCGCTACACGCGCCGAGCATGTGTCCCTGGTGCGCAGGGTGCTTGGTCGACTGTTGGAGCATAACCTGTACGTCAAGGCTGAGAAATGCCTGTTCTTCCAGCAGTCCGTCTCCTTCCTAGGGTACCGCATTTCCACATCAGGGGTGGAGATGGAGAGTGACCGCATTTCAGCCATGCGTATTTGGCCGACTCCCACCACGGTAAAGGAGGTGCAGCAGATCTTAGAGTTTGCCAACTACTACCGGAGATTTATCTGGGGTTTTGGTCAGGTAGCAGCTCCCATTACCTCACTGCTGAAGGGGGGCCCGGTGCGTTTGCAGTGGTCGGCTGAGGCGGACAGTGCTTTTGGTCACCTGATGGCTCCGTTTACCTCGGCTCCCGTGCTGGTCCATCCAGATCCCTCTTTGGCGTTCATAGTGGAGGTGGATGCGTCCAAAGCTGGGATAGGAGTTGTCCTCTCTCAGCGCTCGGGTACGCCACCGAAGCTCTGCCCCTGTGCCTTCTTCTCGAAGAAGCTCGGCCAGGCGGAGCGAAACTATGATGTGGGGGACCGGGAGCTGTTGGCTGTTGTCAAGGCTCTGATGGCGTGGAGACATTGGCTTGAGGGGGCTAAACACCCTTTCCTCATCTGGACTGACCACTGCAATCTGGAGTACATCCAGGCAGCGAGGAGATTGAACCCTCGCCAGGCAAGGTGGGCCATGTTTTTCACCCGTTTTGTGTTTACCCTTTCCTACAGGCCAGGCTTCCAGAACGTCTGTATGACCGGCTGTATGACACAGAGGAGCTGCCCATGGATCCCACTCCCATACTCCCCGCCTCCTGCCTGGTGGTGCCGGGAGTATGTGAGCTGGACGCGGACATTGAGCAGGCGTTACGTGCAGAGTAAGGTGTGTAGCTTCCCTCTGGGCAGGTGCCTAGGAGCCTTACACCTACGAGCCCGTCCAGTGTCCCGCTGGGCGTCTGTACGTCCCATCTGCTGTTCGTGACCGGTTGATCTATTGGGCCCACACGTCACCCTCCTCTGGTCATCCTGAGATCGGTCGGACAGTGCGCTGTTTGAGCAGGAGGTACTGGTGGATCGGTCGGACAGTGCGCTGTTTAAGCAGGATGTACTGGTGGCCTACCTTGGCTAAGGACGTGAGGGTTTATGTTTCCTCCTGCTCGGTGTGCGCTCAGTGTAAGGCTCCTAGGCACCTGCCCAGAGGGAAGCTACACACCTTACCCGTTCCACAACGGCCTTGGTCACACCTGTCGGTGGATTTTCTAACCGATCTCCCCCCTCACAGGGTAACACCGCGATCCTGGTTGTTGTGGATCGGTTTTCGAAGTCCTGTCGTCTCCTTCCTCTGCCCGGTCTCCCTACGGCCCTACAGACTGCGGAGGCCTTGTTTACGCACGTCTTCCGGCACTACAGGGTGCCTGAGGATACGGTGTCTGATCGGGGTCTAAGGGTATGGAAGGCGTCTAGGGTATGGAAGGCGTCTAGGGTATGGAAGGCGTTCATGGAAAGTCTGGGGGTCTCGATCAGCCTTACTTCAGGGTTTCACCCTAAGAGTAATGGGCAGGTGGAGAGAGTAAACCAGGATGTGGGCAGGTTTCTGCGGTCCTATTGCCAGGACCGGCCGGGGGAGTGGGCAGCGTTCGTGCCCTGGGCCGAGATGGCACAGAACTCGCTTCGCTACTCCTCCACTAACCTCTCTCACTTCCAGTGTGTACTGGCGTACCAGCCGGATCTGGCGCCTTGGCATCAGGGTCAGACCAAGGCTCCTGCGGTGGACGACTGGTTTAGGCGCGCGGAGGAGACATGGGAAGCTGTCCGTGTCCCCCTTCAGCAGGCCGTGCTGCACCAAAAGGAGAACGCAGACCGCCACCGCAGTGAGGACTGGGTCTGGCTCTCGACCTGAAACCTGCCCCTCGGCCTGCTCTGCCGGAAGCTGGGTCCGCGGTTTGTGGGGCCATTTAAAGTCCTGAGGAGAGTGAACGAGGTTTGTTATAGGTTACAGCTTCCCCCCGATTACCGTATTAACCCCTCGTTCCATGTGTCTCTCCTCAGGCCGGTGGTGGCTGGCCCGCTCCAGGAGTCTGAGGTGCAGGAGGTTCCTCCGTCCCCTCTGGACATCGAGGGGGCCACGGCGTACTCCGTTCGCTCCATACTGGATTCACACGCAAGGTTCTCCCATCTTCACAGAGGAACTCTGGAGCTCTGTCAGAATGACTATCGTGTTCTTGGTCACCTCCCTGACCAAGGCCCTTCTCCCCCGATTGCTCAGTTTGGCCGGGTGGCCAGCTTGAGGAAGAATCTTGGTGGTTCCAAAGTTCTTGAATTTAAGGATGATGGAGGCCTCCTTGTGGTGGGCAGGGCGCCTGCAGTCTGACTTCGGTCGTAAGTTGAACAGTGTTTCCTCTAACACATTGCTGCAGCTGGCTTCCGGTTTAAGCGGGTGGGTGTTAAGGAGCGCGGTTTGGCGGGTCATGTTTTGGAGGACGCATGACTCGACCTTCGCCTCTCCCGAGCCCGTTTTGCAAGTTGCAGCGATGAGACATCGTAATTGAAATTGGAAGAAAAAGGAGGTCAAATACAACATTAATAAAAAGAATGATGGAGGCCATTGTGTTCTTGAACACCTTTAATGCTGCAGAAATGTTTTGCTACCCTTCCCCAGATCTGTGCCTCAACACAATCCTGTCTTGGAGCTCTACGGACAATTCCTTCGACCTCATGGCCTGGTTTTCGCTCGGACATGCACTGTCAACTATGGGACCTTCTATAGACAGGTGTGTGCCTTTCAAAATCATGTTCAATCAATGAAATTTAACACAGGTGGACTCCATTCAAGTTGTAGTAACATCTCAAGGATGATCAACGAAAACAGGATGTACCTGAGCTCCATTTCGAGTCTCATAGCAAAGGGTCTGAATATTCAGGTAAATAAGGTATTTACTTTTTTTGTTGAAAAAAAAGTTTTGCTTTGTCATTATGGATATTTTGGGTATTATATTTAATATGTTTTAGAATAAGGCTGTAATGTAACAAAATGTGGAAAAATTCAAGGGGTCTGAATACTTACTGAATGCACTGTATGTACATACGTATAACTAGGAATAAAGTGACAGATGGTAAACAGTAGCAGCAGCGTATGTGGTGAGTCAAAAAAGTTTGTGCAAAAAGGGTGAATGCAGATAGTCCAGGTAGCTATTTGGTTAACTATTTAGCAGTCGTATGTCTTAGGGGTAGAAGCTGCTCAGGGTCCTGTTGGTTCCAGACTTCATCGGTACCGCTTGCCATGTGGTAGCAGAGAGAACAGTCTATGACTTGGGTGTCTGGAGTCTTTGACAGTTGTTAGGGCCTTCCTCTGACACCTCCTGGTATAGAGGGCCTGGATGGAAGAAGCTTGGCCCCAGTGATGTATGTGCATCTCTGTGTGTGGAGTAAAAAGTTACCCCCGGACAGGACCAACCAAGCAGGATATAACCCCACAAAGCACAGCCGCTACCAAACGAGAGGGCTCAAAACTGAACAGGAAGATCACATCAGTGAGTCAACCCACTCAAGGCGAGTATAGAGAAAAGAGCCTGGCACGCCGTGATGCACCCCTCCTAGGGACGGCATGGGAGAGCGTGAGCAAGCCAGTGAAAATTGCATACTACTCTGTATTGACCAAATGAGCAACCTATGAATGTTTTCTAAACAACTCCCAGTAAGCAAAAATACTAAGTCACTCTGGATAAGAGTGTCTGCTGAATGACCAAATGTAAAAACTAATATTTGCAAAGCATGCTGGTATTATTCTAATGAGCTCCACCCCCAAAAAAGTACACTTTTGGTCGGTGCGGACCAGATGCAAATCTGAACGAATCATAGACTTCTAGGATATGTTACACAAGTTTGAACAGTACAGCACAGTTTATCACAACAGTGCACAGAAGAGTACAGTACGGTATGGTACAGGACACGAGTTTTATTCAGTACATTACTGTACAGTATAGTTCAATTCAGTAAAGTGCAGTACAGTTTAGTTCAGTAGAGTACATTAGAGTAAAGTAGGGTAAAATACACTATACTTTACTGTACTGTGTACTGCAATGTACTGTACTCCGCTGTGCTGTACTGTACTGTGCTGTCCAAACATGTGAAACATGCTCCGGACCGGACCAAATCTGAACCATTTATAGACACTATGTTTGGGCTAAATCAAGGCCGGTCCGGACCAAATCTGAACCATTTATAGACATCTATGTTGGGCTAAATCAAGGCCGGTCCGGACCAAATCTGAACGTGTATTTTTGGGCCAAATATAGGCCAGTCCGGACTGTGGATGTCTATGATTGGTTTGATCAAGGCCGGTCCGGACCGCACCAAAAAAAGACAAAAAGACCAATCCCTCAGCTTTTCACCCCAAAAAAGTGGCGGGTGAAAACGTTATAGTTGTTTGAATCCCAGATTGCCCCTTTAATAGATAGCTTTTTATAGTAGTGGGCTGATTATGATAACCAACACACCTGTTTCCAATGTGGGTTAGGCCTACATACAGTAACACTAGTTAGTCTCTTGGGTTATAGTGACAAAAAAACGCTTTTAGTCGCTTTTACATCATAATATATGCCATTTAGCAGATACTTTTAACCAAAGAGACTTACAGTCATGCGTGCATACATTTTATGTAAGGGTGGTCCCGGGAATCAAACCCACTGCCCTGGTGTTGCAAGCGCCATGCTCTACCAACTGAGTTATAAAGGACTATCATGGATGGAACTAGAATGACTAACCTTTATTTAGGAAGGGAGAAAGGTGACATACCTTTGCAATGGAATTTGAACAATCTGATTCTCATCCATATCCTCTTTATTTTCCTTAAATTTAACCAGGCAAGTCTGTTACAGACACATTCTTATTTACAATGACGGCCTACACCAGCCAATTGTGCGCCGCCCTATGGGACTCCCAATCACAGCCGGTTGTGATACAGCCTGGAATAGAACCAGGGTGTCTGTAGTGACGCCTCAAGCACTGAGATGCAGTGCCTTAGTCCACTGCGCCACTCAGGAGCTGAATGGATGTCTACAATATTATGGTGTCAATACCAGGAAGCAAAATGGAATATTGAAGTATTTGTATCAGCATTTTGTCTACATTACATTCCAGCGGCTTTGAAAACCACAACTGAATTTACTCATCCACAACATAAGGTAAGCTAATGAACTACTCTAGTTTGTGTAAACCTAGTGTTTACCTTCTTTCTTGCATCCACATTACAGTTAACATGTCTGTCAATGGAAAAAACGTAGCACTTTAAGAATGACTCGCAAAAAGCATGTTGTATTGTAACCTACATGTAATGGTGGATATACAGGCAGGTTGCTACATTTTTGCTTCAACTGGGCAATCATTTCAATAACACTTTCTTTTTCCCACGTCAAATGGTGACAGGTGATTCATTTTCTTCCTCGTTGTATTTTGGATTTTGCTCAACTTTCTAACTTTCTTTCTGTACTTTTCTGACATTTTCAAATATGTTTTATGTATCAGAGATTACCCAATAAAAGACACATTTATTGAAGTTTTCAAGCTCCTCATGTTCTCTTCATGGCGTGGTGAATGTGCAGCTGGTGCTTCAGCGGTGGAGATGACTTACCTGGCCTGGGTGACACATTGTCTTCGGTTTCAGGAAGCTTTTTACAGCAGGATGCACAAATGTTAAGCCCAGGTACCAATGGACCAGAGAGGAAATTTGGAAATCAAATCCAAACCTCTTGATAATGTATCTTATTAATTTTTGAAGGGGCCACAGCACCAATGTCTCTGTTTTAATCAATAAACTTTTACTTCAACAATTGTCTTCTCTTTGGCATACAAACGCACCCATGCTTTTCTAGTGACCGCAGAGGTTATTCTCAGGCATTTCCTTTAATAGTAATCTGGGCGGTTTTGATTAGCCAGGTGAAGTAAATTTGAATTGACAGAGGAATAAGAGGATCCGACCCCCCTGCATAAAATGTACTGTAACTCTAGAAGTACCAGGGAGTCCACTGAAAACACCTGTGCTTATTCAATACAGTGTATATGGAACAACATATTGAAAAAACTGCCATATCAAAAAGAGAACTTTTGAGATATTCGTATTAATAATATGCTTAATGTTGAACAAATTCATGTGAAAATGTGTATTTCAGAATCTAGACATGCTATATTTTAGAGCATGCTATAAGGAGTATTATGACCCCAAGATTGGCATGAATAGGCTAGTACCTGGATTGGGTCATACCAACTCACAACTCTAAAATACTACAACATTACATAATACAGCGTTACACTCTTAATCAGTGGAATGGCATTCGTTGGCTAAATTATCAGCGTAGAACAAAATAGCATATACCCATATAATCCATCAACTCAAAGTAATACAGAGCTCTTTATATTCTCAAATAGCAAACAAGGAGAAACTATACCCCTTCACCAAACTTGGCGCCTCCACTCTGGGCATGAATGGACAACCAATCTGGTGCGCCCCCTTCCCCTACAGTAGGACCATGAAGAGCATGTCGGATACATCAGAGATACTGTATATAATGACGATATGGTCTTGTCTCTGCCCTAACAATGGGAGTCGTTGTCCCAAAGGCAGGTCTGCTTATCGGTCTGCTTATCGCTGTATTCCTGGGTGGACATATTTGGACGGGGGTGGGCCCTCTCGCTTCACCTCTTCCTCTCTGTATACAGTAGATTCTAAAGGGGATATTTCCTAGTATGTGGAGGCCTAGTAAGGTACAGTAATAGTGTCTTCATAGCTTGCTTCTGAGAACACATTAAATCACTCTCGGAAACCTTTGTAAAAATGTAAATATGTGTACCTATTTAATTTATAATGTTTTGTTAAAAGGGGATGTTAGGTGTCCTGTTTAAAACAGTGTTTAACTTGACATGTTATAAGTGGCTTTAAAATGCCAGCCGGGGGACTAGCTGCTAAATATTTCAGAACAAACTCATTACTCTAAATGGGATTTTACGAGAGGAGACAGACTGCAGGAGAACTGCTACTGTAGTTTCTCTCCGAGTGCTCTTAGTACGTCTGCCCCATTCATCCCAGCAGCAGCAGTCAAAAATACACTGGGGCTCCTCAACATCTGCTTTCAAAATAAATAATGACTAAAGGAGATCCACTGTTTCTGCCACTAATGAGGCCCTGTGTGGTGACAGTGTGAACCTGACACTCTCCCTCAGCTCTCACGTGTACCACACACACACACACACACACACACACACACACACACACACACACACACACACACACACACACACACACACACACACACACACACACACACACACACACACACACACACACACACACACACACACACACAGGCATTGATGCACATCCGGTATGCCACATTATCATCAACAGCCTCTGCCACACACACGCACACTCTCTCTCTCTCTCTCTGTCTCTCTCTCACACACTCTCTCCTCATGTAATTACACAGTCGAGTTCCTAATCCGCCGATGGAATACCGACACCTCTCCAGAAGCCACTCTATAAACTCTCCCAGACAGAGCGCATGCAGGATGATGATGGGTAGAGAGAGCAAGAGATAGAGAGAAAATTGAAAGAAAAGAGGAAATAATAAATACAATCTTAACTGCAAAGACTGTCAATTGAAGAAAAGTATACTTGTCCAGCTGGACAGGACTCCCTTTGTGCGGATAAATGAATGTTGAGCTTTCTGTCTGGCGTGTCAGGGAGTTATCCTACGTACTGCAGGCTGTTTGGACAGGGGTAATTCAAATTACAGCAGATGAAGGGGAGAGGAGTATGAGAACCAAATTGACACTGACACTCTCCATTACATTCCACTTGACTCATGGTGACGGTGTTGTAGGGCGGCCCTGCCCCCAAAGAGACTCTTATCAACTGTATGCAAGAATTCCTTTGTGTTGTCTTAGGAGCGCTGCATTATCTCACCAACCCCCATTCTATCACACTTCTGCGATACAGAGGTTCTGTTGTCTTTAAATCCTGTAGGTCTGATATCTTTTTTCTTTTTTCTTTCACCTTTATTTAACCAGGTAGACAGGTTGAGAACAAGTTCTCATTTACAACTGCGACCTAGCCAAGATAAAGCAAATCTGATTGGAAGTTAACTCATGCGTATTGGTCAATACACCAGATTTTGAATCCAAAAACTCATATGCTTATAAAAGGGTCTTAGGTTCATTCTCTCTCTATTTTGTTCCTGACCTGCGCTGCTGAAATACAGTCTTTCTTTCTCTCTCCACCCCAAGAACTCTTGGGGCATGGCCTTCCTGGCTATGATTTCTTTCTCTTCCTCTCTGATCATGCTTTGAACAATTCTTTGTAATGCTTGATAATGCTTTGTAACTTAAACTGTATGCCTTGTATAATGTAACCATTAATTTTACAAAGTAATTAAATACACATGTATTTAGTGCAGCGTAGTGCAGACAGTCTGAATTCCGAAGCATTGGGTGATAAGCACATATCTTTCTAGTTTATGTTCTTGGGCAGAATACAAGGACACAGGTGCAGCTGGTTTGCAACACAGGATTATACTCCCAAGAAAAGGAGATGATAATAGGACAGTTTCACAAGGTTAGTTACATACTCAGTTATGTAGACACATACAATTAAAATGTTCCCATTACACTCCTCCCTTTTGTTAATTCCTTAACAATAATTGTATAAATGTTAAATGTAGCAAGCATCTAAAGGCATCATACCCTGTATTCCACCAATTATTCCATGTAAGTCTTCAACCATTCACACATCATATGAAGTTCTAACTTGCCAGTTTCTGCTAATGATTAGGTATAAAACAGATATAACACAGCAAGTGCATCTTTTCTCAGCAAGCGTTTTCTCCGGCTCTGGCTGCTTAGGAGAGAGCACCTGGAAACCACAGAGACTGGGCGTTCAGCCAATATTCCACTCCCACTGAGCCGACCTTGTGAGAGCAAACCTCTGACTACAACAGGCGCATTTCCAAGCATGCAACAGGTCAAACATGTATGATGAGTGTGAGATACTGTAAAGAGAAAGAGACACAGTATTTGTAACGTTTACACATCTATCAAAAAGGAGGTATTTATACTAAAATCTTAAACTCAAACGAAAAGAGAAGTCCCAGGAAAACACAGTGTGCTTAACCCTTATTCCATTAACCCTACTGGTAAATACTTAAACAAGGCACAGTGCCACTTATTCCTGTGTGTTCTTCTCCTCCTCAGAGTAGAATGGCATCTTAAGAAAAAACTAGTAGTGGGTAATGACATTTTTGGTGAAATCACGGGGCGTCTTGGTTCGGTCCTCATGTTTTGGTCCCCCAGGTAAATAGGGGTAAGCAGTATGTTCCCCCAGGTAAATAGGGGTAAGCAGTATGGTCTCCCAGGTAAATAGTGGTAAGCAGTATGATCCCCAGGTAAATAGGGGTAAGCAGTATGGTCCTTCAGGTAAATCGGGGTAAGCAGTATGATCCTTCAGGTAAATGGGGTAAGCAGTATGGTCCCCCAGGTAAATAGGGGTAAGCAGTACGATCCCTAGGTAAATAGGGGTAAGTAGTATAATCCTTCAGGTAAATAGGGGTAAGCAGTATGTTCCCCAGGTAAATAGGGGTAAGCAGTATGTTCCTTCAGGTAAATAAGGGTAAGCAGTATGATCCTTCAGTTAAATAGGGGTAAGCAGTACGGTCTCCCAGGTAAATAGGGGTAAGCAGTATGTTCCCCCAGGTAAATAGGGGTAAGTAGTATAATCCTTCAGGTAATTATGGGTAAGCAGTATGATCCCCAGGTAAATAGGGGTAAGCAGTACGATCCCTAGGTAAATAGGGGTAAGTAGTATGATCCTTCAGGTAAATAGGGGTAAGCAGTGCGATCCTCCAGGTAAATAAGGGTAAGCAGTATGATCCTTCAGGTAAATAGGGGTAAGCAGTATGATCCTTCAGGTAAATAAGGGTAAGCAGTATGATCCTTCAGGTAATTATGGGTAAGCAGTATGATCCCCAGGTAAATAGGGGTAAGCAGTACGATCCCTCAGGTAAATAGGGGTAAGCAGTATGATCCTTCAGGTAAATAGGGGTAAGCAGTGCGATCCTCCAGGTAAATAAGGGTAAGCAGTATGATCATTCAGGTAAATAGGGGTAAGCAGTATGATCCTTCAGGTAAATAAGGGTAAGCAGTATGATCCTTCAGGTAAATAGGGGTAAGCAGTATGATCCCCCAGGTAAATAAGGGTAAGCAGTATGATCCCCACGTAAATAGGGGTAAGCAGTACAGTCTCCCAGGTAAATAGGGGTAAGCAGTATGATCCTTCAGGTAAATAGGGGTAAGCAGTATGATCCCCCAGGTAAATAGGGGTAAGCAGTATGATCCTTCAGGTAAATAGGGGTAAGCAGTATGATCCCCCAGGTAAATAGAGGCATAAGCAGTATGATCCCCAGGTAAATAGGGGTAAGCAGTATGATCCCCCAGGTAAATAGGGGTAAGCAGTATGGTCCTCCAGGTAAATAGGGGTAAGCAGTATGATCCCCCAGGTAAATAGGGGTAAGCAGTATGATCCTTCAGGTAAATAGGGGTAAGCAGTATGATCCTTCAGGTAAATAGGGGTAAGCAGTATGATCCCCCAGGTAAATAGGGGTAAGCAGTATGATCCTTCAGGTAAATAGGGGTAAGCAGTATGATCCCCCAGGTAAATAAGGATAAGCAGTATGATCCCCAGGTAAATAGGGGTAAGCAGTATGATCCCCCAGGTAAATAAGGGTAAGCAGTATGGTCCTCCAGGTAAATAGGGGTAAACAGTATGATCCTTCAGGTAAATAGGGGTAGGCAGTATGAACCCCAGGTAAATAGGGGTAAGCAGTATGATCCTTCAGGTAAATAGGAGTAAGCAGTATGATCCTTCAGGAAAATAGGGCTAAGCAGTACGGTCTCCCAGGTAAATAGGGGTAAGCAGTACGGTCTCCCAGGTAAATAGGGGTAAGCAGTATGATCGCCCAGGTAAATTGGGGTAAGCAGTATGGTCCTCCAGGTAAATAGGGGTAAGCAGTACGGTATCCCAGCTAAATAGGGGTAAACAGTATGATCCCCCAGGTAAATAGGGGTAAGCAGTATGATCCCCCAGGTAAATAGGGGTAAGCAGTATGGTCCTCCAGGTAAATAGGGGTAAGCAGTATGTTCCTCCAGGTAAATAGGGGTAAGCAGTATGATCCCCCAGGTAAATAGGGGTAAGCAGTACGATCCCTAGGTAAATAGGTGTAAATAGTATGATCCACAGGTAGATAGGGGTAGGCAGTGCGATCCCCCAGGTAAATAGGGGTAGGCAGTATGATCCTTCAGGTAAATAGGGGTAAGCAGTATGATCCCCCAGGTAAATAGGGGTAAGCAGTACGATCCCTAGGTAAATAGGTGTAAATAGTATGATCCACAGGTAAATAGGGGTAAGCAGTGCGATCCCACAGGTAAATAGGGGTAAGCAGTATGATCCTTCAGGTAAATAGGGGTAAGCAGTATGATCCTTCAGGTAAATGGGGTAAGCAGTTGATCATTCAGGTAAATAGGGGTAAGCAGTATGATCCCCCAGGTAAATAGGGGTAAGCAGTACGATCCCTAGGTAATAAGTGTAAATAATATGATCCACAGGTAAATAGGGGTAAGCAGTGCGATCCCCCAGGTAAATAGGGGTAGGCAGTATGATCCTTCAGTTAAATAGGGGTAAGCAGTATGATCCTTCAGGTAAATAGGGGTAAGCAGTACGGTCTCCCAGGTAAATAGGGGTAAGCAGTATGATCCCCCAGGTAAATTGGGGTAAGCAGTATGATCATTCAGGTAAATAGGGGTAAGCAGTACGGTCTCCCCGGTTAATAGGGGTAAGCAGTATGATCCCCCAGGTAAATAAGGGTGCAAGCCCCGGGGGGAGTATGATCCCCGGAGGGGTGCGGGCCTCCAGGTAAATAGGGGGCGTAGATCCCCGGGGGTGCAGTATGATCCCCCAGGTAAATAGGGGTAAGCAGTACGATCCCTAGGTAAATAGGTGTAAATAGTATGATCCACAGGTAAATAGGGGTAAGCAGTGCGATCCTCCAGGTAAATAGGGGTAAGCAGTATGATCCTTCAGGTAAATAGGGGTAAGCAGTATGATCCCCCAGGTAAATAGGGGTAAGCAGTACGATCCCTAGGTAAATAGGTGTAAATAGTATGATCCACAGGTAAATAGGGGTAAGCAGTATGATCCTTCAGTTAAATAGTGGTAAGCAGTATGATCCTTCAGTTAAATAGGGGTAAGCAGTATGATCCTTCAGGTAAATAGGGAAAAGCAGTATGATCCTTCAGGTAAATAGGGGTAAGCAGTATGATTACAAATCCAATAATGTCCTCCTGGTTCTCCTACTGAGCATTTCCCCTCTGCTGTTGCAAAATTGTCATCGGCAATAGTCATTCACCTCATTTTTACAGAGGTGGCTATCTAACACTCAGAATTATACCACATAGTCCCCAGAACCAGTGAATCTCACACACCAAGAGAAAGATTCAGGAATAACATCAGTAACAACAGTATCAGGAACAGGCGTTTGTCGTCTGCAGTTTAGTTCACACATTTTTGGAGTTCTGGTATTTGCACAGCTCTCAGTCATAGGCATTGGCCTTATAAACAGTATGGGGTGATAGGCATTGGCCTTATAAACAGTATGGGGTGATAGGCATTGGCCTTATAAACAGTATGGGATGATAGACATTGGCCTTACAAACAGTATGGGGTGATAGGCATTGCTCTTACAAACAGTATGGGGTGATAGGCATTGGCCTTATAAACAGTGGTGGGGAACAATTGATGAATGAAACATCTTGCAAGTTTCACAGTCAGGAAGTCTTATTACCATCAGGGGAAAAACCCCTGACACAGATTTAGGTGTCAGTCCACAAACACCATGTCATTGTCCACTGGTTTGAGGCACGTTGTTACAAATAAAGACATGAATTCATCAAAGTAATTCGGGGTAGGGTCATGGGGGTGAGCTGGAGAATTGTCAAAATGTTCATTACCTCTCAACCCTACCATCCAACTGCTGACATCACTCTGTCTTGTTGAACAGAGCAGCAGCAGTCCCAGGATGAAAAGTGTGAATTGCACCATCACCTCAGATCTGATCGTCTTCAGGGTTGACCACCTTCCAGCAATGGGATCCGTGGATTCAGGTGTCCCTTTTAGCGATCCTGACCGCAGTTGGAGTGGTCAGCAGCACTTGGTATGGTCCCCTCCAACGAGGTTAGTGCCAGTGCTTTCGTCTCAGATCCTTCATCACAATCCAGTCGCCAGGTGAGATCTTTTGCAGCTGTCCTCCCTTTGGCTTGGGCAGGGAAGCTTGTACCTGTGTATAGATAGAACTAAACAAAACTCTGAAGTCTATCATATACTTTACCATTTGGTCATCCACACCCGTCAAGGTAAACTGGACCTGTTTCACCGGCGTGTTGTCCATCTTCATCGGCCTTCCTGTAGGTATTTACCCTAACAGGGAGAGAGTTCGATAAAATCCATCATCAAGTGACTGAAAGGCATTTCTGGTGTGGGGTGAACTGGAATAGGTAAAATTAGTAAACCCAAATGTATGGCAATATCTATTAACACATTTACACATCCCCTTTTGACTCATAGTCCAAACTATGTGACAATATTGCAAGGTAGGGAAAAGCCACTGGAGGGAGTACAGGGAGGCCTGTCGTGTCCTTCCAGACACCATCAGAGGGGTCACACGTGCATGTTTGTTGCCAACGTTTATTTTCCACTGCATCAGCCCCCTGTTGTAGCAAAGAGACATTAAGGAAAAGAGAGGTGACAGGGTCCATGCATGACATCACAAGGAGAGGGGAGATAGGGAAATCAGCAGACGCTTTCGCTGTACAGTCTGCAGCAACATTTCCTAGGGAAACAGGGTCAGTGTGTTTAGTATGAGCTGCACATTTACAAATTGCAAGTGTGGAGGGCAGGAGTGCTGCCTCATGCAGTTCTTTAACCATGTTATGGTGTGCGATTGGTTTACCAGTTGAGGTGAGGAAACCACGATGTTGCCACAGGGTTCCAAAAATGTGACTTTCCCTTTCTCAACACACAGGCATGTATGAGAGCACACAGCTCTGCTGCCTGTGCAGAGAAGTGGGAGGGCAGAGAATAAGTCTGGTTACCTCAATACTGTGGGTTGTGCACACAGCATAGATGCAACTGGATCACCTGATGAAGAACATTTAGCACAACCATCAACAAAACAGATTAGATCCTGTTAGGAATTGTGGAGATCAGGGAGTGGTTTACACAAGAGGTCAACCACCTCACTGCAATTATGTGCATCACCATCAGACTGTATGGGGAGTAAGGTTGTAGTTTAAAACAACACATTGTTTCAGAGTAACATGAAACATTGTAAGTAACACATTCTGCCAATGTAGCAGCCTTGCGGGGGTGAGATGTGCTGTCTTTGCCTGTGAGATAAGGTAGAAGACAGAATGAGGCACTTGAACAGTTAAGGGCCGCATAGCTACAATGTCAACACAGGCCAACACTGCCCGTCTGTTGCTGCCGCCACAGAGTGGAGGCAAGGGAGCAGTGCACGTGCAACAGTATCGAGACATTTCGAGTAGAAACCAAAAGGTCTCATCTTACCACCCACAGTTTGTGCCAGTACTGCTGACATAAACGAACAAATGGAAAGGTTTGGAGTGATCAGGTAACCTGATCCGCCATGGCCATAGGTTTTAAATGAATGAGATCAGAGAGAGGTTGGACAATTTCAGCGTAATCAATTAACCAAACTCTACAATAGCCAGCCATTTCCAACAGTGACAACATCTGCTCCTTGGTGTTTGATTTAGGAACTTGTAAAATAGCTTTAACCCTGTCTGTAGCCAAGCTTCTGCCCCCTGGTGTGATAACGTGTCCCAAATAGGGATAGCCCCCTTTTTTTCAATTTTCGCCTAAATGACATACCCAAATCTAACTGCCTGTAGCTCAGGCCCTGAAGCAAGGATATGCATATTCTTGGTACCATTTGAAAGGAAACACTTTGAAGTTTGTGGAAATGTGAATTGAATGTAGGAGAATATAACACAGTAGATCTGGTAGATGAAAATACAAAGAAAAAAAACAACCTGTGTTTTTTTACCACATCTTTGAAATGCAAGAGAAAGATCTCTGTTATACCTATCACGCTGGGTGTAATTCCAATAGTGTCCACAAGATGGCAGCAGTGTATGTGCAAAGTTTCAGATGGATAACTTGGAGTATGACTGATCCTTAAGACTTTTAGTGTGAAGTCCCCATGTACATTTGGACAAATCATGAGGAGACATTTGCATTCATATTCCATTTTTCTGCAAGAATATTGTCAAATCTGTATACTTAGACTTTGATTTAGCTTTCCAAGTATTAGTAGCCATATTATAAGTTCAACATTTGCAAAACAACCAGTTTTCATAACTCTGAATATCCTTATAATCTTTGTCCAAAATGAAAAGGCATGCTGTCGTACAAAGTTAGAAGCTACATTTTACGACATATACATGGTTTCCAGATACTCCCGTAAAGCTCATTGGCTATCTAGCTAGCTTTGTTTGACCCCGAGTGGTGCTTATTTGACAGATACATTTGTTCAAGTGATGGCCGCCCACGTCATCGGCGTGCCATGATGGCGTCGCTCTCTGACCAAAT
The DNA here is from genome assembly GCF_965601325.2 of Salmo salar. Lineage (NCBI taxonomy): Eukaryota > Metazoa > Chordata > Actinopteri > Salmoniformes > Salmonidae > Salmo > Salmo salar. The sequence continues at coordinate 35,825,600 of NC_138314.1, forward strand.
ATGGTGTCCTATAGGATATAATACACCCCTAATGAAATAGTGAAGTCTTGTTACCTTCTAGGATCTCTGAGGAATAGATTCAAATGTGATTTGACTCGTTGAAACAACGTTTAGGGTGAGATCTTCACAGATTCCTTTCCTTGCAAATTGAATGAGTGGAAACACAAAATCGATCGTGCATGCTATATGGACCTTTTTAGGATATGAAAAAGGATTTTATCTAACAAAACGACACTTCATGTTATCTCTGGGACCCTATGGATGATAAATCAGAGCAAGATTTCAGAATGTAAGTACACATTTCACCTTCAGAGGTGAATTTATCAAAACTATCTCGGTGAAAAGTTTTTTGTTGTTAGGAGCTCTCCTCATACAATAGCATGGCATTTTTTTGCAGTAGTAGCTACTGTAAATTGGACAATGTCGTTATATTAACAAGAATTTAAGCTTTCAGCCGATTTAAGACACTTCTATGTACCGACATTTGTTCTTTCTCTAAAATCTGTGATCTTGACATAACGCGCTGCATGATTTACAACTGTCCCGTTGACGGGACACCGATCCTTATTAACAGTTTGTTGGACACGATGTAATTTATTTTTCGAGGCCTTGTGGCCATTATCAGCTCGAGAATTTAGCAGTGCAAGAGTATCAATTTCACATGATTCTCTTTCAGGAGAACATAGAAGGAGGCCATCAACATACGATACAAGAGTGTTCTCTTTAGGGGGCACAAATGACAGCAAGTTGGCGCTCAATTAATCCTCAAAAATTGCAGGGCTCTCAACGTAATCTTGGGGCAGAACCGCACAATAGCGCTGTCTTTGAAAAGAAACCGCGAATCAGTGCTGAGAATCTGGGTGCACAGGAATGCAAAAAAAATGCATTAGCCAAATCAAGAACTGTTAACCAATTTAAATCTGGCGGGACAGAAGAAAGAGTAGTGACTGGGTTTGGCGCTACTGTTGCCCTGACATACACTGCAACATTAACCTCTATGGGACCGGCGGGACGAATTCGTCCCACCTACGTAACAGCCACTGCCAGCCTGTGGCGCGATTTTCAAAATCCTATTACTTCAATTTCTCAAACATATGACTATTTTACAGCCATTTAAAGATAAGACTCTCGTTAATCTAACCACACTGTCCGATTTCAAAAAGGCTTTACAACGAAAGCAAAACATTAGATTATGTCAGCAGAGTACCAAGCCAGAAATAATCAGACACCCATTTTTCAAGCCAGCATATAATGTCACCAAAACCCAGAAGACAGCTAAATGCAGCACTCACCTTTGATGATCTTCATCAGATGACAACCCTAGGACATTATGTTATACAATACATGCATGTTTTGTTCAATCAAGTTCATATTTATATCAAAAACCAGCTTTTTACATTAGCATGTGACGTTCAGAACTAGCATACCCCCCGCAAACTTCCGGGGAATTCGCTAACATTTTACTAAATTACTCACGATAAACGTTCACAAAAAGCATAACAATTATTTTAAGAATTATAGATACAGACCTCCTCTATGCACTCGATATGTCCGATTTTAAAATAGCTTTTTGGTGAAAGCACATTTTGCAATATTCTAAGTACATAGCCCAGGCATCACGGGCTCGCTATTTAGACACCCGGCAAGTTTAGCACTCACCATAATCATATTTACTATTATAAAAATGTCATTACCTTTTGTTGTCTTCGTCAGAATGCACACCCAGGACAGCTACTTCAATAACAAATGTTGGTTTGGTCCAAAATAATCCATCGTTATATCCGAATAGCGGCGTTTTGTTCGTGCGTTCCAGACACTATCCGAAATAGTAAAGAAGTGTCACGCGCTTGGCGCAATTCCTGACAATAAAATTCAAAGTATTCCATTGCCGTACGTCGAAGCATGTCAACCGCTGTTTAAAATCAATTTTTACGTCATTTTTCTCGTAGAAAAGCGATAATATTCCGACAGGGAATCTCCTTTTCGGCAAACAGAGGAAAAAATCCCAAAGGCGGGGGCGGTCGGGGTCACGCGCATAAGCTAGTGTCTCTTGATGGGCCACTTGAGAAAGGCGATAATGTGTTTCAGCCTGGGGCTGGAATGACGACATTCTGTTTTTTCCCGGGCTCTGAGAGCCTATGGAAGACGTGGGAAGTGTCACGTTAGAGCAGAGATCCTTAGTAAATGATAGAGATGGCAAAGAAGTTCCAGAAATGGTCAGACAGGCCACTTCCTGTAAAGGAATCTCTCAGGTTTTGACCTGCCATTTGAGTTCTGTTATACTCACAGACACCATTCAAACAGTTTTAGAAAATTTAGGGTGTTTTCTATCCATATGTAATAAGTATATGCATATTCTAGTTACTGAGTAGGAGTGGTAACCAGATTAAATCGGGTATGTTTTTTATCCAGCCGTGTCAATGCTGCCCCCTAGCCCTAACAGGTTAACAGCTCTAAGATCTTGTACCATTCTCCATTCTCCAGATGCTTTTCTAACAGGTCAAATTGGCGTTTTGCAAGGTGATGATGTACAGGTGGCAACAGCCCCCCTGCTCAACAGAGAGGTCAGGATTTTCCCAATGCCTGCCTTCGCCTCCTTACACAAGGTGTACTGTGCTTTGTGGGGCTGATATGTGCCTTTAGGAGAGATGGTCACAGGTGTTGCTCCTCTCATCTTCCATATCATCTCCACTGTTGGTTAAGGGCTTGTAAGTAACCATTTCACGGTAAGGTCTACACTTGTTATGTAATATCATTTTTATCCTTTGCCCATAAACAGTCTGGAACCTGAGACAACAGTGAGCTGTTAGGGCCGGGCTGGTCAGGGGCGGCTGGTTAGGGGTGGGCTGGTTAGGGGCGGGCTGGTCAGGGGCGGGCTGGTTAGGGGTGGGCTGGTTAGGGGTGGGCTGGTTAGGGGCGGGCTGGTCAGGGGCGGGCTGGTCAGGGGCGGGCTGGTCAGGGGCGGGCTGGTCAGGGGCGGGCTGGTCAGGGCCGGGCTGGTCAGGGGCGGGCTGGTCAGGGGCGGGCAGGTCAGGGGCGGCTGGTTAGGGGCGGCTGGTTAGGGGCGGCTGGTTAGGGGCGGGCTGGTCAGGGGCGGGCTGGTCAGGGACGGGCTGGTTAGGGGCGGGCTGGTCAGGGGCGGGCTGGTCAGGTTCAAGGGGGACAGGAACTTCATTGTCCCATCTGTGCACATATGTCCTGTGAGCCCCAACCACAGAGGAGATTTCTCTCCCATCTGGCTGAGCCTCCCAGTCTGTTGCCAACCTCACGCCCCTCACCCATGTTCCAAATTCTTCCCATCATTCTTCTTGAATGATGACTCACCAGTTTAGGAAAATATCCACTGAGCGATCACTGACCCCCAACTCCTGTGGATGTCAGGCGGGTATTTCTGTTCCCTCATTTGACGAGGAGGAATTTACCCTAGACTCAGCGCAGTGAGCCTCTGCCGGTAGTTTACCCTCGGAGCCGCAGGTCAACGATATGGCAGTCCCATCTGCGGTGACAAATTGTGGTGGATATTATAAAATAAGGATTTGCTGGAGTCCAAGTCAAACTAAGATTCTTTGTTTTTCTGAGCTCAGGAGAATAGCGGAGTTACACAGTGCAGTGCAGACAGTCTGAATTCCGAAGCATTGGGTGATAAGCACATATCTTTCTAGTTTCTGTTCTTGGGCAGAATACAAGGACACAGGTGCAGCTGGTTTGCAACACAGGATTATACTCCCAAGAACAGGAGATGATAATAGGACAGTTTCACAGGGTTAGTTACATACTCAGTTATGTAGACGCATACAATTAAAATGTTCCCATTACACCCACAAACTGTTAGGGCCTACATAAAGCTGTCCCAACAGCAGTGTTTTCTTTTCAGCATCATGGAGTGAATCCTTACCACTGCTACACCTGGCTATCAGCGGAGCCTTGTCTGGCAGCGAAACTGTTCATTCAGCCTCATTTACTGCCTTTTAAAAAAACATAGCTGATATGGTTGACTTGCTTCAACAAATGTGGTTTCTACTGACAATTGAGATGTACAAACTATGGCATAAGGGGACGTATAAGGGCACAGGGCGAGACCCAGATGCAGACACGGGAGGCAGATGGTTCGAGTCTCTGATATTTATTATAATCCAAGGGGCAGGCAAGAGAATGGTCATGGACAGGTAAAAGATCATAAACAAAGTCAGAGTCCAGGAGGTACAGGGTGGCAGGCAGGCTCGAGGTCAGGGCAGGGAGTATGGTCAGGCAGGCGGGTTCAGAGTCAAGGCAGGCAAGGGTCTTGTTGACTTGAAAAACATGCTGGTTGACTTGACAAGACAAACTGGCAACAGACAAACAGGTAACTCCGGAATAAATACCCAGGGACTAATGGGGAAAACGGGTGACACCTGGAGGTGGGTGGAGACAATCACAAAGACAGGTGAAACAGATCAGGGCGTGACAGGACAACGATAGGGTAAGAGGAAATACGTAATTTTGATTAAGTCATTAATGAGCGAGCTAGGATGGACATAGTCAAAATAACTATTTGTTCATCGCTTTTGAAATGTACAGCGAAACAATTCAGAACATGGGCTGTTTTTACAGTTTCCTCTTTGTACACCAAGTCATAACCCTACAATAAATGAAGGGGGTATATAAGCAGCCAATGAAAGCATTTACAATATGTGATGATTACATTTCTCTAAAACAGGCTATAGGCTACATGTGCACCACCAAGTCAGAGCAGTAGGCTAAGTTACGAGGGGGGAATGGACCAAATAATTAGGGTGAGGCACGTGTGCTACTAACAGCTTACTACACAACATACACTTACTGTATGTATACTGTAGCCAAGAAAGTAATACTATCTCCCTGGCAATTTACATCATTTATGCAACAGCATTCAATACATTTTTGGACTCATCTTGTTGTGCAGTGCTCACTTGAACAGGAAATTGGAATGGCGGTGCTTCCTGTGGGCAAATTTTGTCATCAAACTATGTCATCAAAGTCTGGTATTCTCTGGATTTATGGTGCTTTCAAGACAACTGGGAACTCGGGAAAAAAAACAAGGTTGAATCATTCCATGTTCCTGACTTGGAATTCCGAGTTGGATGACCGTTCAAAACTTATTTTCCCAGTCGGAGCTCGAGTTCCCAGTTGTCTTGAACGCAGAAGAAGTCATGCTGGATTGCCAGCATGGCCAATGTATTCAACCTTTTCTGGCCCATGGTGTTGAATGTTTGTCCTTCCCTCCACTGAATAGCAGGTTAGTGAGTACTTTGCAACGCTTGTAGTAAGCCACTGATTCCTTCCAAACCACTCATTGTTGAATTTGCGATTTCCAACTTGTTGTGTAATGTTTATGTCCAAAGGCCAATGAGCACCGATACGTTTTATCTATCATTTATCTTCATATGACAAGGATTGAAAAAGATTTGCCAGTAGATTGTCGAATTGATTCATGATGATGACTGCTTGTCTAGCTTGCTAGCTATGATTTTTAAGGTATGATGTTGACATGATCAGTCCAATCAAAGCTTGAGCTTTTCCCCTAGCTCTTCCCGTAGATTTTACGGTGGCGTAATGTCCCCATGAGTGACAGAACACTGAGCCAATCACAGCTCAACTAGAGAACATTGCCAACCCCTACGCTCCGTCCCACCACCGCAGAAAGCACAGAGCTAGTCTGAAACACTTTTTTGGAGCTGCCTTACTCAAGAAAGCAAAAAAGAGACAATGTTTGTATGCAGCTTTATTAACTCAATGATTTTTTTTGTTTTACATTGTTTGCAAACTGATATGCGGCACGTATTAATGTTAAAATAACATGCCAAACAGACAACAAACATTTTTATTTTTTGTATTTATTAAGCTAACCAGGTGGGGCTCAAAACAGCCCTGAATGACGGGTCGCCACTGTTTGTATTTAGAATTCCATTCTCAGACCTTTCTTAATTGCCTATTACTGTAACTCAACTATAGTCTCTTGCATATTTCTAAATCATATTTTTGGAGTCAGATAAACATTTGAATATGATAACTGCTTAATCTTATTATGGGTCGCATGTAAGGCATACAGTATATAATATGCATAAATATCAAATATTACCCCACTACAGTACATGGTGACCCCGACGTGATATATCTTACAGATACTTTGGACTAAATTGAAGTTCATTCCATTAGATTCCCCAATATTAAATGAAACCATGCATGATGGAGAATATGCAAGCAATTTATATTTTTGAGTTATGGCAATTGACGAGTATTAATGATTTGTCTCAAAAGCTGTTTAAAAAAGGCATGAATGTATAATATGCATACATATCAAATATTTCCCCACTACACTGTTCATATGGGCAGAGCCCCTCCACGATTGGCTGTTTAGGATGTGTTATTCACATAGGGGGCTTGAGATTGAAGTGCGCAGAGATGGATTGTTTATTTAAAGCCTGAGTGAAGAGTCCCCTTTCTAGTTAGTTATTTATTTACATATTTTTGATGTTAACTGGTTGTAGTGTCACTCGCTGATAATACTTAGAGGCTATGCATTTTGATCAGGGTCCCTCTACTGTAAGTGGAACAGAAGAGAGGGAAAGGGAGGGATGAGGTGGAACATTTTATTGTTGGTGATAAGTTGCCTCTTGTTTCAGGTGCAGTTGATTTACGGCTCCTGATAACAATCTTGTTTGAGGAGAAATCAAATTACAATGTCTCATATGTTGTGCTGGTTGTGGTGGCGGCGGCCGTGCGTGTGTGTGCGTATGTGTGAGTTCATGTGTGAGTGCGTGTGTGAGTGCGTGTGTGTGTGCGTGCGTGTGTGAGTGCGTGTGTGAGTGCGTGTGTGTGTGCGTGTGTGTGCGTGCATGTGTGCATATGTGTGAGTTCGTGTGTGAGTGCGTGTGTGAGTGCGTGTGTGTGTGTGCGTGTGTGTGTGCGTGTGTGTGTGCGTGCGTGTGTGCATATGTGTGAGTTCATGTGCGAGTGCGTGAGTGTGTGTGTGTGCGTGTATGCGTGTGTGTGCGTGTGAGTGTGTGTGTAAGAAGATCTAGTCCATCCATGGGTTGTTGTTGCATTCATTATTTACTGAATGCATAATGCATTCAATATGAGCTACACACTAGTTTTTTATTTATTACATTTTTTAAGAAACACATCCAATGAAACTGTGATACTGTGAATGTCTTGTTTGTGTGAGCAAGTATCTTCTGCTTTATTCTCCATTCATTCTCACTCTCCTTTTTCACCCTCCCTCTCTCTGTGTTCCAGGCAGGTTGGAGTGGCAGGTGGCCTTTCCTCAGGATCATACCTTCGTAAATCTCCTGGTTCCCGGGCTTCCCAGATGGCTGGACATTCAACAGCTGCTCAAAAACACAGAGGACAAACTCAAGCTCAATGTCTGTAGGTCAGTATCTCTTAGAACCGCTATAACTAGGACTCAAGAGTTTGTCCAGGGCCCGTATTCACCAATTGTCTGATCTAGGTCCCCCCTCTTATTCTTAATGATTTAAAAGTCTAAACTGATTCTAGATCAGCACTGAGATGCTTTATGAATATGGGCTCTGGTCAGGTTATGTGGTCAGGTGAAACTCCCGGCCCTGATGTTTCTATTGGAATGTGAGCACAGCCAGCGAAGGCTCTATGCAGCAGAGGATGTGGTCAGAGTTGGGCACTATGCCATCTGGTGGAATGAGCAGTATTCTTGGTAGAGAAAGGAGCTTGTCATCCCGAGAAGCTTTGTTGGTTGATACGGTTGCCCAGAGGATCCATCTATGCCACACTGAGGTTCTCTTACTGTCAAAGTCCTTCTGACAGGATGTGAAACTCGAGAGTTTGGACACACACACACACACACACACACACACACACACACACACACACACACACACACACACACACACACACACACACACACACACACACACACACACACACACACACACACACACAGGCATAAATAAGCAGACAGACGGGGACACACAGGCACACACATACACACACACACACATGCGCACACAGGCACACAGACATACAGGACACAGGCACACAAGCACACAGTCACACACACATGCACAAATTTACACACACACTCAGTTTTGAGCTGACATGTCCCAATTCTTGTCCTTGTGCTCCTCTGTGTAGATGGGCACATTTGAAGTGAAGGCACAGACTGAATAATATTCAATATAATGTATTGTATTCAATACATTCATTTTGAGAAGAGGGTCATTCCACCTCAAAAAGCACAAGAAATAGGATTTAGACACCCAGCATTGTTCTGAAATTGTTTCTGTAGTTAGTAACAGATACGATTAGCATTCCTGAAACATTATTATGATCTCTAAGAAATTAAGGTAATTGATTGCACCCATATTGGACAATTTAAACGTATAGGATTCAGATAAAATTCTATAAATGTTGTACCCAACATCCGATTTGGACCAAACGTCTTCCAAACAATGACTAAGACACAAAGGAATCCCCCCCAGAAGAATGTAAAAGCCATCCACAGACCCCCTACATCAATCCCATCCCAACAACCAATATACAGTATCAGTTCTCTGTGTTTGGCAAGTGCTATGAAGCTGCGGCTTGGAGTATTGCTTCGCTTGCATTATTACTTGAAGTAGCTTGCATTATTTACCTTAAAGTAGTGGGAAAGTACCATGTGTTGACCACTAGATGTCACTGTTCCTGCTATGCAACCACTAACAATTTTGCTGGTCTCTTGTGTTTATTAAATAGATCACAACATTTCCTTTGCAACTTTGGGTAGAAAAACAAATACATTTGGCTCATTATGAAAATGTACAGATATTAAAGGTGAATTTGAATTCGTTTACTTTTAGATATTTTGTGAGCTTCAAGACAATTCTGTCTAAAAACATTACGAAGCAGAGACTTCAAGCCTTAGAAAATTCACTAATCTCAATGTGCCCTTTACAATGAAGAGATCTTTCTCCAACCCATATGAAAGAACATGCTTTTACAGCAAAAATGCAGATAAATATCCTCTGATTGACTGTCTCCCTTTTATTGTGTTTCAATACTGATACTCGTTTAGAGTATTCCATCCATTTATGACACAGCATGATAACTATATCTGCTTATAGTAAAGGAGTGAATCTTAACTTAAGATATGTGCCTGTCTGGACTGTTATGCCAATCTAGCATAGACAGTTTAAGCATACATTTTAATCCTATCCCATCTTGGGATTTATACATGAAAGGGAACGTTACACCTACTTTTCTCACCACATACAACTGACTCTTTTTGAGGTGCGGGAACACCACTTTGATGGCAGCCTCTGCTCCAATATTACCATAGTATTGTTGTCCCCGACGCATGGGCTGGCTAGACAGACCACCCTATTTTATGTCTGTCGGTCTCTTTCGTTCGTTCGTTCTCTCTCTCTTTGAAAGCATATGACACTCAGGACAGGGTGACATGGAGGAGGCTCTGAATGTTTTGATGGCACATATTGAGAGAGAGAGAGAGAGAGAGAGAGAGCGGAACCAGAGGAGATGGGGCATATGGAGGGAGGGAGATAGAGAGGGCGAAAGAGAGATGGATAAATCTAGCTATATTTCAGCTCTTTTATCCTTTGTGCTGCTGTGAGGGCGAGGACAGACGATGAGGGACAGGCTAAATGTGGCGGCTGAACAAAGCCTCTCACTCTAGCACCATTAGCCTAGCGTCTGTGTCTCATCCCCCGTTTTTTCACCCTCTTTTTTTTTGGGGGGGGGGGGGGAATGAAATAATAAAGATTCCACATCTTGAAACGAAAACCCTTTGGTAGGTAATTCAAGGCTTATTACTGAAGGCCAAACCATTGTTCTGCCTTCTAAACATTAAAGGCTTATTTTGTGTTCCTGTGGAGATGGGAGAGGGATAACCATTATGAGAACAAAGGGAATGGGGAATTGGGCAAAAAATAAGGTGATCCCCACTCAGTCTGCACCTCTGGTCAGTCAGCCTTGGACTCATTTCAGCCAATTTGAGGCTCCACTCAAGTAGTACTTCCACCAGGGTGGGCCTCTGTCACACACGCGCACACACAGTCACACACACACCTGCTGCCTAATCTACTTATCAGTGTCTGGGACAAGTTACGGAAGGAAGAGAGTAAGGGGATGCAGGACGACGAGGGGAGAGAGGGAGAAAGAGCGAGAATAGCAAGAAAGAGAGAAAGAAAGAGAGTGAGCTGCCACTGCCCCGCTCCCATGAAGGAAGGCTTTAACCAGTGTGTGGGTCAGACTGGCTGGCCTGCTCCCATGAAGAAAGGCTTTAACCAGTGTGTGGGTCAGACTGGCTGGCCTGCTCCCATGAAGGAAGGCTTTAACCAGTGTGTGGGTCAGACTGGCTGGCCTGCTCCCATGAAGGAAGGCTTTAACCAGTGTGTGGGTCAGACTGGCTGGCCTGCTCCCAGCTCTCAGATGTCAGAGATTTGCCTAAGAGCTGTTCCCTAATTGAAGGAGATAGGCTGGCAATGGGCCCGGCTCCCCAAATTGAAACGCTGTAATCCATTATGTTTCATCAAATGGGACACATTAGAGGCCAGCAGGAAAAGGCCTCTAATGAAGTGTCAGCGCAGGCCAAGGGCCGCCGACGACTTTCTGCAAGTGGCTTACACTAGTCGCCTGCCAATCTATCTCCTAGTTAGATCTGCGTGTGTGTGTGTGTGTGTGTGTGTGTGTGTGTGTGTGTGTGTGTGTGTGTGTGTGTGTGTGTGTGTGTGTGTGTGTGTGTGTGTGTGTGTGTGTGTGTGTGTGTGTGTGTGTGTACCTTAAACATTAATGTGTTTATATGTATCATCATTGGTCTGCATACATGTCTGTCTGTGCACGCTTGTGTGTGTGTGTGTGTGTGTGTGTGTGTGTGTGTGTGTGTGTGTGTGTGTGTGTGTGTGTGTGGTGTGTGTGTGTGTGTGTGTGTGTGTGTGTGTGTGTGTGTGTGTGTGTGTGTGTGTGTGTGTGTGTGTGTGTGTGTGTGTGTGCGTGCGTACGGTCTCTGTGGCAAGGTTGAGGGCACTAAGTGGGCCACAGGCAGGACGAGGGAGGATCCATTTTCAGGCTGTTCATTGAACCCCCTTCACTCTCATTCTAGTGTAGAATGGGGCCCTTTGATGGGGCAGATATTTGGTTCCCAGGTGGCCGGACTAGTTTGGAGCTGGGGATTACTTGAATGGGAAAGGAATCTCTTCCTGACCATTCTCTGCTCTCCTCTCCCTGGAGCGCGACAGACAGCCCACCCACACTAAATTAATTTTGACAAGGAACTTAAGATAAAGTCAAAGCACTGACTAATCACAGGATTGGGCTTCTGTAAGTCACAGAGCTGTGAAATGTGCCATCATATTTAAAAAAAAGCCTCCCCACTCCTTTCTTTGGGGAGAGAGGGTGGGGAGGAGGGGTGGTGGTGGGGCCAGGCTGTCTTGTGATGTCTTTCTATAGACCGATCTGAAAAACAATTAGATTTCGTTTGGGTGAGTAAGGAGTAAGGGAGATGATTGACATGTTTGTCGAGATACCCTAAAGAAACTCCTTCTCCACTCATCTCTCAGCTTTTGGTTCAGCTTTAACTCTGCCCTGTCCGTTTAATATTTTCACATGGAGAATTGACCGGCGTTCTTTTCTGTATCTTCAATTTTTTGCCAAACTGTTTGTTTCTTTCTCTGTCCAGCTTCTTCTTTGTCTCTATCTCTCTGTATTAGCTGTCTCTATCTTTCTGCATTAGCTGTCTCTATCTCTCTGCATTAGCTGTCTCTATCTCTCTGCATTAGCTGTCTCTATCTCTCTGCATGAGCTGTCTCTATCTCTCTGCATGAGCTGTCTCTATCTCTCTGCATTAGCTGTGTCTATCTTTCTGCATTAGCTGTGTCTATCTGCCTGCATTAGCTGTCTCTATCTCGCTGTATTAGCTGTGTCTATCTCTCTGTATTAGCTGTCTTTATCTCTCTGCATTAGCTGTCTCGACCTCTATGCATTAGCTGTGTCTATCTTTCTGAATTAGCTGTCTCTATCTCTCTGTATTAGCTGTCTCTATCTCTGCATTAGCTGTCTCTATCTCACTGCATTAGCTGTCTCTATCGCTCTGTATTAGCTGTCTCTATCTCTCTGTATTAGCTGTCTTTATCTCTCTGTATTAGCTGTTTCTATATCTTTGCATTAGCTGTCTCTATCTCTTTGGATTAGCTGTCTCTATCTCTCTGCATTAGCTGTCTCTACCTCTCTGCATTAGCCGTCTCTATCTCTCTGCATTAGCTGTCTCTCTCTTTGCATTAGCTGTATCGATCTCTCTGCATTAACTGGCTCTATCTCTCTGCAGCTTCTGAGCTGTGTGCAGTGAAAGGAATTGTGGTTGGAGGCTAATCCCATTGAGTTGATTAATTTGCAGGTAGTTCCCACACCTCGAGGCTAAAGGTGGGACATTGTGGAGAGCTGGGAGGGGAGGACTCCTTCACATAGTCCACACACCCTGAGTTCGCCCCCCAGTCTGGCAGGTGGCACACACACATTCAATCAAACTAAATCCTACAGTGAACCTTCAAAGCTGGAATGAGCAGAAAAGAGAGATGAGAGAGTGGTGGGAGAGAAGTAGGGTTGTGTGTGTGTGTGTGCATGTCGTGCGTGTGTGTGTGTGTGTGTGTGTGTGTGTGTGTGTGTGTGTGTGTGTGTGTGGTGTGTGAGTGTGTGTGTGAGTGTTTGTGTGTGTGTGTGCGTGTGTGTGTGTGTGTGAGTGTGTGTGTGTGTGCGTATGTGTGTGTGCGTGTGTGTGTGCGCACGGGTGTGTGTGGCTGTGTATGGCCATATGTGTTTACGTGTGTTCGCCGCAGTGTCTTTCTACACTTCCGGTCAAAAGTTTTAGAACACCTACACATTCAAGAGTTTTTCTTTTTTTGTGCTATTTTCTACAATGTAGAACAATATTGAAGACATCAGAACTATGAAATAACACATATGGAATCATGTAGTAACCAAAAAAGTGTTAAACAAATCAAAATATATTTTATATTTAAGATTCTTCAAATAACCACCCTTTAGTCTTGATTACAGCAAATAAAGAAAAACCCTTGTATGAGTAAGTGTTCTAAATCTTTTGACCGGTAGTGTATATAAAGAGGGAAACAGAGAGGTGTGGGTGTAAAATGGTGTGTTTCGATGGAGTTGAGGAGGCAGACTGAAGGCCCAGATGGAAGCTCATTTAAGACCCGCTGTATGAGTAAAGCCCTGGGGGGAGCCCAGAACACACATTCACATTTACGACTAACATCAAATAGACTGACTTTATTTGCCTCTCATATCACTCACATTAGACCATTCACACAGTAATAGTAACAACTAGAAATGTGGGCTAAAACAAATGTCAGCCCTATTTGATTTGGTTGGTAGAGTGGAACAAGTGATTTCTTGTTCTGTGTTATATAGAGAGCAATAGTAATGGCATCTTTTTGTAGACACTAACGGAGGCTAACTCCGCCATGGCTCGTTGGCCAAAGCCTATGGGGAAATTAATGTTTTTTTTGGAGGGCTTCTGGATAAACGCCGAAAATAAGGGCTGTGGTAAACACAGGCTTAGGAGATCTTATATGTTTTGTTCTATGAGATAATCTTCATCAGCTATTTTGAAGCATTTATGTAATCAAAACAAGCACATATAGGCTTCATAATTCATACAGGTCATGTTAACTGACTGATATTATCTCACAGAACAAAACATATAAGATATTCTAAGCCTGTGTTAACAACAGACCTGATTTTCGGGCCATTATTCCAAAACCCCTTTCTTTCCCTATCGACTTCCTCCATAGGAATGGCAGAACAAACCAGAAGTAACTGTTTTTTAGGACGACAAGGTTTCCAGTTATATTGCTTTATTTGGAGTATCAAACCATGCGTACGTACTCAGGGATATGCTGACTAGATCACTATTCACAAGAAAACCTTTCTCTCTATTTCATTTGATCCTGTCATACTTGAACCCTGTGACATCCAAGATAAGGCCATAGAAGTCATTCAATAAATAAAAAATCCAGCAATTAAAATGCTGTCAGAGTTTCTCACACAAGCTGTTAGTGACTGGAGTTTGTTGAAGCTAGCCTTGTTTTACAACTAGCTCTGGGTGATCATTCTCCTGACTGGGAGAGTTTCAGTTCCCTCCAACACAACCTATCACCACTCTGATGTCCTCTGTGCTTTCACAAGCACTCCACCACTACCCCGAAGAATTCAGGCTTTCTGTCAGTCAGCAACTTAGCATCAAATAAATAAATAAATATTCAGTGTATACAGTATGTTTATATAGAGCTTTCCTCTGGCCAACTAAAAGCAACTCTGTGCAGTATTCAATCCACTGCGATTTAGATACAGATCGTTAAAGTCTATAATGTTTTATGCTTCACGTTTTCCCCCTGGAATGAAAGTGTCATTATTTAATGTGTCATCATTGGAAGACATCTGGATGTGTGCATCATGGTCTGGGAGCAGACAGGAGGCGCTTTATAGGCCTGGGGTGGTGGATGAGCTGGGTGCTAGTAAACTGGAGCTGTTTCCTTTTCTCTCTCTCTCTCTTGTTCCCTCCTTCCCTGCATCCACACACACACACACACACACACACACACACACACACACACACACACACACACACACACACACACACACACACACACACACACACACACACACACACACACACACACACACACACACACAAAAAACCCACACAGACGAGCGCTAGCATTGATTTGCATGGAAACTACTAAACATGTTGAGCCCGCGGATGTCATTTCTAATCTGTCACATTAAAGGGGAGACAGAATTGCTGATGCAGTCTGTTAATATGGAAGGCCTGCCTGCCTGTGTGTGTGTGGCGAGGAGATGAGAGAGACGTGACACTGGGAGATGCGCCTGTATCAGACGTCTGTAACATCACTTCACACCAGACACTCAGTACACACACACTCACACCCAGCTGGGATATATTGATGCCTGTGTTCATTACCGCTGATGTGTCTCTCTCAGGGTTTGGGAATATGTGTGTGTGTGTATGTGTGTGTGTGCATGCGTATGTGCGTGCATGAGTGCGTGCGTGCGTGTGTGTGTGTGTGTGAGTGTGTGTGTGTGTGTGTGTGTGTGTGTGTGTGTGTGTGTGTGTGTGTGTGTGTGTGTGTGTGTGTGTGTGTGTGTGTGTGTGTGTGTGTGTGGAACTCGGGGGTGGGGTATACAGTACTGTTATGTGGTATGTGATGGCAGTGACTGTCAGAGGTTTATTGTGAGTGGCATGTCTCTGTCCCTTTCCAGGATTGAGCAGTGTCTGAAGGAACTGCAGGGGAAGATGGGTGAGTCCTGGACGGCGGAGTGTTCGCCCAGCCCCACAGAATGTTTGCAGTGGTTTAACCCACAGAAACCCAGCACTGTCAGGCCTGTCGCCACGGGATATCAAGAGCTTCTTGACTTCCTGAAAGCTGTGGTAATAATCAGTGGTGAAAAATACTTGAGTAAAAATACTTGAAAGTACTACTGAAGTCGTTTTTATGGGTATCTGTACTTTACTTTGCTATTTATATTTTTGACAACTTTTACTTCACTACATTCCTAAAGAAAATAATTAACTTTTTACTCCATACATTTTCCCTAACACCCAAAAGTACTCGTTACATTTTGAATGCTTAGCAGGACAGAAAAATTGTGTAACTTACACACTTATCAAGAGAACATCCCTGATCATCCCTACTGCCTCTGATCTAGCGGACTCACTGAAACATTAAAACACATGCTTTGTTTGTAATGCCTGAGTGTTGGAGTGTGCCCCTGGCAATCTGTAAATAAATAAAAAACAAGGAAATGGTACGGTCTGGTTTGCTTAATATAAGGAATTTGAAATTTGAACTTTTTCTTTTGATACTTAAGTATATTTTAGCAATTATATTTACTTTTGATACTTATGTACACTACCATTCAAAAGTTTGGGTTCACTTAGAAATGTCCTTGTTTTTGAAAGAAAAGCTAATTTTTTGCTGAGTTGCAGAGTTGCAAAGAAAAATCCATATCTCAGACTGGCCAATAAAAAGGAAAGATTAAGATGGGCAAAAGAACACAGACACTGGACAGAGGAACTTTGCCTAGCATCCCAGAGTCGCCACTTCACTGCTGACATTGAGACTGGTGTTTTTCGGGTACTATCTAATGAAGCTGCCAGTTGAGGACTTGTGAGGCATCTGTTTCTCAAACTAGAAACACTAATGTACTTGTCCTCTTGCTCAGTTGTGCACCGGGGTCTCCCACTTCTCTTTCCATTCTGGTTAGAGCCAGTTTGCCCTGTTCTGTGAATGGAGTAGTACACAGCGTTGTACCAGATCTTCAGTTTCTTGGCAATTTCTCACATGGAATAGCCTTCATTTCTCAGAACAAGAATAGACTGACGAGTTTCAGAAGAAAGGTCTTTGTTTCTGGACATGTAATCGGAACCACAAATGCTGATGCTCCAGATACTCAGCCAGTCTAAAGAAGGTCAGTTGTATTGCTTCTTTAATCAGAACAACAGTTTTCAGCTGTTCTAACATAATTGCAAAAGGGTTTTCTGATGTGATCAATTTGCCTTTTAAAATGATAAACTTGGATTAGCTAACACAACGTGTCACTGGAACACAGGAGTGATGTTTTCTGATAATGGGCCTCTGTACGCCTATGTAGATATTCCAATAACAAATCTGCCGTTTCCAGCTACAATAGTCATTTACAACATAAACAATGTCTACACTGTATTTCTGATCAATTTGATGTTATTTTAATGGACAAGAAATGTGCTTTTCTTTCAAAAACAAGGACATTTCGAAGTGACCCCAAACTTTTAAAAGGTAGTGTATATTTAAATCCAAATACTTTTAGACTTTTACTCAATAAGGATTTTACTCGGTGACTTTCACTTTTCCTTGAGTCATTTTCTATTAAGGTATCTTTACTTTTACTCAAGGATAACAGTTGTGTACTTTTTCCAGCACTGATAATAAGACTTGAGGATGAGAGGGGATGTGAACTTAAAATGCACAACGATAAGTATTTCACTAGTCTGCTAAAATGTTCTTCCCACCTCTACAAGTAAATGTAATCAGTTAACTTTAATTCTGAGCATTGCATTTTTTTGTTGTTGCAAAAACCCATAACTGATCAATCCGATGAAAAAGGTGTGTTGATCGTATTGATACCTCTGGGATGACAGCGCTCGGGAGAGCCATGAGGTGTGGGACGAGGTGGGGCTCCATCTGCTGGACAGACTGTCCTCTCCCCGTCCTTCAGCGTATCCACTGCCTGCAGTAGCTCTTCTTCCTCTACCTGAACACTGTGTCCTGGGAACTGGATGCCATGACGGGAGAGAGTGTGAAAATACACTGAAGGACAACAGCACGCTCAGCAGCGGCAAGGGGAGGAAGAAACACATACACACTAAGAGAGACACATCAGCGGTAATAAACACAGACATCAATGTATCCCTGCTGGGTGTGAGTGTGTGTGTACTGAGTGTCTGGTGTGAAGTGGTGTTACAGACGTCTGATACAGGCGCGTCTCCCAGTGTCACGTCTCTCTCATCCCCTCGCCACACACACACACACGCGGCAGGCAGGCAGGCAGGCAGGCAGGCAGGCAGGCAGGCAGGCAGGCAGGCAGGCAGGCAGGCAGGCAGGCAGGCAGGCAGGCAGGCAGGCAGGCAGGCAGGCAGGCAGGCCTTTCATATTAACAGAGCACAGTAAGCACCAAGGCTGCTGCAGGTCAGTGGAATAACCCGTCACTCTCTGTGTGCTGTACCTCACTCTGCTTACTCACAGACCAGGTGCTGTAGAAGGAGCCCTGCTGCTTTACGTTCATTTAAATTCCACTCCTTTGAACACAGGTTGAGTTTTCAGTCTCTTTTCTAGTGCTTGACTTAACTTCTCTAGGGTAGGGGGCAGTATTTTGACGTCCGGATGAAAGGAGTGCCCGTAGTAAACTGCCTGCTACTCAGGCTCAGAAGGTAGGATATGCATATTATTAGTAGATGTGGATAGAAAACCCTTTGAATGACGTCTGTGTGTATAACAGAACTCATATAGCAGGCAAAAACCTGAGATAAATCCAACCAGGAAGTGTGGAAATCTGAGGTTTGTAGTTTTTCAAGTGATTGCCTATACAGTATACAGTGACTTAGGGTTCATTTTGCACTTCTTAAGGTTTCCACTAGAGGTCAACAGTCTTTAAAACGTTGTTTCATGCTTCTACTGTGAATGGGGAGAGAATAAGAGCTCCTGGAGTCAGATGACTGAGAGAATGACATGAGTTCAGTGGCGCGCACTCACGTGAGAGTTAGCTCCTTTTCTTTTTTGAAAACATTGGAATTGTCCGGTTGGAATATTACTGAATATTTATGATAAAAACATCCTAAAGATTGATGCTATACATCGTTTGACATGTTTCTACAAACGTAAATAGAACTTTTTTTGACTTTTTTGAAATCTGACACAGCGGTTGCATTAAGGAGAAGATTATCTATAATTTTTTGAATAACTGTTGAATATTTTATCAACGTTTATGATGAGTATTTCTGTAAATTGATGTGCTCATTCACCCAAAGTTTTGGGAGGCAAAACATTTCTGAACATTACACGCCAATGTAAAATGGGGTTTTTGGATATAAATATGAACTTTATCGAGCAAAACATACATGTATTGTGTAACATGAAGTCCTATGAGTGCCATCTGATGAAGATCATCAAAGGTTAGTGATTAATTTTAGCTGTATTTCTGTTTTTTGTGACGCCTCTCCTTGCTTAGAAAATGACTGTGTGGTTTTTCTTGTCTCGGCATTGTCCTAACATAATCTAATGTTATGCTTTTGCCGTAAAGCCTTTTTGAAATCGGACAATGTGGTTGGATTAACAAGAAGTGTATCTTTAAAATGGGTATAATAGTTGTATGTTTGAGAAATTTGAATTATGACATTTTTGATGTTTTGAATTTGCCGCCCTGGTATTTCACTGGCTGTTGAATAGTGTGTCCCACATACCCCAGAGAGGTTAAGGCTTTCCTATGCAACCAAGGGTAAAACGGGCAAAGATAACCTTGGTTTTGAGCACAGGTCTGGAGAGTAGAGGCCTTGTAGCCTCTACTAGCTAAAGCTAGAGGTTGAGAGAGAGCCAAGCAATAATTGAATGGATCCTTGTGTTATCAGCCTTGTGCAAGAGAGAGGAACAGAATGAAACAGATAAGAAGTGTTTACAGAAATTTGAAAGAAAGTTATTTATCTTGTGAGAATCCTTTTGTGAGAAGGAAAGGGTGATGTACAGAGACGAGAACAGCAAAGCAGTATATGGTGTGTCACATTATTCCTCATACTCAATGTTTGGCTCTCTGATTGGCCTATTTATGGGATATACGGGGTAAACATCCACAAAGTACACTATGCCATTGTTTACTTTCCTAAAATGGTGCATATGTCAGGCTTGCTTTCTTCTGGGGATGGGAAGTGCGCTTTTTACATCTCCTACACACAGCATCTGTCTCTATGCTTCCCTCCCTGCCTCTCTCCAACTCTCTCGCTCTCTGTCCCTCTCCTTAAACGTGAGATGAGAGAAGGCAGCTGGGATAATTGGCGATGCGTCAGTTAGCCTGTTTGATCACGTAATGCAGTGCGGAGGTGGCAGTGGGTACACACTTACGTGCCGCTCAACAAACCGTCAAATGTAGCACCGGAGGCAGAACATTGCCCCAAAGGGTAGCAGCGCCCCCACCGTGTAACAACTATAAAGCGATGCAGTTTTTTGCCTCGTGTCGTGTGAGTGCCTGCTCTACCACAACTACACTGACAAAAGTGACTTGTTGGAACAACTTACATTAATTACTGCAAGTGGTATCACACAAATGAGTTCAGTTTTTTCAGGTCAGATAAATACTTTAAAGTAATTATTAGCTCAATGATACATTGTAAACCCCAAGGCATGTTAAACTCAAATACTTCTAGTAAACTGAACTCAAAGTCAATGAAAAGTCATTATTACTTAAAATGTTTGTGCTACTGACTCAACACTAAATGAGAAGTCAAATCAACTTTTTGTAAGTTATGATAGCACATTCACTTTTTACCCAACATGCTCTACCGCAGGTAGATTTGTTTGTAATATCTGTGTTTTTGCATGTACATTGATTGATTCATCTTATGCTACACAAAGATACAGTGTAAATACCATATATTTTTTCTAAACTAATCCAATCATTTAGTTACATTTTTTGCTCCCATAACTGAAATGGTTGTTCCAGTTTAAATGGCTTAGCTAGTCTCCTCACACTATTCATAACTATTCCTAAATCATTATGAATGCAGGTTGCGGGTGAATAGAAATTCCAAATATTGAATATCCTAACTCTGACTGGATTCCAATAGAGAGTCACATTATGAGTCTTAATACCCATAAAACCTAGTGGAAAAACAGGGAAATGGTTCCAATTGTTCCAACAGCCAGTGTAATCCCGTGGCGCGTTATTCAAAAACCTTAGAAATGCAAAAACTTCAATTTTTCAAACATATGACTATTTTACACCATTTTAAAGACAAGACTCTCGTTAACCTCTTACATCTAGACGTTCCGCTAGCGGAACACCTGCTCCAATATCCAATGATAGGTGTGGCGCGAATTACAAATTCCTCAAAAATACAAAAACTTAAATTTTTCAAACATATGACAATTTCACAGCATTTTAAAGACAAGACTCTCCTTTATCTAACCACACTGTCCGATTTCAAAAAGGCTTTACAGCGAAAGCAAAACATTAGATTATGTCAGCAGAGTACCAAGCCAGAAATAATCAGACACCCATTTTTCAAGCTAGCATATAATGTCACAAAAACCCAGAAGACAGCTAAATGCAGCACTAACCTTTGATGATCTTCATCAGATGACACACCTAGGACATTATGTTATACAATACATGCATGTTTTGTTCAATCAAGTTCATATTTATATCAAAAAACAGCTTTTTACATTAGCATGTGACGTTCAGAACTAGCATACCCCCCGCAAACTTCCGGAGGAATTTGCTAACAATTTACTAAATTACTCACGATAAACGTTCACAAAAAGCATAACAATTATTTTAAGAATTATAGATACAGAACTCCTCTATGCACTCGATATGTCCGATTTTAAAATAGCTTTTTGGTGAAAGCACATTTTGCAATATTCTCAGTAGATAGCCCGACATCACAGGGCTAGCTATTTAGACACCCGGCAAGTTTAGCACTCACCAATATCAAATTTACTATTATAAAAGTTTGATTACCTTTTGTTGTCTTCGTCAGAATGCACTCCCAGGACTGCTACTTCAATAACAAATGTTGGTTTGGTCCAAAATAATCCATCGTTATATGCGAATAGCGGCGTTTTGTTCGTGCGTCCCAGACACTATCCGAAATGGTAAATCAGGGTCGTGCACATGGCGCAATTCGTGACAAAAAAAATCTAAATATTCCATTACCGTACTTCGAAGCATGTCAACCGCAGTTTAAAACCATTTTTATGCCATTTTTCTCGTAAAAAAGCGATAATATTCCGACCGGGAATGTCCATTTAGCTAAACAGAGGAAAGTAAACAAAGCTTTCGGTCGACGCGGGCACGAGCCTGAGTCTCACAGTACTGTAACCAGCCACTACCCAAACGCGCTACTTTGTTTCAGCCAGAGCCTGCAAAGCCACGATTCTGCATTTTGCCGCCTTCTGAGAGCCTATGGCAGCCGTAGGAAGTGTCACGGGACAGCTAAGATCCTCACTCTTCAATAAACAGAGACAAGAAGAACGACACCTTGTCAGACAGGCCACTTCCTGCATGAAATCTTCTCAGGTTTTTGCCTGCCATATGAGTTCTGTTATACTCACAGACACCATTCAAACAGTTTTAGAAACTTTGGAGTGTTTTCTATCCAAAGCCAATAATTATATGCATATTCTAGTTACTGGGCAGGAGTAGTAACCAGATTAAATCGGGTACGTTTTTTATCCAGCCGTGAAAATACTGCCCCCTAGCCATAACAGGTTAATCTAACCACACTGTCCGATTTCAAAAAGGCTTTACAACGAAAGCAAAACATTAGATTATGTCAGCAGAGTACCCAGCCAGAAATAATCAGACACCCATTTTTCAAGCTAGCATATAATGTCACATAAACCCAAACCACAGCTAAATGCAGCACTAACCTTTGATGATCTTCATCAGATGACAACCCTAGGACATTATGTTATACAATACATGCATGTTTTGTTCAATCAAGTTCATATTTATATCAAAAACCAGCTTTTTACATTAGCATGTGACTAGCATGTGACTAGTATTCCCACCGAACACTGCCGGTGAATTTACTAAATTACTCACGATAAACGTTCACAAAAAGCATAACAATTATTTTAAGAATTATAGATACAGAACTCCTCTATGCACTCGATGTGTCCGATTTTAAAATAGCTTTTCAGTGAAAGCACATTTTGCAATATTCTCAGTAGATAGCCTGGCATCACAGGGCTAGCTATTTAGACACCCAGCAAGTTTAGCACTCAGAAAAGTCACATTTACTATAAGAAAAATGTTATTACCTTTGCTGTCTTCGTCAGAATGCACTCCCAGGACTTCTACTTCAATAACAAATGTTGGTTTGGTTCAAAATAATCCATAGTTATATCCAAACAGCGGCGTTTTGTTCGTGCGTTCAAGACACTATCCGAAAGGGTAAATAAGGGTGACGAGCATGGCGCAATTCGTGAAAATAAAATTCTAAATATTCCATTACCGTACTTCGAAGCATGTCATCCACTGTTTAAAATCCATTTTTATGCCATTTTTCTCGTAAAAAAGCGATAATATTCTGACCGGGAATCTGCATTTAGGTAAACAGAGGAAAGAAAATAAAGCATTCGGTCGACTCGGGCACGCGCCTAAGCCCACAGTACTCTGAGCGGCCACTTGCCAAACGCAATAATGTGTTTCAGCCAGAGCCTGCCTCGATATCCTTCAGCTTTTTCCCGGGCTCTGAGAGCCTATGGGAGCTGTAGGAAGTGTCACGTTATTGCAAAGATCCTAAGTCTTCAATAAAAAGAGCCCAGATGAAACACAACTTGTCAGACAGGCCACTTCCTGCATGGAATCTTCTCAGGTTTTGGCCTGCCATATGAGTTCTGTTATACTCACAGACACCATTCAAACAGTTTTAGAAACTTTAGGGTGTTTTCTATCCAAAGCCAATAATTATATGCATATTCTAGTTACTGGGCAGGAGTAGTAACCAGATTAAATCGGGTAAGTTTTTTATCCACCCGTGTCAATACTGCCCCCTAGCCCTAACAGGATAAAGAACTACAAATGCCATGATGATCTGGACGAGACTGACAAATCGAGGCAAAGGTAAGAATCTCTGGATTAACTATCTAATGTTAGCTAAATGTAATAATTAATACATTGGTAAAATGTCTTTAAATAAACAATTCTTTTAACTGTCTTGTGCAAGTTTTAAATTGACACAATACCTGTTAGTAAAGGTGTCAGCTAGAGATGACATGCAGGAGCTTGCAGGGATTTGTAGTTTATCATGATGTCTACTTTGATGCTAATTAGCATTCTCAAATCTGTTAGTAAATAGAGCCGAATATATTGATATAAGTTACCTTGTCCTTGAGAGATTTACATGGTTATCAAAACATCACGCCATGGTAAGCCTACACAAAATACAGCCAGCATAATATGACTTATAGGTAGTGTTGCAAAATTCTGGTACATTTCCCAGGTTTTCCCAAAATCCTGGTTGGAAGATTCCTTGATATCCTGCAACCAGGATTTCTTTAAATTTGGGAATGTTGTTAAAGTTACTGATGTGTCCTGTAAACTATGAGTTTCAGGCCACTGTTTTAGGGTAAAGCTAGACCTCAAAATAAGGCCTTATGAGATATGTAGTGCATTGCCATAAAGAGTTTAATTATAATGATAATATTTGCCTAGGAACTCACAACCTTGTCTATGTCACTAACAAATACAGTCATGTAGAAACTGTAGAAACTCTACAATTCACTTCAAAAGACAAGGTACACTGGAAAATTATATTGGAGGTGTGGCTTAGTCGGGCGTTGCTCAAAAATGTCAAGTTGATACAACTAAAATCTGGACCCTCAACAGTGAGTCTCAAACTCATTCCTATGAGGTCCGAGTGTCTGAGGGTTTATGCTCCTCCCTTGTACTTGATTGTTGAATTAAGATCATTAATTAGTAAAGAACTCCCCTCACCTTGTTGTCTTGATCTTAATTGAGAGGAAAAACCAAAACCTGCAGACACTCTGCCATCCATGGAATGAGTTTGACACCCCTGTAATCTACAAAGTCACAGTGGCGGGTTTCTTCAAAAGTTTTGTGTAATGACAGCACATTAGGGTTTACAGTGTACTTTTATCATTAGATTATAATCAAATCAATAATTAACCTCAGTAAAACCTAATTTGACTGCAACTCAACTGCAATTTCTTGATTTTTTTGCTTTACAGAAAACTAAAATACAATGCAATTACAACCTTATAATTAGGCTTAAAGAAAAGCACATTATTGGATTGGAGTAACTTAACTGTGTTACTTCAATTGGTAAAATCTAATTGAAGAAATTTCCTGCAAATTAAAGTATTAGGTTGCGCTATAGAAATGACATCGGCGCGCTGAGGCATGCATTGAA
Organism: Salmo salar; assembly: GCF_965601325.2. Lineage (NCBI taxonomy): Eukaryota > Metazoa > Chordata > Actinopteri > Salmoniformes > Salmonidae > Salmo > Salmo salar. The sequence continues at coordinate 35,850,312 of NC_138314.1, forward strand.
ATCACTAAGCAGCTAACTTCGAAGCAGTGTGTCGATACTTGTATCACTTTATCAGAAGTACTTCAACCATGTCCTCTGAAGCTTTGTTTGATCACGTGTTTTTTCAAACCGTGTGTTGCAAAAATGTGAGATCCCACAGATTTTTCCACAGTTCCACTGCTTCCTTTCATCCAAAGCTGTTTGAAACACCGAACTCTGTTGGAATGGCTTTCGGACTAATGGGTGGGCAAAAATAACAAGCTGAAAGCTGAAAGCCAATAAACCACACCTCCAACTCTTCTGATAGGCTGATGCCACAACATTGCCCCCACCTCTATTCAACACTTCTGAATATAAGGTGTTGAAAGCAATTTCAAACCTTTCATTCAAGAAGAAAAAAAATCGAATTGATCTGTCGAATTTAGCGTTGGATTTCAGACAAATTGAATAGAATAGGTTAAATGAACCAAAGAAAAATGTTCTATCATTCCAATCAGTAATAGCACTTCAGATGAACACCAGCCCCATCCCACTTTTTACAGTGTTACTGTGGGATGGGGATCAGGCCTGGGATGGGGATCGGGCAAGTTTTTAGGGTCGTATAAGTAAAAGACAACAGTATTCACCCAAACATAAACAGACCACCAAAGATACTGTGGCCTAGTAGGTACAGTAGCTCATGTCATTTTTTACTTCTATGGTTGTTGTCATTCAGGTTTACTGATGGAGATCTGCAAGAGCTGCTTTGACAACGATGACATAAATAAAAACAGTATGCATAGCTTCCTCTTATGCATACATCTTCAGATCCTTATTGTCTCCCTGTGGCATGTTGTTGTTTGTTTCTGCCTATCTATTTATGTGCTGTATTTTCCAGGGAGGGGAGGGGAGCCTGGGAGGCAGCCTGAGCCTGTGCTTCCTTCCCAGAGCTCTCCCAGGGGAGTGCAGTCTCTGGCATCAGCTACTGTCAAACCACTGAACCATTTAACAGCGTTCACGGAGAGATGTGGCAGTTCTTTTAACCCCTCTGTCTGAAAGGGAAGCTCTGACATTGTTCCCAGACAGATGTGAGGGTCTCAGCCCTTTGTAACCCTTCCTCCCATCCCTCGCTCTCCTCCTGCTTTTCTTTTTCTTCTTCCCTTTCTCTCTCTTTCCCAGGAGTAATGGGGTGAGCAGTATGACTCTGGAGTCTGCCAGACAGGTTGACTGGCCAGGAACAATGCAGGCTTTAAACCCTTACTACCACACCTCACTGCGTCTGCACAGAAAAGGGCTGGCCAAGTGTGTGTGCGGCATATAATTGGAGTTGTATGTGTAATTTCCATTATGTTGAACGATTACATAATTCAGCAGAAAATAGTATCTTATAGGCCTAATATATACAGTATGTAAATAGCAGATTTTCAAAATGGCATTAATAATTGCTTCCCAGTTTAAATACATTGTTACATTATAGAAACAGAAAACACTTTTCATGAATACCATGAAAAGCAATACATCTGTTTTGCCTGCCTATATATGTCTATAGACTTTTCCATAACAACCATTTAGGTAGGGTGAAGTTCAGCTGAAGGTTCTTCATTCAAACACTGAATAACAATCCTGCATGCCCCCCTAGATTTGAATTTCATTCCCAGTTCCCAATTTTTCTCCCATAAGGTGACTTGTTCCATGCCCTATATAGGTATATAGAAGGGTTTGAACATGTATAGTAAGCACATTCCCCTTCTCCTCTTTCCCCCTTCCCTCCTTCCCTCGCTCTTTGAACTCACTCCTGTCAAAGCGCACCCAGCTTATTCAGTAGTGAGAGCGCTTCAGTAGCAGAAGAGATAGTCGCAGAGGCTTCCTTTTGGGGATTGAGGCTACTTGGGAATGGTGTTTGTTAATATTTAATAGGAGCTGCTCCTCACTAGATCATATCTGTGCCTGGGATTATACACGCTGTCAGTTGGGCCGTGCTAACGCATGCAACTGTGTAATTACAGCAGGGAGAGCGGGGAGAACGGAGGGTTTTATATGCTCTCTGTTTATGGCTGCTGCTTCTCATTCTGCGGACTGCACACTCCCGAGAAGGCCTGGTTTAAGAGCTGTGGGTTCACACCTAGCAAAGGCTTGTTTGCTGATGTTAATGACTCTGACTGAGTCTTCCTTATTTGTACGCATGTATGTGTGTGTGTGTGTGTGTTCGTGTGTGTGCGTGCCTTGTGTGTGTGTGTGTGTGTGTGTGTGTGTGGTGTGTTTGTATTTATTATGGATTCCCATTAGCAGCTACTCTTCCTGGGGTCCAAACACATTAAGACATTTAAATTACACATAAAACAAAAGTTAAAACAGTACATCATATAACAATATTACACCACTACATATCTCCAACACAACATGTATAATACCACCATACCACAATATTACAATGTACGAATGTGTAGAGTGCGTGTGCTAGCGTTTGTGTGCGTGTGTGTGTGTGTGTGTGTGTGTGTGTGTGTGTGTGTGTGTGTGTGTGTGTGTGTGTGTGTGTGTGTGTGTGTGTGTCCCTTCACAGTCTCTGCCGTTCCATAAGGTGTATTTTTAAATCTGATTCTACTGCTTGCATTAGTTACCTGATGTGGAATAGAGTTCCATGTAGCCATGGCTTTATGTAGTACTGTGTGCCTGCCATGGTCGGTTCTGGACTTGTGAAGAGACAAAAACAAGTAGTGATGAAGTCAATCTCTTCTCCACTTGGAGCCATGATAGATTGACAGGCATATCATTAATGTTAGCTCTCTGTGTACTTTTATGGGCCAGCCATGCTGCCCTGTTCTGAGCCAATTGTAATTTTACTATTTCCTCTTTGTGGCACCTGACCACACGACTGAACAGTAGTCCAGATGCGACAAAACTAGGGCCTGTAGGACCTGCCTTATTGGTAATGTTGTTAAGAAGGCAAAGCAGCGCTTTATTGTGGACAAACTTCTCCCCAACTTAGCTACTGTTATGTCAACATGTTTACAACATGACAGTTTACAGTCCAGGGTTACTCCAAGCAGTTTAGTCACTTCAACTTGCAAAATGTCCATATTATTCATTATAAGATTTTGTTGAGGTTTAGGGTTTAGTGAATGATTTGTCCCAAATACAATGCTTTTTAGTTTTTGAAATATGTAGGAGTAACTTATTCCTTACCACCCATTCTGAAACTAACTACAGCTCTTTGATAAGTGTTGCAGTCATTTCAGTCGCTGTGGTAGCTGACGTGTGTCGTGTCTTTGGGGTACCATTCAACTGAAGACATGTTTATCAATTAACTCCCTGTAATTATTATCACGCGATTAAACTGATTAATCGTTTAATTGTAATTAACTAGGAGATCGGGGCACCAAGGAAAATATTCAGATTACAAAGTTATAATTTTCCTAATATAACTTTCCTATATTATAACATTATATATTATATTCTATTATAGTATAGGCCGATTATCTTCTGGTTTAAATGGTGTATTTTACCTCGCGTCCAGTCTCATTCCAAACGTCGTAAATTGTTGTATCTGCACGAACCCAGTCTTTACTAAGAGTCATCCATACATCAATTGTCTTAAAATCATTTATTTACTAAACTAAGTAATTCACAGAAAGTATACAAACAGTAATTATCATCACAAAGAATTGGTAGAGTAATGTGCCCTAGTGGCTAACAGGCATGGCTGGTGTCTTGTAGAACAATGGGTCATAAAATGTTCAGCTGAGGAGGTACACAGAGTTCATTAATATTAACAATTGACATGCTAATCAATTGCACATGAACGCTCACTCATTTGGGAACAATTGCAATCAATATATATTTACGCTCAGTGTGTCGTCGGGATCCTTGTTGGAGCGTCGTTCTGTTGGAGAGTTTTGTCCGCGTTCTCTCTCTCTCTCTCTCTCTCTCTCTCTCTCTCTCTCTCAGTTAGAATGGATCTTTCAAAGCGACATTCATTAATTTCGTTATAGAATGGATGTTTCATTGGTCTTCGCGTTCAATGATATAATTTACTTAGCTGCAGACTAATGATTAATCTCAAAGACTTGTTCTTATTCTGTCGGTATCGATAGTCTAAAAGTTAACCACGTGGTATAGTTCACTTTCAGTAGAGTACTTGGATGGTCAAACCTATTGGCCAACTCGCAATGGAGTGGAGGCCGGGTCTGAAGAAAGTAGATCAGGGTATATTTTTATAGTGAACATGTCACATGATGCCTGGTCCTGTCTGTGTCCCTGGGGGCGTGCCGATGACTGAGTTAACCCCTGTGCGGCCTCCAGCGGAAAATCATATCGCCATTAGCATAACAAAATGTAATAATGTTTTTGGTTCCATTTTTTTTTCAAATTATATCGTTTTATAGATACACCTCTCCTGAATCGAACCACGTTGTCAGATTTCAAAAAGGCTTTACAGCAAAAGCAAAACATTAGATTATGTTAGAGGAGTATATCGTAAAAGTAGCCACAGAGCCATTTTCCGACCAACCACATGCATCACAAATAACCAAAAAACAGCTAAATGCAGCACTAACCTTTGACAATCTTCATCAGATGACACACCTAGGACATCATGTTACACAATACATGCATTCTTTTGTTCGATAAAGTTCATATTTATATATAAAAACAGCATTTTACATCGGTGCGTAACGTTGACTAACTATTTTCCCTCAAATGCATCCGATGAAACAGAGCTACAATTTACTAAATTACTAATCGAAAACATTTTTAAAATGTAATATTGTCATTCTAAGATTTATAGATGAATATCTCTTGAAAGTACCTGTAATGCCAGATTTAAAAATAACTTTACTGGGTAATCACACTTTGCGATAAAAGGGGATGCGATACTCAGAACAATAGGCTAGCAATAGCAATAGGCTAGCCATCTTGGAACAATCGCATATCACATCTAGTCTTGTATACTATTGTCAATAATCCCTTACCTTTGGTTGTCTTCATCAGAAAGCACTTCCAGGAATCCCAGGTCCACAACAAATGTATTTTCGTTCGAAAAAATGTCTCCTTTATGTTCCAAGAGCTTGTTCTTGTTAGCGCGTCTGAAGGCTGCTCCAAAACTTCCGTCGGCCACGGGACAGCCATTTCGAGAAAATGCATTTTTTTTCCCATTTAGGTTCGTTCAAACATGTCAAACGTTGTATAACATAAATCTTCAGGGCGTTTTTCAACAAGAGAGCCAATAAGATTCGAGGGGGACGATTGCATTGTGTTTCAAAACGTTTCGAAAGGGGAGGGTAACCAGGGGCGCCGGCGTCATAATGGTGATGGCCCTCTCCGTGTGACTACGTTCCACAGCGTCTCATTCATTCAGTTTTCACAGTAGGAGTCTCAAATCACTTTGTAAAGACTGGGGACATCTAGTGGAAGCAATAGGAAGTGCTCAATGAACCATAGCTCACGGTGTGATTAATAGGCAACGTGATGAAGTTGAGTTCGCAATTCAGAATTCCACTTCCTGTTTCCATCTGTCTCGGGGTTTTGACTGCCATATGAGTTCTGTTATACTCACAGACACCATTCAAACAGTTTTAGAAACTTTAGGGTGTTTTCTATCCACAAGTATTAATTATATGCATATCCTAGCTTCTGAGTTTGAGTAGGAGGCCGTTTAAAATGGGCACAATGTTTTTTCAAAAATCGCTTTAGCGCCCCCTATCCTAGGGGAATGCCAAGATTAAGCTTGGTACAGAAATACAATTCTATCACATTAACATCAGTACATAGCATCTCAATGTATTACAAATAGCTTTATCCTTATTAATACATTTTATACAACCATGTGGATGCAAGTCTCATCGCTGAGGCTATTATATAAACCGTTTTATGGTAATATGGCTATATTATCTCTTCTGAGTATCACAAAATTGTACCAAGCGGACCAGTTCGTAGCTGGATTCTTCACCAATCTTCCATACCTTCTCCAGAACACAAATGTCACTCGGTTCCCCAATTCTGTGAGTTGGAAGAATTTCCTGTGTCTCTCTATGGGCCATGTGGCCAGAGACTCTTCTCTGGAATTTTACCACTCCTTCACACAGGGACTGGGTGGGGGAAAGTAGGTTGGGGGATGGTGCAAGGGGGGAGGGGGTCAACTGTCCTCCCTGTACTCAAAGAGGCCAACGTCATGACATACCCCCCCTGGTGGTTTGGATCTTGTTTATCCTGCAAGTTACAAATCAACATAAAATCATGACCACGTGATGTCCCGTTGGTAGATCATCGTTGCAGTCCCCTCTGGTGGTTGAACTGTTATAGGCTCTCTGGAAGCGGAGCAGTCCACCACAAGGTTGGGCAGTTGATGTCCGGTTGGTGGTCGCCGTTGCGGTCTCCTCTAGTGGTGTACCTTGGTAGGTTCCCTGGAAGCTGCAAAGTACCCCAGGAAGGGCCAGGGGATGTCCTGGTTGGTGATCGCCATTGCGGTACCCCCCTCTGGTGGTTTACCTTGGTAGGCTCTCTGACAGCGGGCATGCCGCCACAAGGATAGGCCGTGGGTGTCCGGATTTGGGGTCGCCGTTCCGGACCCGTCGTCCAGACTGGAAGATCTGGGCAGTAACTTAGGCAGATGTTAACGACGCACACACACTCATGAAATATATATAATTACATTCATTCCCCAATGAGCGGCATTGTGGCACTAAGTGATGGTTGTATGGGGACTTTGTTTACGGCTCTATCACTTCCTAAGTGTCAAAGGAACTGAACCGAAAAGGAATGAAAGCATAAACAAACAAAAAATACAAAATATAGTTCTCACACAAAAAAAATCATCTAATTGGACTGTATTCTATATACGTCCAATATTCTGGCAAAATGATTATCATGGCATTGTCTCTAATGCCATATCTAGGGTTTTTCTACTTGGTGTGTTGCTTAGGCGTTATCCTAAGTTGATAACTATATGATAAGTCTACAGCTGTAATGCACTCGTTTTGGGCAGTTTACAGGGATGACCTATGGACTTCTGGGAAGAAAACTGGTGAGTGCTGTAGAGTCAAAGGCCTAGAAGTAAATGTTCAACTTTACTAAGGCTGGTATATTGCTTGGGCCCTTAAGTGGTCCTAGCATAAATCCTAATTGGATGTTCCGTTGTGCATGTGCGCTTATGCTTACACAAGCGCGCATGTCAAGGGAAGAAAACCAAGTATCCGGGCAGATTACAACTTGTTCAGAATGAGTCTGACGTAGTCAGGTAATTTTCAGGTCAATGCCTGGAGGTCAGTCAGAATTGGTGTCAAGGGAGTCTGTAGTGGTTTTACTACCAGTCACTGTCTTCCACTATTGTAGTGGCGATAGGTATGAAGTCTATTTCATAGCTATGTTATCCACGGAGGAGCTAACCTCACGACGGAAGTACTCTTTAAGTATTGGACCAGTCATACGTGGTGTGATCATGGTTCATGACTTCTAATAATTTTCCTCCTGAATGGAGGGTTGTTACGGATACAGGTATCCTGAGTGTGTATCCTGTATGTGTGTGTTTCTTGTCTCTCCTTCTCCCCTCACAGGTGACAAGCATCACTCCCCAATCAGTCATCAATCAGTCCCCAATCAGAAGACACCTGTTCCTTTTCCCTCAACCTATCACAGCCCCTTTCCCTTGGTTTAAAAACCCAGTCAGTTGTTTTCTCCCCAGCTCATTATCTCGCTAGCTTATTCTCACTCTGTGATCAATCTTTGTGCTCATTCGCTCTTGTGTCCAATCTCTATCTCCCTGTGTCTCTCTCTATCTCTGTATTGATCTCTTTTGTTTTTGCAACTACATGTCACATTTGTCCGGTAATCCTGTGAGTATTGTTTTGTTGTTTGACTGTTTCTTTGTTTGGTGGGAAAAGGGGGTACCAAGACAAGTCGCCCATGGGCATACATTACCCGTAGGAATACTGTGTCTAAGTACCCTAGTTAGAACTGGGCGGACCACCCACTGTATTTTTGGTTAGTTAGCTAGCTGTTGTTGAAATAGGCTAGTCTAGCTTAGGGGTGGTTTTGGATTATTGTTTCTTTGCTTGGGTCCCGCTCAGCCCCTTTTCTCACACCCCCCTTAACGTGTGTTTAAACAATAAACCTTTAGTGTTTGACGGTAGATGTCAGTTGTCTATGGTTTTTGTTCTCACTGTTACTTTTCACTATTATAATTTGCATGATTTATGTTACGGGTCTCAGTTCCATCTCCCTTAGACTGCAGGGCCAAAGGGATTCGTAACATAAGTGGAGGGCAACTTCCCTTATTCACAGAGACAGCTGGCACGAAATCATGAAAAGACTGGTCAATCAGGTTGGCTGATGGAATGTGTCGAGATATCGTACTCTCTCCGTGGATCGGATTCTGTACCAAGAGGTTTCTAAACGTCTTTTTCCCAAGGTGTGCTTTCGACAGATACCCCTCGTCAAGGACTGCGTTGCAGCTAGCGTTAGGGGGAGACAGTGTGGTCAGTGGAGAAGGCACTGTGGCCTGTGACCATACCTGGTTGGTTTTCCAATCCATCAATGGGATTAACCGATCCATCAAGTCTGCTCCAAGTAGCAGGGGTACAGTTTCGAGGCTGGTAACATACACAGGGTGAACAAGCAATACGTCCTGGAAGTGTAGTTTCAGCATGACTCTCAATGTGAGAGGCGAGGTAGTCTGAGTGACCCCTCGAAGTTTAGTGTCGCATCGTTCCACTTTTAACCAACGTTTAGTTGGCTTCAAAGCCCTTTTGAGATCATCAAACAATGTTTGAGAGATGAGTGATATTGTCGCACCCGAATCAATTAGCGCATGACAAGCTAAGCAGTCCTCCAGGACTGTTTCCAGGTATGGCCGTTTAGATTCGTGGTTAGTGGACATATTCCCCACAAAGTGGAGTGGTCGTTCGCAACCACGTGATGTGCCATGTCTGTTCAAGATGGAAGCAGATTGACTTTTCCGATTTTGAGTGGGCTTGGCTTTAACGAAGCGTTTGACCTTTTTCTTCGCAACTTTTGTATCAGAGTCTATAGACAGAGCCCGGGGGCTTATTTCTTGATCAAGCGGGCCCTGGATAGGGTCTTGAATGAGAGCGGGAGAAATTTGAACTTTAACGTCCATGCTATGGGTGTTAATTCCAGCGGACCTGGTGTCCGGTAATTCCCCGTCTAGTCCTTGTGACTTATCTTTTACCCTTTTCTCAAATTGTTCTCGCTTAAGTTCTTCCCGTAGTGGGACTTCTGGAGAACATTGGTCTACGTTTTGATCGTCCTTCAACCCTTTGTTACCCTTGTGCTCTGACACTTTTTGTGGGTTGGGTTTAGGAACGTAGCGAACGGGTCGATTGTAGCGGTAGTCATGTTGATAGCTACGTACTTTACAGTTATTTTGACCGCGGAGGTTATTGGAACCATGGTTTTGTGGTAGAAACTGTTGTTGTGCGTCATCTCTCGACGCTCCAATACCTGATAATGCACCCTCTAACTGGAGTGAGTGCTCCTGGTCAAACTTCAAAACCGAGTGGTCAGGGATCTTAGCATTGTGAACTTTTGATACCTCAAAAGCTGTGCTTGCAAGCTCTCTGAGTTGTAAGATAGGCAAGCCAACGTGGGCGGTAGGGCCCAAGTAGGTAATGAGAGTGGGATACATGTTCAACAGAAACATTTGTTTGAATGGTAACAGCTCTTCCATTCCTGTTTCTGTGAGTAGGCCAAAGTAAGCTGAACGAAGCCTATGATAGTAAGCTTGTGGGTGTTCGTTCTGAGCTTGTTTGACGGTGTTAGCCAGTGAGCTATCGTGTTTGCGAGTCGCAGAACCACTGAATTCTAATTTCAAAGCTGTGGCAAATTTAGCGTAGTCATTTAGCATGTGTTGCTGTTGTAGACGAATGAACCTCGTCACATGTCTATTCGACGTTCGCTTCAACAGGTAAACCCTGTCAGAACCCGTAGCGTTCGGGTAGCCATCCAACGCGTCCTCTATGTCAGCTAGGAACGTCTCAGTATCGTTTGGCTGACCTGGAACGGGGTCAAAGGTGGGGAAATTCTTGACGAGTTTGTCAAGGTATTCCGCACCAAGCGGGCGGAGAGGGTTGGCTTCATCCTGTGGAGAGATTGGGGCCGAAAGGCCAAGAGAGGAAGCCAAGCCTTGTTGTTGTTGGCCAAGAGGCGCCATATTACTCAGTGCCGAAGGGCCAAGAGGAGAAGACTGAGGGACACATGAGGAGGCAAGGTCTGAAACCTATTGTCTTCACTCCTGTGAGTACAGGGCTCCGGTTGCTTGGATGGGTAGTCGCGCTGTAGAGCGTGACCATTCTGGATTTCCTCCAGATGGTATCTAAGGGTGGAATTCTGCTGCATTGCAGAGTCCACTTGAGCGCTTAGAGTACCGATTTTGGACACGTGAGTGTCACACCTGCTCCTTTCGGTCTCAAACTTATCTGTCATGGTTTGCAGATAGAGGTCTCGAGTACGGAGCGAGAGATTCAGTGATGAGATTTCCTTTGCTTGCTTAGAAATCAATATTTCCATCCTCATCACCTGAGTTCTCTCATCATTCATTTGGTTAGCGACTTCAATAAGTTCTGCTGATTTATCATCCAACTTTGTCATTGTGTTCATTAACTGATCGTCTTTGGTCTGCAGCGCTTTGAGGAGAACCATGTTATTTTGAGTAACATTCAACAAAACAGCAAGCATGTTGTCAAGTTGAGCGCTCCTGTTTGTAGAAAACTCTTCAGATTTATCTAGTTTGGCGTGGACATCATCGTATTTAGTTTTGGCTAAATCGAGTTGTTCCTGTAGCATATGATTTTGTTCCTGTAGAAAACGATTTTGTTGAAGAGCTTGTGCTTGTTCATCGTCATACGTTTTTGCAATTACATTTATTGTTCAGTTTTCGAACTCAGTTCCATAGCTAGCAGAATTTTTCCCTTGTCTGCATTGGTCATTGGTTTCCCGGTTCTCTCCACCTGTCCCTTTATGTCTACCGTTACCTGCTCGTGCTTCAGCTGTGCACTGCGGTATTGGACAGATGGCAATCTCGGATGGCAAGACATCAGAGCTAGACTGGAGAGAACCTTTACGAGGCCTGCGCCCGATGGTTGGTTTTGGAAAGCATTGTTGTCTGCTTTTCCACTAATGGCATAATTAGGGTTGTTATCGCTGCTGAGGTCAGAGATCAATCCATTTACGGGTGGAGGTTCACTAATTAGCGGGCGAGTGGGGACCACCCCCTCTGATAGCTTGCACATTATTAGAACATTTGAAAGGAAAAAATGTTTTTCCTAATTTTCCAAAATTTGGTTTTGGAATGTGGGGAGCTGCAAAGACGATTTTAATCTATTTATACACGTTAATGAACCATCAGTACTGTGGAAGTTGGATGTGAATGAATTTGCAAATTGAATTAATCAATGCCAATGATTAGTCCTACCTGGGTAGGCTATCTGGGTATTAAACTTGAAATTACCTGAGAGGTTGCTTCATCCCGGTTAATATGCAAAGTTGAAGTTGTCTCATTTAATTGGAAGAACCTAGAAAGGTATGTTCGACAATTTAACTTATTAAATTGAATGAGACGATAATCCATACAATCTCCATTGATTGGATATCATAAGTGTAAACCGTAGGTCAAATGTTGGGACCCTTCACCACTAGGGTACGCTCCTCCCTGGGGCTGAAGCCACATGGGATTCACTCCCTTCAGTAATGGGTTTTACTGATTGTGCTTTGCTAAAGCAGATTTTACTGATTAATCTATTTATGATAAATCAAACCCGTATAGGCTATCTGGGAATTAACTTTCAATTAACCTGAGAGCATTGCTTCATCTAAGTTAAGTTTGGAAAAAGTTAATCATGTCTCATTGTAGACGCCCAATCAATTTTGGATATTATTTAAAAGATCCACTTGAAAAGGTAAATCTGGCAATTTCACTTGTTAGTTAAATTGAATGAGACGTCATATCCAGTCAATTGCGATTGTCTGGATATTTTACCGTGATCCACGTTTGGATTTCCCCTAGAGATGTACTGGTAATTCTTCACCACCAGGGTATAGAATGCTGGAATTAAACGTAAGTACAAAGGTCGGACTTCCGTCGCGCCAGCGGAGGAATTTTAAACGTGGTACGGAGAGGGTAAAATGTTCCCTCTGTTAGCTTGCAGTAATGCTAAGCTCTTCCTAACTTTGTTCAGGAGTATCACTTCCAAGCACCAAAATAGGGTCCTTTCACTATGGAAAGGGTGGGTTTTCTAGTGACGTCTCACCTTAACCCCATTCAGCATATTCTGCTAGCGTTTATGCTGACCGGAGCGACACGGTACTTAAATACAGATACGCATACGGTCTGCCCACACTGTCTTAGTGCGGTAGGCAAATTATTTGGCTCGGTTACCGGACAGTTAACTTCTAATTTCTAACCTTACTCTAGAAGTTAATATTGACCGACAGAAATAGTACCGTTTGGCCTAACAGACTAAATCTGGAATTTATCCCTCACTGCTATCGACATAAGACCGGAGCCACTCTAAATAGCTTCTCCCAATGGAAAATACACAATCACTTTGTTTAGATAGCAGGCTGTTTGTACAATTCTGTTCGCACAATTGATATATAGAATTTCACAGCAAAGTCCAAATCTATCTTAGATTCCTCGCACGGGGGCTCCATATATGTCGTGTCTTTGGGGTACCATTAAACTGAAGACATGTTTATCAATTAACTCCCTGTAATTATTAACACGTGATTAAACTGATTAATCGTTTAATTGTAATTAACTAGGAGATCGGGGCACCAAGGAAAATATTCAGATTACAAAGTTATAATTTTCCTAATATAACTTTCCTATATTATAATATTATATTCTATTATAGTATAGGCCGATTATCTTCTGGTTTAAATGGTGTATTTTACCTCGCGTCCAGTCTCATTCCAAACGTCGTAAATTGTTGTATCTGCACGAACCCAGTCTTTACTAAGAGTCATCCATACATCAATTGTCTTAAAATCATTTATTTACTAAACTAAGTAATTCACAGAAAGTATACAAACAGTAATTATCATCACAAAGAATTGGTAGAGTAATGTGCCCTAGTGGCTAACAGGCATGGCTGGTGTCTTGTAGAACAATGGGTCATAAAATGTTCAGCTGAGGAGGTACACAGAGTTCATTAATATTAACAATTGACATGCTAATCAATTGCACATGAACGCTCACTCATTTGGGAACAATTGCAATCAATATATATTTACGCTCAGTGTTGTCGAGATCCTTGTTGGAGCGTCGTTCTGTTGGAGAGTTTTGTCCGCGTTCTCTCTCTCTCTCTCTCGGTTAGAATGGATCTTTCAAAGCGACATTCATTAATGTCGTTATAGGATGGATGTTTCGTTGGTCTTCGCGTTCAATGATATAATTTACTTAGCTGCAGACTAATAATTAATCTCAAAGACTTGTTCTTATTCTGTCGGTATCGATAGTCTAAAAGTTAACCACGTGGTATAGTTCACTTTCAGTAGAGTACTTGGATGGTCAAACCTATTGGCCAACTCGCAATGGAGTGGAGGCCGGGTCTGAAGAAAGTAGATCAGGGTATAGTTTTATAGTGAACATGTCACATGACGCCTGGTCCTGTCTGTGTCCCTGGGGGCGTGCCGATGACTGAGTTAAGCTTGGTACAGAAATACAATTCTATCACATTAACATCAGTACATAGCATCTCAATGTATTACAAATAGCTGTATCCTTATTAATACATTTTATACAACCATGTGGATGCACGTCTCATCGCTGAGGCTATTATATAAACCGTTTTATGGTAATATGGCTATATTGTCTCTTCTGAGTATCACAAAATTGTACCAAGCAGACCAGTTCGTAGCTGGATTCTTCACCAATCTTCCATACCTTCTCCAGAACACAAATGTCACTCGGTTCCCCAATTCTGTGAGTTGGAAGAATTTCCTGTGTCTCTCTATGGGCCATGTGGCCAGAGACTCTTCTCTGGAATTTTACCACTCCTTCACACAGGGACTGGGTGGGGGAAGAGAGGTTGGGGGATGGTGCAAGGGGGGAGGGGGTCAACTGTCCTCCCTGTACTCAAAGAGGCCAACGTCATGACACGTGTATAGGGTTTTGTCATCCTCATACAAAGATACACTGGCTTTACTCATTAGTAAAGATTGAAAAAAGTGAGGGGCCTAGACAGCTACCCTGGAGAATTCCTGATTCTACCTGGATTATGTTGGAGAGGCTTCCATTAAAGAACGCCATCTGTGTTCTGTTAGACAGGTAAATCTTTATCCACAATATGGCAGGGGGTGTAAAGCCGTACACATGTATTTTTTCAGCAGCAGACCATGATTGGTAATGTCAAAAGCTGCTCTGAAGTCTAACAAAACAGCCCCCACAGTCTTTTATCAGCAATTTCTCTCAACCAATCATCAGTAATTTGTGTAAGTGCTGTACTTTAATGTTTAATGTCCTTCCCTATAAGCGTGGTGAAAGTCTGTTGTCAATTTGTTTACTGTGAAATAGTATTGTATATGGTCAAACACAATTTTTTTCAAAAGTTTGGTAACACCCTTTACAGGCTATTTGAGCCTGTAAAGGGTGCTTTACTATTCTTGGGTAGCGCAATGACTTTTGCTTCCCTCCATGCTTAAGAGCACACACTTTCTCGTCAGCTTAAATTGAAGATGTGGTAATATTTTCCCCTATTATCCTCAGAAATGTTCCATCCAAGTTGTCAAACCCCGGTGGCTTGTCATTGTTGATAGACAACAATCAGTTATACTTGAATGTGTATTGTTGGCATTTGTTGGTGGCATGTCATGCCTAAGTTAAAAATCATTAAAGTAATTGGCAATATCAGTGGGTTTTGTGATGAATGAGCCATCTGATTTCATTTAAGGTGCTCCAAAGCTTTTTAATATCGTTCTTTACATATTTTATCTCTGTTTCATAGTATAGTTTCTTCTTTTTATTCTTGTTTAGTCACATGATTTCTCAATTTGCAGTACGTCTGCCAATCGGTTGTGCTGCTAGTGTCATGTCCTGACCAGTAAAATGGGTTATTTGTCATTGTAGTTTGGTCAGGGCATGGCAGGGGATGTTTGTTTTGTGTGTTTCGGTGTTTTGGGGTTTAGGTTCTATGTTATCTATTTCTATGTTTATATCTAGTTTTCTATTTCTATGTTGGGTTTTTTGGCAGTGACCTCCAATTAGAGGCAGCTGGTTGTCGTTGTCTCTAATTGGAGGACATATTTAGTTGTGTTTAATTCACTTGTGTTTTGTGGGTGGTTGTTTTCCTGTATTGCCTGTGTTGCCTTACGGAACTGTTTCGTCGTTTTGTTTATTTTGTTCAAGTGTTGTCTTTAAATAAGTTAAGAAAATGAGCACTTTACCCGCTGCGCCTTGGTCCAATCCTTACGACGCCTATGACAGAACCACCCACCGAACAAGGACCAAGCAGCGGGGATTGGAGCACCGAAGAGAAGGATGGACGTGGGAGGCAGAACAACGTTTCTGGGAGAGAAAATTAAGGGAGCTACATGAGGCCGAGAGGCACCCCCAAAACATTTTTTTGGGGGGGGGCACACGGGGAGTTTGGCAGAGTCAGAGTGGAGACCTGAGCCAACTTATGGAGAGCGACAGATCAAGCAAGCACCTTGTTATGCAGAAATGCGCACGGTGTCG
Source organism: Salmo salar (assembly GCF_965601325.2). Classification (NCBI taxonomy): domain Eukaryota; kingdom Metazoa; phylum Chordata; class Actinopteri; order Salmoniformes; family Salmonidae; genus Salmo; species Salmo salar. The sequence goes on from NC_138314.1 coordinate 35,865,955, forward strand.
CCCATACGCACGCACAGTCCAGTGCGGCCAATAAGGGCTCTGCAGCGTTGCAGTGCGAGAGTTGGCCGGCAGCCAGGAAGAAGTGTGCCGGCACAACAGATCTGGTCTCCAGTGCGTCTCCTCGGCCCAGTTTACCTTGCGCCTGCTCTACGCACGACAGCCCTCATTCCCCAGCACAGCCCAGTTCGCCCTGTGCCAGCGCTCCGCCCCTGCCGGGCTACAGTGACCATCCAGCCAGGACGGGTTGTGCGCTCCAGACCTCCAGTGCACCTCCAAGACCCAGTGTATCCTGTGACTGCTCCGCGCACTCTACCTCCAGTGCGCCACCATAGCCCGGTAAGGCCGGTGCCTGCTGTGAGCACGCTGTCCGAAGTACGTCTCCCCAGTCCGGTGAGACCAATTCCAGCGCCCCGAAGGAAGCCTCTAATGATGGTCAATGGTCCGACTTCTCCAGCGATAATTCATGGCATGAAGCCTCCAGTGATGATCCATGGCCCGAAGCGTGTAGGGAGGATCCATGGCACGAAGCCTCGGAGTCTAAAGGCCAGTTTTATTGATTCTTTAATCAGAACAACAGTTTTCAGCTGTGCTAACATAATTGCAAAATGGTTTTCTAATGATCAGTTAGCCTTTTAAAATGATAAACTTGGATTAGCTAACACAACGTGCCATTGGAACACAGGAGTGATGGTTGCTGATAATGGGCCTCTGTATGCCTATGTAGATATTCCAGAAAAAATCTGCTGTTTCCAGCTACAAAAGTCATTTACAACATTAGCAATGTCTACACTGTATTTTTGATCAATTTGCTGTTATTTTAATGGACTTTTTTTTTCTTCTTTCAAAATCAAGGACATTTCTAAGTGATCCCAAACTTTTGAACGGTAGTGTAGATGTGTGTGTATGTGTATGTAGAGAGAGAGAGTGAGAGAGATGTAGTGAGTTCCCCCGGCTATGCTCCATTGTCTCTGAACTCTGGGTCTGATAAAATTACAGCTAGAATAAACATGACACTTGCATATGTTTGAGTGTGCGTGCTTGAATGTCAAGTTCCATTTCCTCAAATTGGTCACAATAGCTTTTGCGCATCACTCTTGTTAAGCTCAAGGATATCAACAAAGTATTAAATTATTCCAGCACCTTCTTTTTAGTGGGAGTGTAGAAAGGCTGGGCTTATAGAGAGAGACCACAGACAGACAGCATAACACTCTGCTACTGTATGGAGTCCTAGAGGGTCCAAGAACATGGTCAGGGACCAAAACAAGTGTCCTGTAATGAAACGTTTCCAGACAATACGTCCTTCTGAGCTGATTGGCTATAGAGCACAAGGAGAGAGCTGACAGCAGCCCAAGCATGGACACTACACCCACCCCTCCCTTTCCCAAAGCAGCTTAATCGAGATATCAAAACTTGCCACTTTTCCCCCCTATGAAGGGCAAATGGCCCCTGCTGGGGCTCAGAAAGACTGTGCTTCTGGCAGTCCAGGGGCCAAGAGGGCCACAGGGGGCCCAAGGGGCCCGAGGGGGGGTCATTGGGAGTCACCCATAATAAGGCTGTCTGGTTGAGCAGCGGGCCGCGACTGACGGAGCAGGACCCAGCCGTCACGGGGCCCTGCGGGCGGTCCTCTCTGGGCCCCTAGCGCCGCTCTGACCCTGCCACCCCCGCACAGGGGGCCAAACAGCGCCTGGAGAGCAGTGCCTGCTGTAAACCCCTCTTAAACTGTCATGAGAGTGAAGCTTAGACGTACCCACACACACACACACCATCCCAACTTTTATATGTTGGGAGATAGGCGAAGGGTTGACAGGAACCCAGCTTGATGTAGGAGTGAGGGAGTCCCTGGGCACTGCGGTTAACATCTGCATCTTTGTGGATCTCTGCCTCCAACACACTGATGGACCTTTGTTGTTCTGTCAGTGCCAGTCTGCGGAGAATAGCACCCGGCGATCTTACATGCATGATAAACTTGTCAATGGGCTTTTGAATTTTGAATCCCTCTCTCTCTCTCTAGACAGAACTGGAGCTTGCATCACCAGCAACAACACGCACACACACACACGCACACACACACACCCTGTACTCACATCTCAGGCGGGGGAGAAGAGGCAGAGAGAGGGAGGGAGAGAGATGGGGCGCGAGTAAGAGAGAGTTAGTGAGCAAATGAGAGAGACAGAGAGAGAGGGAGGAAATTAAATCAGTGGGTAAATTCTTAAATGATTGCATGATTGACCATTCCCAACAGAGTCTGGCATGATTTAGAAGAAAGTATGTAATAATTGGTTTTCGGCCATGTCAGACACATGCAATTCCCCTCACTAAAAGCTCTGTTAGGTAGTACATTTCAGTAATTTAGCAGACTCTCTCTTATCCAGAGGAGCAAATAGGGGGTCTTGCTCAAGGGCACATCAATAGATTGTTTTACCTTGTTGGCTCGGGGATTCAAACCAGCAACCTTTCAGTTACTCGCCCAACACTCTAACCACCAGGCTACTTGCCTCTTTCAGGTAGAGGTGGGCCTCATTGGTCAAAGAGGGATAGAAGACGACCAGCTGTCAAGCCCCTGCACCCCACTCTGACAACGGAGAGAGGGAGAGTGAGCGCTGAGGAAATGAAGTGGCAATAAGTGCAACCCAAAGGGGAAATTCACTTCAGTGTGCGTTTAGGCCGGGGATTTGGCAGCCCGCCAAGACAGCAATTGTTTACCTTTTTGCTCACTGGCTGCATCTGTTCTGTTTTGTAAACGGCACTAAACTATCCGCCCGTAAAACCAGAATCAATAACAACTGCTGAGGGAATTCCCTCCCTCCATCCTTCCGTTTTCATACTCCCATCCCCTCTCCCTACCTGCCCTCCCTCCCATCCCTCCTCTCGCTTTTCATGCCAGTCAAAGGGAGTGTGACTGTGAAGCAAATGCTGTTCAACTCAGGTGGAACACACAGGAGACTGCCTGGGAGAAGACTGATGGCTTTCCCCAAGTGGATGTTTGTGTTGCTTTGTGTTCTAGTTTAGTTTCCTACAAAGCACATGCTGTCATTGGCCACCATACTCCATAATTAAAGCACTTGGCTTTACTGATAGATTGTCTTTCTACCTAGTCAGCTTGGTCAAAATGCATTTGATTGTTAATTGAGTTTGACAATGTGGTTGAAATTCTGGTCAGCCTCTGACCACACTGTTTCCTCTGATTTGTTACCCTCTTGCATGTGTTTTCACAAGGCCACCAGTCCCAGATCCGTGACACCAAGTTTCTGTCACCACATAATACCAGCTACAGTATGGCAATCTCTACAGCTGCAATATATTCACATTTCATTCATTTGGTCTCCCAGTTAGGGTAGTCCAGCATTTCCATCATCCACTGTATTTTCCTTATCAACCTCATTCAAAGAAGTAAATTATCATTCAGATATGTCCATTTTGGGGTTGCAGTTCTCGTTTTCTTTATAGATTCTCTGCAGACAGACCCTTGAGTGAACCCTCCCTCCCTCCATCTCTGGCTCTCTAGTCTAGTACCGTGACACACCTGGGAGACTTAAACACCTCCATTTGGTTCCAGTGTGTGATGTGACACAGGCATAATGAGCTTCAGATGGCTGTCTCCTGTACAGTAGTAAAGCCGTGGCTATTTGGCCTGTTTACAGGGCTATAAATACCTATCGCTATGTGACTGTTGGAGTGGACAGGGGACATGGTACAGAACTGTTACAGAGCAGTTACACTCCAAGGTCATGTGTCACAGTGTTTGAGTTACAGAGAGATGGATGAGGGAAAGCCTTTCTGGGTTCACGGACACCTCACCTGACAGAATTACGATCAGTGTCATGACGGTTTCAACAGGAGGCCCATGCAGGAGAGCACAGAGAGAGGTCTTTATATTGCGTTTGTTATGCGTTGTTGTTTCTTTGAATGAGGTATGTCACATCTAGTTTAGGTTCTTTGCTTTGGAGATGTTGACATTAGTTTCAGGTTGACAGGGTATGTGTGTGTTTGTCAGCCAGGTCAGGCATGAGAGGTATTCTCTGTAGTGTCGACTTCCACTGGAGACCACTACTGAGAAGCTCCAGAGCCATGGGCCTATGCTGCTTAATTACACTTTCATACACACACACACACACACACACACACACACACACACACACACACACACACACACACACACACACACACACACACACACACACACACACACACACACACACACACACACACCAGTGGAGGAAAGGGAGGACCATTTTTTTAAGTTATAAGTTTAAGATATAACTGTACTAAATATATTCACGTCACCAAATAATTTATTAAAACACAATGTTTTGCAATGAAGGTCTACAGTAACCACAGCAGCACTCTGTAGGGTAGCACCATGGTGTTGCAGGAGGACAGCTAGCTTCTGTCCTCCACTGGGTGCATTGACTTCAATACAAAACATAGGAGGCTCTTGGTGCTCACCCACTTCTATAGACTTGCACAGTAATTATGACAACTTATGGAGGACGTCCTCCAACCTATCAGAGCTTTTGCAGCATGAACTAACGTTGTCCACCCACTCAAAGGATCAGAAAATAAATCTAGTACTCAAAGCACAAGCTACAGCTAGCTAGCTAGGCAGTGCATAACATGTGGTGAGTAGTTGACTCAAAGATATAGAAAGACAATATTTGAACAGTTCTGAACAAATACATTTTTTCCAAAATTAAGGAGAAGTGAGAGAGAGAGAAAGCTAGCTATATTTCGTGTATGTATTTTTTTCACTTTCACTTACTTAGCTAGCATCGAATGCAGCTAGCTAGTTTAGCCTACTCAAACAACTGGCTAAAACAGAGATGGATGCTATGTTAGCTGGCTGGCTATGGCTATCCAACACCCGAATTCTTCTTAGTCAAGGTAAGCTTTTGGTTTTATACATTTAATGGCAGCAGGGTCCACTGGTGTAACTGCTAAACTGCTTGCTGCTGATGCTACACTGTACTGCATGTAGCGGGTTTACTAAGGCGTTAGTTCTAGTAGCTATGTTGACTAAGACGTGACAACGATGTAGGCTGTGTGTAGTGGTTAGCGGTCATAATATGAAGGTTTGGCTTGGAAATGTTTTTTCACCTGGTCACTGACAGCTGATGTGTTGTGCACTGCGAAGGATAAAGGTGAGAGGATGAGTGCTCGTAGATAGATCCGAGAAGTAATTATACAACGATCAAAGGGATCATCCTGTATCTATGTCACCGCTATGAAAGTGAACAGTGTTTGTGTGTGATCAGGGGTGTATTCAATCTGCCGATTCTGATTAACATTTTTCTTAAACGGAAGCAAACAGAACGAAACAGGGATAAACATAACTGAATTTGTCCAATAGAAACTCTCGTTTGCAAATGTTGGACTAATGTGTTGCGCATTCATAAATTCATAATTTATTCTGCGCTCTGGCACAGACGAGAGTGCTCTGAAATCGGAGTAGATAGCCAGAGTGAATTTACGAACGCACCCCTTGATTACTCAACATTTTCTCTCAACCTGTGTGCACCTACGTTGTAAACTCTCGTTAATAAGCTAGGTTGTAGCAACCTCATAATGGGTATAGGAACATTTTGAGTATGTAGTAGCCTAAACCTATCGATGTTACATTGAGCTGGGTGAATGGGTTATGAACGACCGTCATCCAATATGCTGAAATTGTCACTCCTGCTCTCCCTCTCCGGCGCTCGAGGGCGCCAGGCTTCCCTTCATTACGCACACCTGACACCATCATTATGTGCAGCAGCGCTCATTGGACTCACCTGGACTCCTTCCCTTTGTTGATTGCCCCGTCTATAACGGTCTGCTCCCCCGTTTGTTCCCTATGTCAGCATTAAATTAACCCACTGGCTCCAGGTCATCTACAAGACCCTGCTAGGTAAAGTCCCCCCTTATCTCAGCTCACTGGTCACCATAGCAGCACCCACCTGTAGCACGCGTGCCAGCAGGTATATCTCTCTGGTCACCCCCAAAGCCAATTCCTCCTTTGGCCATCTCTCCTTCCAGTTCTCTGCTGCCAATGACTGGAACGAACTACAAAAATCTCTGAAACTGGAAACACTTATCTCCCTCACTGGCTTTAAGCACCAGCTGTCAGAGCAGCTCACAGATCACTGCACCTGTACATAGCCCATCTATAATTTAGCCCAAACAACTACCTCTTCCCCTACTGTATTTATTTATTTATTTTTCTCCTTTGCACCCCATTATTTCTATTTCTACTTTGCACTTTCTTCCACTGCAAATCTACCATTCCAGTGTTTTACTTGCCATATTGTATTTACTTTGCCACCATGGCCTTTTTGCCTTTACCTCTCTTATCTCACCTCATTTGCTCACATTGTATATAGACTTCTTTTTCTACTGTATTATTGACTTTAAGTTTGTTTTACTCCATGTGTAACTCTGTGTGGTTGTATGTGTCGATCTGCTTTGCTTTATCTTGGCCAGGTCGCAATTGTAAATGAGAACTTGTTCTCAACTTGCCTACCTGGTTAAATAAAGGTGAAATAAAAATAAAATAAATTCATGTCCTTATGTGTTCATGTACAGACGCTGTGCTGTCCTGTCCTGTCGTTGCTATTAAATGTTCACTACCTGTACCTGATTCTCATCTCTACCAGTGTCTATCCTTACAGTAATAGAAATAAGGCCATGCTCATAAAAATAAATTATAATCCTCCCTCATCTTAAACGTCACCAACCGCCACTGATACACACATACTTAAACATGCCAACACAGACACTTGAATCATGAATATTATTCCTAGATGACCATCCAGCTCCTGGGACTTCGGAGCATTGAGCTAGTCAAATGTAATGCAAAAGACGTCCACAAATAAAGATATGTACCAGCCCCTCCACACACACACTCATGCATGATTAAGCCTGGAGGCAGGGGACTGAGTGTGTTGTCATATTGTCAGAATTTTTTTAACAATGTGACAAAATTACATTAGGATCTAGAGGCAATATTGTTGCAATTATTGGAAGCCTCTTTTGTTTCCACACTCAATCATGGCTAATGCTGCACTGATCCATTCCCAAATGACTTTGCAGTGGAGGAACTCATTTAAGCGGACACACAAAAGTATTTGCTCACGTGTCTGGAAGTACAGCAACACATTTCACAGTCGACCATTCTTTGGCTTAATGTGGAACATCCCCTGGGTGATGGGTTTGGCAGTTTCAGAAAATGGGAAATCTATATTTGCTGAGGGGGTCATCCATGGGTTAGGGGGAGAAAAGTTTCCGCCGAGGATGTGTGACTTCGTTGGGAGAAAGTAAAGGGTGTGATATGATGGAGTAGAGATGTGTGTGCATGTGCGCTTGCTGAATATCGCATGAGGTTGAATAATCCTGTAATATGAAATGACAGTATGCTAGCGACAGAAAGGCTTGAGTGGTTGTTTTTTTTCTGGGTAATCTCCTCCACCACAGCACGTCTGGAGCTGCCGAGAGAGAGAGAGAGAGCGAGAGAGAGAGAGAGAGAGAGAGAGAGAGAGCACACACCAACATGGACATACGGTGTGAACAGACACTGGGCACACTGGTTGAAGCGATGGAATGATGTTGAACCAACGTAGAATAGACATTGAATTGATGTCTGTGCTCAGTGGGCATACTCTCCATGTGTTATTTAAATGTGTTATTTTAACAAGGTATTATCTTGGGTGGCGTACAAGTCTTTAACAGCCCTCTCCCCTTTGAACTGGAGCAGAGAAGTTAGATGAAAGCTTTTGATGCGCGTAGTAATTTCCATAAAGGTTACATTAAAAACAAAACATGCAGAAAGGCTTGATTTACAGAGAAGTAAACAGCCTTTAAAGGGCAGTTATCCAGATCATTAATTTGAGGCAATCAAATGGCTTAATTACCAGAAATTCATCAGATGGGTTTAAAGGTCAAAAAGTGACTCGCAGGCCGTTTCCTCTCTTCTTCTGTTCCACACTGTCTTGTTCGGGCTAAATTGCCTTGCCTGGGGTCTCACTTCTCCTCTTCTGATTAGGGAAACTTGGCCTTGATGTCTGCTCCTTTTAATTTGCTCCCCCATACACCCGTCTTATCCTACCCCTCACCCCCCTCTAAGGATTAGCCCAGTTATGACCGTTGCTATCTGGGTTCAAATGAACTCCAAGCCCCAGATTTAGACTAATAAAGAACTCACTGTTCCATTTCTCTGAGGAACGCATTCATTCAATGGTCACTCCTACTGATTGGTGCATTGAAGAGGACAGGGAAAGGAAATGTACTGGTTTATCATGTACAGTTACAGTGGGGAGAACAAGTATTTGATACACTGCCGATTTTGCAGGTTTTCCTACTTACAAAGCATGTAGAGGTCTGTCATTTTTATCATAGGTACACTTCAACTGTGAGAGACGGAATCTAAAACAAAAATCCAGAAAATCACATTGTATGATTTTTAAGTAATTAATTTGCATTTTATTGCATGACATAAGTATTTGAGACATCAGAAAAGCAGAACTTAATACTTGGTACAGAAACCTTTGTTTGCAATTACAGGGATCATACGTTTCCTGTAGTTCTTGACCAGGTTTGCACACACTGCAGCAGGGATTTTGGCCCACTCCTCCATATAGACCTTCTCCAGATCCTTCAGATTTCGGGGCTGTCGCTGGGCAATACGGACTTTCAGCTCCCTCCATAGATTTCTGTTGGGTTCAGGTCTGGAGACTGGCTAGGCCACTCCAGGACCTTGAGATGCTTCTTACGGAGCCACTCCTTAGTTGCCCTGGCTGTGTGTTTTGGGTCGTTGTCATGCTGGAAGACCCAGCCACGACCCATCTTCAATGCTCTTACTGAGGGAAGGAGGTTGTTGGCCAAGATCTCGCGATACATGGCCCCATCCATCCTCCCCTCAATACGGTGCAGTCGTCCTGTCCCCTTTGCAGAAAAGCATCCCCAAAGAATGATGTTTCCACCTCCATGCTTCACGGTTGGGGTGGTGTTCTTGAGGTTGTACTCATCCTTTTTCTTCCTCCAAACACGGCGAGTGGAGTTTAGACCAAAAAGCTCTATTTTTGTCTCTTCAAACCACATGACCTTCTCCCATTCCTCCTCTGGATCATCCAGATGGTCATTGGCAAACTTCAGACGGGCCTGGACATGTGCTGGCTTGAGCAGGGGGACCTTGCGTGTGCTGCAGGATTTTAATCCATGACGGCGTAGTGTGTTACTAATGGTTTTCTTTGAGACTGTGGTCCCAGCTCTCTTCAGGTCATTGACCAGGTCCTGCCGTGTAGTTCTGGGCTGATCCCTCACCTTCCTCATGATCATTGATGCCCCACGAAGTGAGATCTTGCATGGAGCCCCAGACCGAGGGTGATTGACCGTCATCTTGAACTTCTCCCATTTTCTAGTAATTGCGCCAACAGTTGTTGCCTTCTCACCAAGCTGCTTGCCTATTGTCCTGTAGCCCATCCCAGCCTTGTGCAGGTCTACAATTTTATCCCTGATGTCCTTACACAGCTCTCTGGTCTTGGCCATTGTGGAGAGGTTGGAGTCTGTTTGATTGAGTTTGTGGACAGGTGTCTTTTATACAGGTAACGAGTTCAAGCAGGTGCAGTTAATACAGGTAATGAGTGGAGAACAGGAGGGCTTCTTAAAGAAAAACTAACAGGTCTGTGAGAGCCGGAATTCTTACTGGTTGGTAGGTGATCAAATACTTATGTCATGCAATAAAATGCAAATTAATTACTTAAAAATCATACAATGTGATTTTCTGGATTTTTGTTTTAGATTCCGTCTCTCACAGTTGAAGTGTACCTATGATAAAACTTACAGACCTCTACATGCTTTGTAAGTAGGAAAACCTGCAAAATCGGCAGTGTATCAAATACTTGTTCTCCCCACTGTATGTATTTTCCATGCTGCCCTCCATTTACAATGGGATATTATCAGAAATGTGCATTACAACAGTATGTGTGCCAAAGACGACTTCTTCTAAGAATTACACAGTAATTAGGTTTTCTGAATAGATGTTTTCTTTGAGCTTATCTCATGGCCTTGTCTTTAAGTTGACTGCCATTTCATTTCCCTTTGGCCAAATCCATAAAATCAAATAGCTTATTAAAATATTGAAACACATTTTTCAAGCCATATCTGTTTCTGTTGAAAGGTATTGGAAAGGACCAAAGACAACTTGAAATTGAGCACTGTGGATGATACCAAGACCACGGCAGAGAGCACAGAGGTTAAACTGCCCTCTGCTGCCTCGGAGGAGGAACTGCAGCCTAAAAACCATTATTCCACCAACCGCTCCAAAACCATCTGATCAAACACAATATTGACGAATCAGTCTTTAAATGTCAATGTGTTCTATCGCTGTGTAGATTGGCTGTGCTGTTGTTTTTTTCCTGGTTGTAAGCCGTGAATCTGGAGTTTGATTGGAGGGCTGCGTTCAGGGAGCTGGTACCCCAGATGGCTCATTGTGTAAAGGTGATGCTGCAGGATGTTTGAACCAAGAGTCTGCAGCAGGAGGAGCTGTCACACACATCTGACTCGCCCACATCACACTGAATAACACGCCCCACAGAGATGACTCCTCCCCCACTTGCCCATAGAGGGACAGCCCTAAGATGGCTGCCAAGGCAAGCACAACGTCCAACACAAATATGACTTTGTGTGTGCGTGATCCATCCTCATGTGTTGTCCATATGACAGTGCTCGGTCACCTTGGTAACATGAGAACATCTGTGAAGAAGAACCAGGCTGCATGACAGAGGCAGCCCTGTCTCCTCAAAGTCGAGAGCAGCTTGCCCTGGTTAAGTCCCCACCCTCTCTCCTCTTTAGATGAAGATGAAACCCCCCCCTCCTCCATCAGGAGACAGTCTCTCATTCATCACCATCACCGACCCCATGCACATTGCCCCCCCATCTCTTTCTCTTACATTAGTGTTCCTCACTCATACCTCCTTCTCCTCCTCCTCCTCCTTTCAATGTACAATACCAGTCAAAAGTTTAGACACACCTACTCATTCAAGGTTTTTTCTTTATTTTTTAAAACTATTTTCTACATTGTAGACTAGTAGTGAAGACATCAAAACTATGAAATAATACATATGGAATCATTTAGTAACCAAAAAGTGTTAAACAAATCAAAATATATTTTATATTTGAGATTCTTCAAAGTAGCCACCCTTTGCCTTGATGACAGCTTTGCAAATTATTGGCATTCTCTCAACCAGCTTCATGAGGTAGTCACCTGGAATGCATTTCAAATAACAGTTGTGCCTTCTTAAAAGTGAAGGAATTTATTTTCTTCTTAATGTACTTGCGCCAATCAGTTGTGTTCTGACACTGTAGGGGTCGTATACATAAGATAGCCCTATTTGGTAAAAGTCCATATAATGGCAACAACAGCTCAAATAAACAAAGAGAAACGAGTCCATCATTACTTTAAGACAAGAAGGTCAGTCAATGTGGAAAATTTCAAGAACTTTGAACGTTTCTTAAAGTGCAGTTGCAAAAAACTTCAAACGCTGTGACGAAACTGGCTCTCATGAAGACTGCCACAGGAAAGGAAGACCCACAGTTACCTCTGCTGCAGATGATATATTTATTAAAGTTAAACTGCAATCTCAGATTGCAGTCCAAATAAATGCTTCACAGAGTTCAAGTAACAGACACATCTCAACATCAACTGTTCAAAGGAGATTGCGTGAATCAGGCCTTCATGGTTGAATTGCTGCAAAGAAACCACTACTAAAGGACACCAATAAGAAGAAACACCAGCGATGGACATTACATTGGTGGAAATCTGTCCTTTGGTCTGATGAGTCCAAATGTGAGATTTTTTATTCCAACCGCCATGTCTTCGTGAGACGCAGAATAGGTGAACAGATGATCTCCGCATGTGTGGTTCCCACCGTGAAGCATGGAGGAGGAGGTGTGATGGTGTGGGGGTGCTTTGCTGGTGACACTGTCAGTGATTTATTTAGAATTCAAGGCACACTTAACCAGCACGGCTACCACAGCATTCTGCAGCGATATGCCATCCCATCTGGTTTGCGCTTAGTGGGACTACCATTTGTTTTTCGAAAGGACAATGACCCAAAACACACCTCCAGGCTGTGTAAGGGCTATTTGACCAAGAAGGAGAGTGCTGCATCAGATGACCTGGCCTCCACAATCACCCAATCTCAACCCAAATGAGATGGTTTGGGATGAGTTGGACCGCAGAGTGAAGGAAAAGCAACCAACAAGTGCTCAGCATATGTGGGAACTCCTTCAAGAATGTCAGAAAAGCATTCCTCATGAAGCTGGTTGAGAGAATGCCAAGAGGGTGCAAAGCTGTCATCAAGGCAAAGGGTGGCTACTTTGAAGAACCTCAAATATAAAATATATTCTGATTTGTTGAACACTTTTTGGTTACTACATGTTTCCATATGTGTTATTTCATAGTTTTGATGTCTTCACTATTATTCCACAATGTCAAAACAAAGAAAAGCCCTTGAATGAGTAGGTGTGTCCAAACCTTTGGCTGGTACTGTATGCCAAGTGTTTTGTCTCTAATGTATTTTTTGTTATGTGTTGGAGCCCAGTAAGACTAGCTGTTGCCATTGGCATCGGATAATGAGCATCCTAATAAATCACATCAAAATCAAATCCTTCTCATCTTTCTCCTCCTGCTCCTCTTCCTCTTCCTCATCTTCCTCCTTCTTCTCATTCTCTTCCTCCTCAGTCTCCTATTCCTCCTCCTTCTCTTCCTCATCGTACTACTCTTCCTCCTCATCCTCCTTCTCCTCTTCTTCCTCCACCTCCTCCTCCTCCTCCTCCACCACCTCTTCCTCCTCTCTTCTTCTTCCTCAGATGGTTTATTGTTTCAGTTCCGTATCTTCTTTTTCCTCCTTATTTTCTGTCTGCCCCACCTGAAGCAGCCCCCTCCTCCTCCCCCCAATACCACCAGAGTTAAACCACCCACCCACAGCTGCTTCCTGCCCATTTGTTTTCACTGCAGCTGGGACAGGGCTGGGATAGGGCTGGGGGGTTGCTGTCTGGTGTCCATGTACATTTTCCCCTCCACTACTACTGCCTGCGCTGGGTTTAAAAGGGGCCATCCTTCCAACAGCCTGGCCCAGGGAGATTGATAGGCCTGGTGGGCCCCAGAGTAGGGGCTCTCAGCTGGGGAGAGTCCAGATGGTTTGGACCCGATATGGCTGACACTCTGGCTCAGGTTGGTCCCAGGGAAGCGTACTTTGTTGTGTATATTTCGACAGGGGACGTAGGGGAAGGGTAAAAGCCCTGTGGGTAGTTAGAGAGGCTGGGGATGGGCTGGACACCATGATTGACTGTGGTTCCATTATGCTACTGTTCTATTTATATACTATTTATTCAACTGCGCAACCAAGACACCGTTCACTTTATATTTGTAAATACAGTCATACCTGACATAGCAGATTCATTATTTATACTGTATATCCTACTGGTTAGTGAATGCATATTAGTTATATTACTATGCATACTTCTTTCTCCTACTACTACAATTGTTTTTTTATATTATTATATTGATACTGATATTTGTACTTTTGAGGGAGCTTGTATCATTAATACCTGCTGTAAACTGTATACGTGATGCTTAAATGTTGATTTGATTTCATTTTGATTTACCGCTGAACCACTCTGTCAGGCTTGTGCGCTACTGGTGCAGAAGTCAGGTGCAGGAGAGCAGAGTGTATTGTTCAGGCGCACACTTTATTAGGCAGAAGCAAACAACCGTAGGACGCAACTGCGTCGAACAAATCTCCAGCCAAAAGCGAAAGTGTAAAGTGCGACAAAGTCACAATGAATCAAAAAATGTTTAACAATATAAACATACTACGGGTGAACATGGTACCCGGAAAACCCAGCCTGGCGCGTCACACAAAAACACGTAAGAAAGAACATTCCACACAAAGACATGGGGGGAACAGAGGGAATATATACAGTGGGGCAAAAAAGTTTAGTCAGCCACCAATTGTGCAAGTTCTCCCACTTAAAAAGATGAGAGAGGCCTGTAATTGTCATCATAGGTACACTTCAACTATGACAGACAAAATGAGAAAAAAACATCCAGAAAATCACATTGTAGAATTTTTTATGAATTTATTTGCAAATTATGGTGGAAAATAAGTATTTGGTCAATAACAAAGGTTTATCTCAATACTTTGTTATATACCTGTCGTGTCTTTGGCTATGCCGGATTAAGTGATATGACATGCTAACTTATAAAATGATTTCTCTGTAATTAATATTACCTGATTAAGCTAATCATGTAAATGTAATTAACTAGAAAGTCGGGGCACCACGGAAGAACGTTTATAGAGCTGTTATCTTCCGAATAAACTCTTAAAATACTTTGTAATATTTTACAACGATAGCAGTCAATCTTAACCCTTGTCTTATTTTCAGTCTCATAATGAAAGTTGTAAGTTCTTGGCTATCTTCACGAACCCTGGCTAACAAGTTGAATCAGCAATACAAAATTGGGTTTAATTATTTATTTACTAAATACCTAACTAATCACACAGAATTACAAATACACAGAATACAATGATGTCATACAGAAAACGTCCCGGTAGACGGAACAGATATGACGGCTGGTTACACAAAGGAAAGGGGGTTGGGCTTGAATGAAAGAGCGGGAAGATGTAGGAACAGAGAAACAGCAGCTATGCTATCGTAAATACATTATCTTATGCATTCTAAATTACCGCCCATTTGTAAAAGGAAAATGCAATAAATATTTACTCTGAGCTGCGCTTCGGTAGATTGGTCGTAGATGCTGGCCGGGTTGGCCAACAGATCTCCCTGTTTTCGGAAGAATGTCAATGGTGGTCCATTGGATACGTGGTGGTATCTTCGTCTGGTTGTTAGACTGGATCCGTCATCCGTCCTTTCCTAACCCACGTTAGCAGCGGCCGCTGCTAACTCAACGGCTAGGAAGTAGCACTTCTGTAGTGAATAAGCTCAAAGTTCATACCAGAGCTCACGCCGAGGTTGGCTTAGTTCTGTACTTGACATGTGTGTCCTTCTAACGTAGAGGCTGCAGACCCCCCGTACTGGAACCACGTGGTTATCTTTTCGTCAAAGGATTATATAGTGGAGAGGGGGAGGGAGGTGTTTCATCGTTTATAACCGCTGTCTCTTCACAGGGTTGGGCCACTGATCGAGCAGGGCACTTTCCTTATGAAAATCCAATTCTCTCGTTTGGAAGCTAAAATTACATTTCATCTCCTAACAAACATTTTCAATATCAAACATTTCAATTGCATAACAATTCCATGTGACTCTGATAACTAGAGGGTGGATACTTTCCCAGGTACAGTTTATGTCGTCCTGTCATCAATCATAATGTCTCAGATGACAACTGAAATGAAATCCATACTCATTACGTTATCAAGCATATTTCCAACTGGTTTTATTAACAAAATATGGTTCCTTTTCCCCATTTGTTTGATGTTCCCAGACTCTCTATATTTAACACAGGCTATTCACGTCCTTCAGTAGATTCAGAGAGGGGAAGAGAGAAAGGCATTTATGGGGGGGGGGGGGGGGTCATAAACCTTACCCACAGGCCAACGTCATGACATACCCTTTGTTGGCAATGACACAGGTCAAACGTTTTCTGTAAGTCTTCACAAGGTTTTCACACACTGTTGCTAGTATTTTGGCCCATTCCTCCATGCAGATCTCCTCTAGAGCAGTGATGTTCAGCCCAGTCAAAACTGTTCGCTGCTCTGGCACCCCAATGGTGGAACAAGCTCTCTCACGACGCCAGGACAGCGGAGTCAATCACCACCTTCCGGAGACACCTGAAACCCCACCTCTTTAAGGAATACCTAGGATAGGATAAAGTAATCCTTCTACCCCCCCCCCCTTAAAAGATTTAGATGCACTATTGTAAAGTGGTTGTTCCACTGGATATCATAAGGTGAATGCACCAATTTGTAAGTCGCTCTGGATAAGAGCGTCTGCTAAATGACTTAAATGTAAATGTAAATGTAAATATGTTTTGGGGCTGTCGCTGGGCAACACGGACTTTCAACTCCCTCCAAAGATTTTCTATGGGGTTGAGATCTGGAGACTGGCTAGGCCACTCCAGGACCTTGAAATGCTTCTTACGAAGCCACTCCTTCGATGCCCGGGCGGTGTGTTTGGGATCATTGTCATGCTGAAAGATCCAGCCACGTTTCATCTTCAATGCCCTTGCTGATGGTAGGCTTTGTTACTTTGGTCCCAGCTCTCTGCAGGTCATTCACTAGGTCCCCCCGTGTGGTTCTGGGATTTTTGCTCACCGTTCTTGTGATCATTTTGACCCCACGGGGTGAGATCTTGCGTGGAGCCCCAGATCGAGGGAGATTATCAGTGGTCTTGTATGTCTTCCATTTCCTAATAATTGCTCCCACAGTTGATTTCTTCAAACCAAGCTGCTTACCTATTGCAGATTCAGCCTGGTGCAGGTCTACCATTTTGTTTCTGGTGTCCTTTGACAGCTCTTTGGTCTTGGCCATAGTGAAGTTTGGAGTGTGACTGTTTGAGGTTGTGGACAGGTGTCTTTTATACTGATAACAAGTTCAAACAGGTGCCATTAATACAGGTAACGAGTGGAGGACAGAGGAGCCTCTTAAAGAAGAAGTTACAGGTCTGTGAGAGCCAGAAATCTTGCTTGTTTGTAGGTGACCAAATACATATTTTCCACCATAATTTGCAAATAAATTCATTAAAAATCTTTTTTCTTATTTTGTCTGTCATAGTTGACGTGTACCTATGATGAAAATTACAGGCCTCTCTCATCTTTTTAAGTGGGAGAACTTGCACAATTGGTGGCTGACTAAATACTTTTTTGCCCCACTGTATGTAGTGTGATTAGGGAATGTAAACCAGGTGTGCGGGGAAACAAGACAAAACAAATGGAACAATGAACAGTGAAGCGGCGATGGCTAGAAGGCCGGTGACGTCGAACGCCGCCCAAACAAGGAGAGGAGCAGACTTCGGCGGAAGTCGTGACACACTCAGAGGATACAAACCTCTATGTGATGTCATCCATGCTCACCACCCTGGGTCCTACAGCTAGCTCTACAATACTGAGGCCCAATTCAACCAATCACAGACAATAGAAAAAATGCACTGCAGGTATACTTGATTATGATTATGCTGTATTTTAAGACAGGTTTGGTTTCGTTGAATATACAATTATAACGTCCTTGAGTGGAACAGGTTGTACAACATTTTCCGCCAAGATAGAACTGCCAAAGGGGGTGGAGTTGCAATCTACTGCAGAGATAGCCTGCAGAGTTCTGTCATGCTGTCTAGGTCTGTGCCCAAACATTTCGAGCTTCTGCTTTTAAAAATCCACCTTTCCAGAAATAGACTCTCAATGTTGCCGCTTGTTAAAGACCCCCCTCAGCCCCCAGCTGTGCCCTGGACACCATATGTGAATTAATTGCCCCCCATCTATCTTCAGAGTTTGTACTGTTAGGTGACGTAAACTGGGATATGCTTAACACCCCGGCCGTCCTACAATCTAAGTTAGATGCCCTCAATCTCAAACAAATTATCATGGAACCTACCAGGTACAACCCTAAATCCGTAAACACGGGCACCCTCATAGATATCATCCTGACCAACCTGCCCTCTAAATATACCTCTGCTGTTTTCAACCAGGATCTCAGCAATCACTGCCTCATTGCCTGTGTCCGTAATGGGTCCGCGGTCAAACGACCACCCCTCATCACTGTCAAACGCTCCCTAAAACACTTCAGCGAGCAGGCCTTTCTAATCGACCTGGCCTGGGTATCCTGGAAGGATATTGACCTCATTCCGTCAGTAGAGGATGCCTGGTTATTCTTTTAAAGTGCTTTCCTCACCATCTTAAATAAACATGCCCCATTCAAAGAATGTAGAACTAAGAACAGATATAACCCTTGGTTCACTCCAGACCTGACTGCCCTTGACCAGCGCAAATACATCCTGTGGCGTGCTGCATTAGCATCGAATAGCCCCCGCGATGTGCAACTTTTCAGAGAAGTTAAGAACAAATATACAATGTCAGCTAGAAAAGCAAAGGCTAGCTTTTTCAAACAGAACTCCAAAAAGTTATGGGACACTGTAAAGAGCACCTCCTCCCAGCTGCCCACTGCACTGAGGCTAAGAAACACTGTCACCACTGATAAATCTACGATAATGGAGAATTTCAATAAGCATTTTTCTACGGCTGGCCATGCTTTCCACCTGGCTATCCCTACCCCGGTCAACAACTCTGCACCACCCACAGCAACTTGCCCAAGCCTCCCCCATTTCTCCTTCACCCAAATCCAGATAGCTGAAAGAGCTACAAAATCTGGACCCCTACAAATCAGCTGAACTGGACAATTTGGACCCTCTCTTTCTAAAATTATCCTCCGCAATTGTTGCAACCCCTATTACTAGCCTGGTCAACCTCTCTTTCGTATTGTCTGAGATCCCTAAAGATTGGAAAGCTACCACGGTCATCCCCCTTTGAAGAGGGGGAAACACTCTAGACCCAAACTGTTACAGGCCTGTATCTATCCTACCCTACCTTTCAAAAGTCTTCAAAAGCCAAGTGACAAACAGATCACCGACCATTTTGAATCCCACCGTACCTTCTCTGCTATGCAATCTGGTTTCCGAGCTGGTCATGGGTGCACCTCGGCCACGCTCAAGGTCCTAAACGATATCATAACCGCCAGCAATAAAAGACAATACTGTGCAGCCGTATTCATCGACCTGACCAAGGCTTTCGACTCTGTCAATCACCGCATTCTTATTGGCAGACTCAACAGCCTTGGTTTCTCAAATGACTGCCTCGCCCGGTTAACCAACTACTTCTCAGATAGAATTCAGTGTGTCAAATCGGAGGGCCTGTTGTCCTCAGGCCGACTCTCTTCTCTGTATACATCAATAATTTTGCTCTTGCTGCTGGTGATTCTCTGATCCACCTGTATGCAGACGACACCATTCTGTATAATTCTAGCCCTTCTTTGGACACTGTGTTAACAAACCTCCAGAGGAGCTTCAATGCCATACAACACTCTTTCCATGGCCTCCAACTGCTCTTAAGGGGTTAGACTGTAAACTCTCCTTCCAGACTCACATTAAGCATCTCCAATCCAAAATTAAATCTAGAATCGGCTTCCTATTTCGCAACAAAGCATCCTTCACATACCCTCGTAAAACTGACTATCCTACCGATCCTCGACGTCGGCGATGTCATTTACAAAATATCCTCCAACACTCTACTCAGCAAATTGGATGTAGGTTACCACAGTGCCATCCGTTTTGTCACCAAAGCCCCATATGCAACCCACCACTGCGACCTGTATGTGTCACGACTTCCACCGAAGTCGGCTCCCCTCCTTGTTCGGGCGGCGTTCGGCGGTCAACGTTGCCGGCTTTCTAGCCATCGCCGCTCTATTTCTCATTGTTCCATTTGTTTTGTCTTGTTCCCCGCACACCTGGTTTACATTCCCTAATCACACTGCATATATATATTCCTCTGTTACCCCCATATCTTTGTGTGGAATTGTTTTGTTACGTGTTTAGTGTTACGCGCTAGACTGGTTGTTCCCCGGGTATTGTGTTTTGACCCGTAGTATGTTCATTGTCATACATTTGCATTATTGTGAGTGTTTTCGCGCTTGTTCACTTTTGCCATTGGCTGGAGGTTTTTGGACGCAATTGTGTCTGTCTTTTGTGCTTCTGCCAAATAAAGTGCACCTGATAACAACTCTCTGCTCTCCTGCCCCTGACTTCTTACCAGTAGCGCACAACCTTGACAGTATGCTCTCGTTTGCTGGCCCTCGCTTCATATTCATCGCCAAACTCTCTGGCTCCAGGTCATCTATAAGTCTTTTCTAGGTAAATCCCCGCCTTATCTCAGCTCACTGGTCACCATAGCAGAACCCACCCGTAGCACACGCTCCAGCAGGTATATTTCACTGGTCACCCCCAAAGCCAACTCCTCCTTTGGTCGCCTTTCCTTCCAGTTCTCTGCTGCCAATGACTGGAACGAATTGCAAAAATCACTGAAGGTAGAGACTTCTATCTCTCTCACTAACTTTAAGCATCAGCTGTCAGAGCAGCTTACCGATCATTGCACCTGTACATAGCCCATCTGTAAACAGTCCACCCAACTACCCCCATCCCCATACTGTTCTTTTTTTTTGCTCCTTTGCACCCTAGTATCTCTACTTGCACATCTTCTGCACATCTATCACTCCAGTGTTTAATTGCTAGATTGTAATTATTTTGCCACTATGGCCTATTTATTGCCTTACTGTACCTCCCCAATCTTACTACATTTGCACACACTGTATAAAGACTTTTCTGTGTTGTTATTGACTGTACGTTTGTTTATCCCATGTGTAACTCTGTGTTGTTTGGCCAGGTCGCAGTTGTAAATGAGAACTTGTTCTCAACTGGCCTACCTGGTTAAATAAAGATGAAAAAAGTGTATTTTAATGTGTCTAATAACTATGTTAAGATACACCATAAAAATGTTTATTGAACCCACAGTGGTTTCCCTTGATCTGCAATTGATTGTTTTGGGGCCTAAGGCTTTTCGTCAATCTTTGCTTTGCCTCACAAGGAGCCAATGTTTTTTCTCTTGTCTTCTCCTTTCCTCTTCCTTCACCTCCTCCACCCCTCACCTCCTCCTCTCCTCTAGCCCTTTAAACAGACACTAGCTGTGGCTCCTCATTGCTAACGAGTGTCAGAATTTGTCTCCACTCAAGACCTGTACAACATATTTATGTGTAGGTCAACGCTTAAATAATGAGAGCCTCTCAGCTGAAAGGTTATACATGCATGCATTTGCACTCAGGAGCATCCACCAAGGTTTTTTCTTTCTCTCCTTTTCTTTGACACATGCATGCCCCGTGTTTGAGGTGAGAGCAAATTACTATACAAGCACCGAGCATGAAATGTGCTAGTTCAAAAGCATTAGCCCAATCAATATTTCACTCATTCATATGCAGACATTTGTAGCTCCATCTCAGCTTTAGTCGCATGACTCGTTCCCCTGCCTACATTACCGTTGGTACTGTATGTCCATCAGACCCATAGTAGTGCTGAAATGTTGACGTTTGCTCTTTCTGCATTCACCCCTGCCTGTACATTCACCTGCCTGTTCGCGGTTAGCCTTGCGTTACAAACGCCTCATAGATACCGAGAGAGATCCAATAGTTGCTTTAACATTGTATCAGTTCAATCACCTTGCAGTGGAGCGCTCCTGTAAGACCTGTAGGAATTATTTTGTGGGGTGGCAGATAGCCTAGCGGTTAAGAGTATTTGGCCAGTAATTGAATGGTTGCTGGTTCAAATCCCCCAACTGACTAGGTGAAAAATGTGTTGATGTGCCCTTGAGAAAGACACTTAACCCTAATTGCTCCTGTAAGTCACTCTGGATAAGAGTGTCTGGTCAAATGTATGTTTGACCAGAGCTAGTTGATCTCCCAGACACCTAGTTGGTCCTCATCCACCTGAGTCTGTCTGTCTGTGATGGTGGACATGCTGCTGGCACCATGGCCCTCACTGCTAAGCTCCTAATTATTCGATGCGCTCTGTCTATTTACTTCCTGATCTGAATGGACATTCTTCCCAGGCTTTTCTAGCCCACTAGAGGTTTCTTCTGCGATGTCTATTCTTCTGCGATGTCTACTAATATTAGTAGGGTAATGTGAGTATAAAACAGAGCTGAGCTGATGTATCTGGGACTGATTGAAGGTACTTTGTTATGGAGAAGGGCTTTTCCACTCTAAGGGCAAGGCAACTCCTGTTGGAATTTTGGAAATATATTATAGTACCTGGCAATGTTTCACTGCTTTTGAATCACCCTGGCTCATAACTCTCTTCTATAGGAGTATAAATTGTGAGGTGAACTCATTTACACATGTGTGACTCTGGCCTTTGCTGATCCTCTGTCGTTATTCTCAATGTGCTGTCAATGGGAAGCACATGAGCCAGAGTGTATATGGCATGGTGTATGTGTCATGGTGTGTCTGTCTGTCTGTCTGTCTGTCTGTCTGTCTGTCTGTCTGTCTGTCTGTCTGTCTGTCTGTCTGTCTGTCTGTCTGTCTGTCTGTCTGTCTGTCTGTCTGTCTGTCTGTCTGTCTGTCTGTCTGTCTGTCTGTCTGTCTGTCTTTCTGTCTGTGAGGTGATTCAGGTGATGCTGTCGAACGGTCCTCTCACCCCCACCCCCACCCCATCCCCATCCTCCTCCTCCCCTTAACCATCCTCCCACAGACACAACACACACGTCTCCTACGCTCTTCAAGCGTCCTGTTCTTTCCGAACAGAAAGGTGCAGCGCAGCCTAAACAGAAAAGTTTCCCAGGACCATTGTGGAAACATGAGATAAGTGTTGCTTCTGCTGTCCAAGTGCTGCGGGAGGCGAGCTGGAAGACGTTCAGTCACTAAACCACCGGCCCGGCCAGGCACCGCAGCTCCCAACCGTCTTTCAAACTGAATCCCACTAATAGAATGCACATTGCAATCCTTGTCCCAGGACTTCAACAGCCAGTTTGTCTATAGTAGAGAAGGAGACATTCTCCTCGTGGGGTGGAACGGATTAGATCTGTTCTGATGATCTGAGCTGAGGTGTAGAGGTGATGTCTGCCAGGGGAACAGTTTATGACCAGGAGGAAGAGTGAAAACATCTCTGTAGCTCTGAACCTGAACTTTTCATTTTAGGGCCAAACATCACCCTGCTGTCTTCAGTAATGGGAGGATTTTACTTAAATTGACAAGATGGGAGTGGTTCTTAATGGAAGAGTAACAGGGGAAGATGGGAGTGGCTGTTATAGGAAGAGTAACAGGGGAAGATGGGAGTGGCTGTTATAGGAAGAGTAACAGGGGAAGATGGGAGTGGCTGTTATAGGAAGAGTAACAGGGGAAGATGGGAGTGGTTCTTAATGGAAGAGAAACAGGAGGAAGATGGGAGTGGTTCTTAAAGGAAGAGGAACAGGAGGAAGAGTATAGACGTGTTGTAGTGGGTGATTCCACACCAGCGTAGTCTCAGATTGCTCTGGAAATTCTCACATAATAACTTTATTGGGAGGAAGAATGTTTAACATGCTTTGTAAATTTGTATTGCAAACCATTTTTGGGGAAAATCATGATGAATGTGGCCATTTTAGGCATCATGGGGCAGCAGCTACTCTTCCTGGGGTCCAAACACACCAAAGCACCAAATTACATATAAAAAAAGATAGAACAGGGAACTATGTTTGTACTGAATGAGCTAAAGATATGAGTACATCATATAACATCCCTACTCCACCACATATCCACAACACATTGTGTTCAATACCACAATACAACAATATCGCAATGTGTGCGCATGCGTGTGTCTGTACCTTTGTGTGTGTGTGTGTCTCCTCACAGTCCCTGCTGTTCCATAAGGTGTATTTTTACCTGCTTTTTAAATCTGATTCTGCTGCTTGCATCAGTTACCTGATGTGGAATAGAGTTCCATGTAGTCATGGCTCTATGTAGTACTGCTTCTCATAGTCTGTTCTGGACTTGGGGACTGTGAAGAGACTTCTGGCGGCATGTCTTATGGGTTATGCATGGGTGTCCGAGCTGTGTGCTAGTAGTTTAAACAGACAGCTCGGTACATTCAGCTTATCAACACCTCTTACATAAACAAGTAATGATGAAGTCAATCTCTCTTCCACATTGAGCTATGAGAGATTGACATGCATGCCATTAATGTTAGCTCTCCGTGTACTTATAAGGGCCAGCTGTGCTGCCCTGTTCTGAGCCAACTGCAAGTCCCTCTTTGTGGCACCTGACCAAACTACTGAACAGTAGTCCAGGTGTGACAAAACCAGGGCCTGTAGGACCTGCCTTGTTGATAGTGTTGTTAAGAAGGCAGAGAAGAGCTTTTATTATGGACAGACTTCTCCCCATCTTAGCTACTGTTGTATCAATATGTTTTGACCATGACCATTTACAATCCAGGGTTACGCCAAGCAGTTTAGTCATCTCAACTTGCTCAATTTCCACATTATTCATTATGAGGCATAGTTGAGGTTGAAGGTTTAGTGAATGATTTGCCCCAAACACAATGCTTTTAGTTTAGAAAATATTTAGGATTAGCTTATTCCTTACCACCCATTCTGAAACTAACTACAGCTCTTTGATAAGTGTTGCAGTCATTTCAGTCGCAGTAGTAGCTGACATGTATAGTGTTGAGTCATCCGCATACATAGACATACTGGCCTTACTCAAAGCCAGTGGCATGTCATTAGAAAAGGTTGAGAAAAGCAAGGGGCCTAGAAAGCTACCCTGGGTTCCTGATTCTACCTTGATTACTCTTTATCCACATTATAGCAGGGGGTGTAAAGCCATAACACATACGTTTTTCCAGCGGCAGACTATGATCGATAATGTCAAAAGCTGCATTGAAGTCTAAAAAAACAGCCCCCACAATCATTTTATCATCAATTTCTCTCAGCCAATCATCAGTCATTTGTGTAAGGGCTGTGCTTGTTGATTGTCCTTCCCTATAGGCATGCTGAAAGTCTGTTGTCAATTTGTTTACTGTGAAATAGCATTGTATCTGGTCAAACACCATTTTTTCCAGAAGTTTACTAAGGGTTGGTAACAGGCTGATTGGTTGGCTATTTGAGCCAGTAAAGGAGGCTTTACTATTCTTGGGTAGAGGAATGACTTCAGCTTCCCTCCAGGCCTGAGGGCACACGCTCTCTAGTAGGCTTAAATTGAAGATGTGGCAAATATGAGTGGCAATATCGTCCGCTATTACTTGGATGTGTAGTGTCAGCGTTTTTTGCTGGCATGTCCTCCCTAAGTTTGCTTATCTTGCCATTGAAAAAGTAATTAAAGTAGTTGGCAATATCGGTGGGCTTTGTGATGAATGAGCCATCTGATTCAATGAATGATGGAGCCGATTTGGCTTTTTTCCCCAACATTTCATTTAAGGTGCCACAAAGATTTTTACTATCATTCATCTTTGTTTCATAGTATAGTTTATTTTTATTTTGTTTAGTCACATGATTTCTTAATTTGCAGAACATTTGCCAATCAGTAGGGCTGCCAGACTTATTTGCCATACCTTTTGCCTCATCCCGCTCAATCATACAATTTTTCAATTCCCTAATTAAACCAAGGAGATTTAACAGTTTTACAGTCATTTTCACAATGGGTGCATGCTTATTAGTAACTGGAATAAGCAATTTCAAAAATGTGTTAAGTACATTTGTTCATATGGGCTAATTTTAGCACTTTTCTGGGTTGCTTGATTGTTTTTAATGCTTTACTGGGAAGCTTGTCAGAGGTAAACATGCTCATGTTATTTACATTGGAGCTGATAGTGCAGGGTGAGCTGCACTCAGTGGACTTCCTACTAGGGCACACCACCTCAGTGCTAACAGTATTACTCTGGTTCATAGGCTCATGATTACTGCATACAATAGCTGTAGCATCAACAGAGGTATTCAGGGAAGTTTGATTTGATTTGATTTGATTTGGATCTCTTTTAGTCCCCATTTGGACTAATCTTCCAAGAGTTCTTAAATATTAAAATACAATTTATATACGAACACATTTTCACATATAACACACTATTACAAACATACATAATATACTAACGTAATAAACCAATAAATAATCAATCTAAAAAATATGGATTCTTCATCTACTGTAATCCCACAACATTTCTGTGTATTACATTTAAATTGTTTTAAAATAATGTTTAAATGTATATATTGAAAGGTTTCTGGTTTGCTCAGGTAATTTATTCCATTTCTTTATTGCTCTAAATCGAAATGTTCTTTTGCCTATTTCTCTTTTCTGTCTGGATAACGCATAGATGGTGGACAATCTATTCCTAGTATTTACGGGATGTCTGTCTCTTACCAACTGATTACCGTTGTGAATTGTACTTGGCCGTTTTAAATGATGTATATTATGAAATAAAATAAGCATGTTTTTTTTCAATTATCTTGTCGATTGATGACCAACCAAGAACATTGCGTATGACTGCAAAAGAAAAACCATATCTCCACCGTAAAACAATCCTTGCTGCTTTGTTCTGTGCAATCTGCAGCAGTTAGGGTGACATAAATTAAGTTATTTACATTGTGTCTTCCAACGCCCCTGGGATAATGGTACATTTGATGCAACATTATGATGACTCGTTGTCACAATGGTA
The DNA here is from genome assembly GCF_965601325.2 of Salmo salar. Taxonomy (NCBI): domain Eukaryota; kingdom Metazoa; phylum Chordata; class Actinopteri; order Salmoniformes; family Salmonidae; genus Salmo; species Salmo salar. The sequence goes on from NC_138314.1 coordinate 35,892,157, forward strand.
GGGATTAACTGAGCTGGTCTTGGGTCATTGTGTGTGGAGATGCCACCCTGCTGGAGGTGCACCGCAGCTTGTGGAGGTGTGTGCCTGGGTCACATGCCATCCTGGACCTTGTGGAGGAGCGGGCAGGGTAGGTGCCCTCGGCTGCCACCTTAAAGAACCTGGGCACCAGTGTGTATGTCCACCAATGGCTGTGCCACCATGACAACCAATGCCAGACCAACGCCATCGCAGCCAGAGTGTGAGTCTATGCTTAGACTGTGTGTGTGTGTGTGTGTGTGTGTGTGTGTGTGTGTGTGTGTGTGTGTGTGTGTGTGTGTGTGTGTGTGTGTGTGTGTGTGTGTGTGTGTGTGTGTGTGTGTGTGTGTGTGTGTGTGTGCGTGTGTGTGTGTGCGTTGTGTGTGCCTGTGTATGTGTGCCTGTGTGCCTGTGTGCGTTGTGTGTGTTGTGTGCCTCTGGTTGTTTCTACACACAAGAGCATAGTAGTTGTAATAAACGCCATACGCTGTAATCTCCAATTGTTCAACAGTCCACCTTCCATCTCCTTCTCAGTTCCAGAATCTCTACAACCCTGCATCATGGCTAATAGAAAACTGCACCACCATGACAACAAAGATTTAAAACAAGCAGAAAGCCAATAAAAAGCCAGGGTCCACCAGACAAGTTTTCCTAAATATTCTGGGGGATTTATCGATGTCCGGTGTAGTTTATCTGTCCAGGGAGATTGTCAGTGGACTGCCAAAGGTACTAAAACTCTACAATTGAGTTGTAAAGACTCTGCATATCTGTGTGAGAGCGATGGCCTCACTGCACCGTCCGTTTGTTTGTCTGGTGGAATGGAGGAGATGTTGGGTGGAAAGCAGATGTTGCCTCTCAAACCGAGCCAAAGGAATAAGGCAGGGGAGAAATATAGAAAGTCTGTGTGGCCTAGAGCTGACATAGAGGGGTGGGGAGCAAGATGTAGAGAGTTTGGGGGAGGGGTGGGCCGTTTGAACGGGGAGGAGTTAAGTGAGAGGAAGGGAGGGAACTGATTGACAGGTTCTAATCACAGTCATTTGTGAATACTGTACATCTGGCGGCATTATTCACCTCCTGCCCTTGTGGCCCCTTGCCCCGTTCCCCTGCCCATGGGCCCCCATGCAACCCTGTTAAATGTGTGAGTGTGAGCGTGAGTGTTCTTTGTGGCCCTGTAGGCCCCTGACTCTGCTGCCCCCCCTGAGATACCATAATGTTGTGGAGGGCCTGAGAGAGCAGCTGACCAGCTACTGTGTCCAGTTGTGGACCAGTACTATCCTGCAGGACGCAGAGAGACACCACCTCGCTGACCCCAAACCCTTCTAGGAGGTGAACTAGACCAGGATTACTGCCTGGTACTGGAGCTTTGCAGCTAATGTTTAGATACTAGACAGAGGGGGGGTCCAACAGTAACAGATGTCTTGGAGTGTTTGTAGTGCTTGATGTGTTCAATGTGGTTTTTAGTCACTACAAATCTGCAGAGCCTGGTAGACTTGGAGATCTCTCTCTCAAAGGTTATTCCAGAAATGTATTCTTTGCACTCTTAGCACCCCTGTCCCCTCCCGGCCCCCAACCCAGGGCTCCACTCTCAGCTCTCCATGAACATCTGGGGCTCCTGTACTGCCCTGAGGGCTGGTGGGATTGAGCCGCCTGCACTGTGACCGTCTGGAATCAGGGCTGCTGGGACCTCCGGCCTCCACTACCTATGACCCCGATACCAACCCAGACCCCTCCCTCCCTCTCCCTCCCTTTGTTCCCAGGCAGTGAGGCCAGACAGGCCTGCTGTGTGCAGGTGTGTGGGGCTGCCGTGCAGGCAGGGCCGTCTGGGCTGTCTGGCTCTCGTCCGTCTCTCTCCTGCAGCCTGGATCCTGGAGCTCAGAGGAGGCAGCTCAGCTCTTCCGCCCCAGACCCAGACCCAGCCAGTCTCAGCCACACGTGCACACCCTCCTGGTCCTGGTCCACATATAGGGAGGTCTACTGGGTCCAGAGGCAGAGGATGGGAGCCCTAATCCCGGATGTACGGTCACACTCAATCCCTTAAATGACTGGCATCTGGGGCGGAGGGGGAAGAGGGGAAGGGGGGGTGGAGACACCAGCCAAACTGAACCCATCCTGGGATCATTTCGAGGACACGTTGGACAATAATCTATCTTTGGTCACACTACCAACTCTAGGGCCTTGTCTGAGAACAATTAGTCACAGGAAACCAGCCTCTCTTCTCGCTCTCTCTCTCTCCCCGCTCTCTCTCTCTCTCTCTCTCTCTTTCCCCCTGTCCCTCCCACTCTATCGCTCTCTCTCCCCGTCTCCCTCTTTCACTTAGTCTGTCTTACAATTTTTTTGACCCAACCTAAAAACCCATTCATGTTTCTGTCATCTTATCTCGTTTCCGTGTGTGTGAGCATTTGTGTGTTTGTGTAGTGATATTCCAGACAGTTCCTCTTGTCTGTGATGTCTTCCACAGATCAGGACATGAAAGAGGTCTTTAGTCCCACAGGGACAGATGCAGAGTGCTGGTGGTGTGACCATGGAGTCTTCTATTTGTTGACAGCTCTCTCTCTCTCTCTCTCTCTCTCTCTCTCTCTCTCTATCTATCCATCCATCTCCCCATTCTCTTTCCCATCCTCTCCCCTTTGTCTGTGCTGCAGGGTGAGAGGTTTTTCTTCTCGGGGCATATTTTTTAAACATTTTTTTTGGCATTTTTAGTCATTTAGCAGACGCTCTTATCCAGAGCGACTTACAGTAGTGAATGCATACATTTCATTTATTTTTAATTTTTTGTGCTGGCCCCCCGTGGGAATCAAACCCACAACCCTGGCGTTGCACACACCATGCTGGCGTTGCAAACACCATGCTCTACCAACTGAGCCACAGGGCACTACTTCCTGACTGGCCTGCGTATTCACCTGTGGTTAGCTGTGGCCTGCATATTGACCTGTGGTTAGCTGTGGCCTGCATATTGACCTGTGGTTAGCTGTGGCCTGCATATTGACCTGTGGTTAGCTGTGGCCTGCATATTGACCTGTGGTTAGCTGTGACGGGCTGTGTGGGGCGGGACGTTCTGCCTCAGGTGCTCACTGAGAGTTTGCAGATCCTGGTTCGAAGGTACTCCAGGACAAGGGTCCTCCAACATGAGACACCTGTAGATCAGGTACACTATGAAATCCTGCAGAACGCACACATACAAATGCACAAACACACACAAACACACAACGGCCGCATCACTTTATGTTCAACAGTTTTAGAGAGGCCATGTAGAAACCAAGGTCCAATGATGTGGTATTAGTATTTTTATTCGTTTTACTAGTTTTACTAGTGTTAGTAGTGTTAGTAGTGTTAGTAGTGTTACTACTGTTAGTAATATTAGTAGTGTTACTAGTGTTAATAGTGTTAATAGTGTTACTAGTGTTAGTATTGTTACTAGTGTTAGTAGTGTTACTAGTGTTACTAGGGTTAGTAGTGTTACTAGTGTTACTGCATTAATAGTGTTAGGAGTATTAGTAGTGTTAGGAGTATTAATTGTGTTAGTAGTGTTAGTAGTGTTACGAGTATTAGTATAATTAGTAGTGTTAGTAGTGTTACAAGTGTAAGTAGTGTTAGTAGAATTAGTAGTGTTAGTAGTGTTAACAGTGTTACTAGCATTAGTAGTGTTAATAGTGTTAGTAGTGTTAGTAGAATTACTAGTGTTAGTAGTGTTACTCGAGTTAGTAGTGTTAGCAGAGTTACTAGTGTTACTAGTGTTAGTTGTGTTAGTAGTGTTACTACTGTTAGTAGTGTTAGTAGCATTACTATAGTTAGTAGTGTTATTAGAGTTACTAGTGTTACTAGTGTTACTAGTGTTAGTAGTGTTACTAGTGTTAGTAGTGTTACTTGAGTTACTAGTGTGACTAGTGTTACTAGTGTTACTCGTGTTACTCATGTTAGTAGTGTTACTAGTGTTAGTAGTGTGCTTAGTGTGCGTAGTGTTACTAGTGTAAGTAGTGTTAGTAGTGTTACTAGTGTTACTAGCATTAGTAGTGTTAATAGTGTTAGTAGTGTTAGTTGTGTTAGTAGTGTTACTACTCTTAGTAGTGTTAGTAGCATTACTATAGTTAGTAGTGTTACTAGTGTTACTAGAGTTACTAGTGGTAGTAGTGTTACTAGTGTTAGTAGTGTTACTAGCGTTAGTAGTGTTAGTAGTGTTACTAGTATTAGTAGTGTTACTACTGTTAGTAGTGTCAGTATTGTTAGTAGTTTTGGTAGTGTTAGTAGTGTTAGTAGTGTAAGTACTGTTAGTAGTGTTACAAGTGTTGGTAGTGTAGGTAGTGTAGGTAGTGTTAGTAGGGTTGGTAACGTTATTAGCGTTAGTAGCGTTAGTGACGTTATTAGCGTTCCAAGCTTTAGTAGCGTTAGTAGCATTATTAGCGTTAGTAGCGTTAGTAGCGTTACTAGCGTTCCTAGCATTAGTAGTGATAGTAGTGTTACTAGTGTTAGTAGCGTTAGTAGCGTTACTAGTGTTAGTAGTGTTACTAGTGTTCCTAGCGTTAGTAGCATTATTGGCGTTAATACCGTTAGTAGCATTAGTAGTGTTTTTAGTGTTATTAGTGTTAGTAGTGTCATTAGTGTTAGTAGTGTTAGTAGTGTTACTTGCGGTACTAGTGTTGGTAGTGTTACTAGTGTTACTAGCGTTAGTAGCGTTTTTAATGTTTTTAGTGTTAGTTGTGTTATTAGTGTTATTAGTGTAAGTAGTGTTACTACTGTTACTCGTTTTAGTAGTGTTACTAGTGTTAGTAGCGTTAGTAGCGTTACTAGTGTTACTACTGCTAGTATAGTTAGTAGTGTTAGCAGTGTTAGTAGCGCTAGTAGTGTTCCTAGAGTTAGTAGCGTTATTGGCGGTAATATTTTAGTAGCATTAGTAGTTTTATTAGCGTTACTAGCAGTAGTGTTAGTGGTGTTACTAATTGTGTTACTAGTGTTACTAGCGTTAATAATGTTACTAGTGTTAGTAGTGTTACTAGTGTTAGTAGTGTTAGTAATGTTACTAGTGATAGTAGTGTTACTAGCGTTAATAGTGTTACTAGTGTTAGTAGTGTTAGTAATGTTACTAGTGATAGTAGTGTTACTAGCGTTAATAGTGTTACTAGTGTTAGTAGTGTTAGTAATGTTACTAGAGTTAGTAGTGTTACTAGCGTTAATAGTGTTAATAGTTTTACTTGTTTTACTAGTGTTAGTAGTGTTAGTAGTGTTACTAGTGTTACTGCATTAATAGTGTTTGCAGTGTTACTTGTGTTAGTATTGTTAGTAGTGTTAGTGGTGTTACTAGAGTTACTAGAGTTAGTAGTGTTAGTAGTGTTAGTAGCATTACTGTAGTTAGTAGTGTTATTAGTGTTAGTAGCATTAGTATAGTTAGTAGTGTTACTAGTGTTAGTAGCATTAGTATTTTTAATAGTGTTACTAGTGGTAGTATTGTTAATAGTGTTAGTTGTGTTAGTACTGTTGGTAGTGTTAGTAGCATTACTAAAGTTAATAGTGTTACTAGAGTTACTAGTGTTAGTATTGTCAGTAGTGTTAGTAGTGTTAGTAGTGTTACTAGTGTTAGGAGTGTTAGTAGTTTTACTAGTGTTATTAGTGTTACTAGTGTTGGTAGTGTTCGTAGTGTTACTATTATTACTAGTGTTACTAGTGTTAGTAATGTTACTAGTGTTAGTAGTGGTGTTATTCGTGTTGGTAGTGTTAATATAGTTACTAGTGTTTCTAGTGTTAGTAGCGTTAGCAGCGTTAGTAGCATTAGTAGCATTAGTAGTGTTATTGGTGTTAGTTGTGTTACTAGCGATACTAGTGCGACTAGTGTTAGTAGTGTTCGTAGTGTAATTCGTGTTAATTAGTAGTGTTACTAGAATTAGTAGTGTTAGTAGAGTTACTAGTGTTACTATAGTTAGTGGTGTTACTAGTATTACTAGTGTTAGTGGTGTTACTAGTGTTACTAGTGTTATTAGTGTTACTAGTGCTACTAGTGTTAGTAGTTTTGTAGTGTGTCACGTACGTTGTAAAGATGGGACCAAGGCGCAGCGGGAATGTGAATGCTCATCTTCTTTTATTATTGAAGAAAACCAAAACAAACACTTAAACAAAAAACAACGACGAGAAACAGTCCTGTGAGGCACACAGCTACACATACGGAACAACTACCCACAAAAACCCATGAAAAAACACCCCTACTAAATAGGACCTTCAATTAGAGGCAACGAGAAACAGCTACTTCCAATTGAAGGTCAAACCAATAAACTAAGCATAGAAATAGATGAACTAGACACAGACATAGAAATAGACTAACATAGAACATTGCCCATCAAACCCCGAAACACATTGAACAAACACCCCCTGCCATGTCCTTACCAAACTACAATAACAAATAACCTCTTTACTGGTCAGGACGTGACATAGTGTTAGTAGCATTACTATAGATAGTAGTGTTACTAGTGTTAGCAGCATTAGTATAGTTAGTAGTGTTACTAGTGTTAGTAGTATTAGTATTTTTAATAGTGTTACTAGTGTTAGCAGCATTAGTATAGTTAGTAGTGTTACTAGTGTTAGTAGTATTAGTATTTTTAATAGTGTTACTAGTGGTAGTATTGTTAATAGTGTTAGTAGTGTTAGTTGTGTTAGTACTGTTGGTAGTGTTAGTAGCATTACTATAGTTAGTAGTGTTACTGGAGTTACTAGTGTTACTAGTGTTAGTATCGTCAGTAGTGTTAGTAGTGTTATTAGTGTTACTAGTGTTAGGAGTGTTAGTAGTTTTACTAGTGTTATTAGTGTTACTAGTGTTGGTATTGTTCGTAGTGTTACTATTATTACTAGTGTTACTAGTGTTAGTAGTGTCAGTTGTGTTAGTGGTGTTACTAGTGTCAGTAGTTTCACTAGTGTTTCTAGTGTTTCTAGTTTTCTTAGTGTTAGTAGTGTTACACGATCGGTTGAAGAGCATGCATTTAGTTCTCCTTGCATTTAAGAGCAGTTGGAGGCCACGGAAGGAGAGTTGTATGGCATTGAAGCTCGTCTGGAGGTTAGTTAACAGTGTCCAAAGAAGGGCCAGAAGTATACAGAATGGTGTCGTCTGCGTACAGGTGGATCAGATAATCACCAGCAGCAAGAGCAACTTTATTGATGTATACAGAGAAGAGAGTCGGCCCGAGAATTGAACCCTGTGGCACCCCCATAGAGACTTCCAGAGGTCCAGACAACAGGCCCTCCGATTTGACACACTGAACTCTATCTGGGAATTAGTTGGTGAACCAGGCGAGGCAGTCATTTGAGAAACCAAGGCTTTTGAGGCTTCCGATAAGAATGTGGTGATTGACAGAGTCGAAAGCCTTGGCTAGGTTGATGAATATGGCTGCACAGTAATGTCTCTTATCGATGGCGGTTATGATATCATTTAGGACCTTGAGCGTGGCTGAGGTGCACCCATGACCAGCTCGGAAACCAGATTGCATAGTGGAGAAGGTACGGTGGGATTCGAAATGGTCGGTGATCTGTTTGTTAACTTAGCTTTTGAAGACTTTTGAAAGGCAAGGTAGGATAGATATAGGTCTGTAGCAGTTTGGGTCTAGAGTGTCCCCCCCTTTGAAGAGGGGGATCATCGCGACAGCTTTCCAATTTTTTGGGAATCTCAGACGATACGAAAGAGAGGTTGAACAGGCTAGTAATAGGGGTTGCAACAATTTTGGCAGATAATTTTAGAAAGAGAGGGTCCAGATTGTCTAGCCCATCTGATTTGTAGGGGTCCAGATTTTGCAATTCTTTCAGAATATCAGCTCTCCGGATTTGGGTGAAGGAGAAATGGGGGAGGCTTGGGCGAGTTGCTGTGCGGGGTGCAGGGTAGTTGACCGGGGTAGGGGTAGCCAGGTGGAAAGCATCGCCAGCCGTAGAAAAATGCTCAATTATAGTGGATTTATTGGTGGTGACAATGTTTCCTAGCCTCAGTGCAGTGGGCAGCTGGGTGGAGGTGCTCTTATTCTCCATGGACTTTACAGTGTCCCAGAACTTTTTTGAGTTTGTGCTACAGGATGCAAATTTCTGTTTGAAAAAGCTAGCCTTAGCTTTCCTAACTGCCTTGAAAAGTTGCATATCACGGGGGCTATTCGATGCTAATGCAGTACGCCACAGGATGTATTTGTGCTGCTCAAGGGCAGTCAGGTCTGGAGTGAACCAAGGGCTATATCTGTTCCTGGTTCAACATTTTTTGAATGGGGCATGCTTATTTAAAAAGGGGAGGAAGGCATTTTTAAAGAATAACCAGGCATCCTCTACTGACGGGATGAGGTCAATATCCTTCCAGGATACCCGGGCCAGGTCGATTAGAAAGGCCTGCTCACTGAAGTGTTTTAGGGAGCGTTTGACTGTGATGAGGGGTGGTCGAGGCAGTGATCGCTGAGATCTTGGTTGAAAACAGCAGAGGTGTATTTGGAGGGCAAGTTGGTTAGGATGATATCTATGAGGGTGCACGTGTTTACGGATTTGGGGTTGTACCTGGTAGGTTCATTGATAGTTTGTGTGAGATTAAGGGCTTCAAGCTTAGATTGTAGGATGGCTGGGGTGTTAAGCATGTCCCAATTTAGGTCACCTAGCAGCACGAGCTCTGAAGATAGATGGGGGGTAATCAATTCACATATGGTGTCCAGGGCACAGCTGGGGGCAGAGGGTGGTTTATAGCAAGCGGCAACTGTGGGAGACTTGCTTCTGGAAAGGTGGATTTTTAAAAGTAGAAGCTCGAATTGTTTGGGTACAGACCTGGATAGTAAGACAGAACCCTGCAGGCTATCTCTGCAGTAGATTGCAACTCCGCCCCCTGAAGGAGCTGCAAAGCTCCACAGCGGAGATTGGAGTATTTGTCCATAGGACCACTTTAAGCAGTACACTCCACAGAGCTGGGCTTTACGGAAGAGTGGCCAGAAAAAAAGCCATTGCTTAAAGAAAAAAATAATCAAACATGTTTGGTGTTCGCCAAAAGGCATGTGGGAGACTCCCCAAACATATAGAAGAAGGTACTCTGGTCAGATGAGACTAAAACTGAGTTTTATGGCCATCAAGGAATTTGCTTTGTCTGGCACAAACCCAACACCTCTCATCACCCCGAGAACACCATCCCCAGTGAAGAATGGTGGTGGCAGCGTCATGCTGTGGGATGTTTTTTATCGGCAGAGACTGGGAAACTGTCCAGAATTGAAGGAATGATGGATGGCGCTAAATACAAGGACATTCCTGAGGGAAACCTGTTTCAGCCTTCTAGAGATTTGAGACTGGGATGGAGGTTCACCTTCCAGCAGGGCAATGACCCTAGGCATACTGCTAAAGCAACAATCAAATGGTTTAAGGGAAAGCATTTAAATATCTTGGAATGGCCTTAGTCAAAGCCCAGACCTCAATCCAATTGAGAATCTGTGGTATGACTTAAAGATTGCTGTACACCAGCAGAACCCATCCAACTTGAAGGAGCTGGAGCAGTTATAGAGACATACCCCAAGAGACTTGCAGCTTTAATTGCTGCAAAAGGTGGCTCTACAAAGTATTGACTTTAGGGTTTGTCAATAACAATTTGTAAGTCGCTCTGGATAAGAGCGTCTGCTAAATGACGTAAATGTAAATGTAAATGTAGGGTTCGTGAATAGTTATGCATGCTCAATTTTGTAGTTTTTTTGTCTTATTTCTTGTTTGTTTCACCCCCAATTTTTTTTTTGCATCATCAAAGTGGTATGCATGTTGCGTAAATCAAATGATACAAACCACCCAAGAAATCCATGCTAATTCCAGGTTGTACGGCAACAAGATAGGAAAAATGCCAAGGGGGTGAAAACTTCGCAAGCCACTGTAATAGTGTTACAATTGTTAGTAGTGTTAGTGCTGTTACAAGTGTTAGTAGTGTTACTAGTGTTTCTAATGTTAGTATTGTTACTTATGTTATAAGTGTTACTCATGTTAGTAGTTCGTATTGTTATTACAGTTATAAGTATTACTTGTAAAATGTAAAATGTAGTGTTAGTAGTATTACTAGTGTTAGTGGTGTTACTAGTGTTAGTATTGTTACTAGTCTTACTAGTGGTATTAGTGTTACTAGTGTTAGTAGTGTCACTAGTGTTAGTATTGTTACTTGTGTTAGTATTGTTACTCGTGTTACTAGTGTTAGTAGTGTTAGTAGTGTTGGTAGTGTTGGTAGTGTTGGTAGTGTTGGTAGTGTTGGTAGTGTTAGTAGTGTTAGTAGTGTTAGTAATTGTACTAGTGTTAGTAGTGTTAGTATTGTTACTAGTGTTAGTATTGTTACTACTGTTACTAGCGATAGTATTGTTACTGGTGTTACTAGTGTTAGTAGTGTTACTGGTGTTAGTAGTCTTAGTATTGTTACTAGTCTTACTAGTCTTACTAGTCTTACTAGTATTAGTAGTGTTAGTAGTCTTAGTATTGTTACTAGTCTTACTAGTGTTAGTAGTGTTACTAGTGTTAGTAGTGTTACTAGTGTTAGTAGTCTCAGTATTGTTACTAGTCTTACTAGTGTTACTAGTGTTAGTAGTGTTACTAGTGTTAGTAGTGTTACTAGTGTTAGTAGTGTTACTAGTCGTACTAGTGTTAGTAGTGTTAGTAGTGTTTGTAGTCTTAGTATTGTTACTCGTCTTACTAGTGTTAGTAGTGTTACTAGTGTTAATAGTATTAATAGTGTTAATAGTGTTAATAGTGTTAGTAGTGTCAGTAGTGTTACTCGTGTTACTTGTGATAGTTAGTGTTACTAGTGTTAGTAGTGTTAGTAGTGTTAGTAGTGTTACTAGTGTTACTAGTGTTCGTAGTGTTACTAGTGTTAGTAGTTTTACTAGTGTTCATAGTGTTACTAGTGTTCATAGTGTTACTAGTGTTAGTAGTGTTAGTAGTTTTACTAGTGTTAGTAGTTTTACTAGTGTTCATAGTGTTACTAGTGTTAGTAGTGTTAGTAGTTTTACTAGTGTTCATAGTTTTACTAGTGTTAGTAGTGTTAGTAGTTTTACTAGTGTTAGTAGTGTTAGTAGTTTTACTAGTGTTAGTAGTGTTAGTAGTTTTACTAGTGTTAGTAGTGTTACTAGTGTTAGTAGTGTTAGTAGTTTTACTAGTGTTCATAGTTTTACTAGTGTTAGTAGTGTTAGTAGTTTTACTAGTGTTAGTAGTGTTAGTAGTGTTAGTAGTTTTACTAGTGTTAGTAGTGTTACTAGTGTTAGTAGTGTTAGTAGTTTTACTAGTGTTCATAGTTTTACTAGTGTTAGTAGTGTTAGTAGTTTTACTAGTGTTCATAGTTTTACTAGCGTTAGTAGTGTTAGTAGTTTTACTAGTGTTAGTAGTGTTAGTAGTGTTACTAGTGTTCATAGTGTCAGGAGTGTTAGTATTGTTGTTGCTATTTTACACCTTTCTATGTTTTTAATTATCAATCAACTCCAGCAGACTACATTTCTATTAAGTTTCATTTCTTTGAGTCATACGTTTGTAAAGCCTTATTTGAATATTCATTAAAGTGCCACATTAAGGTGATTTGCAATGTGATATCCAATGTCTGTTGGAAGCCAACTTGCAGGAATATATCCAGCACTTTAACATCACTCACAACTTGCATTTAGAAGGCCTGTCAGAGTAGGGAAGAAAATACAGTACATGAAGACTACCTTCTGCAGGATTCTCCAAACTTGTTCCTGGAGAGCTACACTCCTGTCCCCAGTTGGATCTAGCCTGATTCAGTTGATCAACCAGCTAATTATTAGAATCAGGCTCGGTAGATTAGGGTTGGAGTGAAAACCTAAAGGAAGGTAGCTATCTAGATATCGGATTGGAGAGCCCTGGTCTACATCATGTAAACTGAAACAACTATCCCACTAACAGTTGCTATAAATCCAACCACTTACAGATCAATGTACATGCAAAAACAGAGATATTGAAACAATAATTTTAAAAAATCTACCTGCAAAAGGGCATGCTGGGAAGAATGACAATGAGGTCCCTCCCACATCTGTGGGTAACTCCATAGATTTAGTTTTTTTTTACAATTTTTGACAAGCGTTTACCTATACTTAAGATACATTTTCTTAACTCTTAACACAGCAACACACCTACATCACACAATTAGCCAAATATAACATTTTCTGATCAAAACCACATTTTGTTAATTAAATACCAACTGTACATTTCAAAATGCAAAAAAAACTCTACATACACGAACTCTATCAATACACGGCAAACCCAACTCAATATCTAATCATTCTGTCAAAACACTAGTACATGATTTCTATTCAAGAGGAATACCATAGCACAACGACTTTCAAAATACTAACAGTTGATGGCATTACAAAAAACTCTTACTTTCGTTTTTTATAATTCAGTTTTCTTTTACTGTAAAGCACTACATTTTTAGGTTAAGTGTCGAATGTGTGCATTTTTGGCAACATACTATCTAAAAATGAATGAACACGATGGGAGACAGAGAGCTGGTTTCAAGCGCAGGGCATAGCAAGTGTTTATTGTAAAGGACCACAGAGGAAGCAGGTAGCTGGGGCAGGCAGAAGGTCATACACAGAGGTCCAAAAAGGCAACAGTACAGGCAGGGAAAAGGCTAGTAACGTCATCCGGGAGATCAGGCAATAGGTTGATAACAGGAAATCCGATAGGCTAAAGTACAGACAAGGAATATGCAAAAGGCGTCGTTAGTGAGGCAGGTAAAAACTATCATACACGGGAGGAGTAAATTCCGGGAAACCCATAGCTCCGAATTGAAGTGTGTCACAAAACAAAAAATACCTCACAATGATGGGGTGCAAAGAACTGAACTAAATAGTGTGTGATTATGACATACAGGTGTGTGAACAGGTGATCAGAATTCAGGTGATTGGGATCTGGAGAGTGAGCTGCGTTCAAGGGATCTATGTGTTTGAGTGTGGGGGCTGGAAAGTGAGCTGCGTTCCGGGGATCTACATGTTTGAGAGTGTGAGTTGGAAGCAGACCTAACAAATGCACAGTAGAAAAAATTGTAACTGACATAATTGCTGCAGTAAAAGCTTTATTAGCAACATGAAATTGCTGCCAGTGATAAAAAAAAATCAAACATACACGGCCTTTGGTTCCTTGGTGTCCACAACAACAACAAACTAGAATGGTCCAAACACACCAAGACAGTCGTGAAGAGGGCACGACATTGTCACGGGCGGATAGAACAATTGAAGGATGAGTCAAGCGCAGGAGACTGAGGTCCGTTGGAACAAACGTGATTTAATGTATCCAAGGGCAAAATCCATATAAGGCTGGGATCACAACAGTCAAAAGACTAGAGGGAAGCTCCACTCGAAAAGACAGACGGGGCGCAGCCCGGCAACCCTAATGCCTAGACAATAAGTAGTAAAACAACTACGTATAAACAATACAACCCCTACCACACGTAACAATGAACAATCCCGCACGAATCCTAACTAAACACAGACAAACTAAATACCCCCCCACTAATGACAAACATGAAACAGGTGCAATCAAAAAACAGACATAACTAACAGACACTGAAACATAGATCGGTGGCAGCTAGTAGGCCGGCGACGACGACCGCCGAGCACCGCCCGACCGAGGAGAGGCGCCACCTTCTGTGGACGTTGTGACAGTACCCCTCCCCTGACGCGCGGGTCCCGCAGCGTGCCGACGCCGGCCTCGGGGACAACCCGGAGGGCGAGGCGCTGGGCGATCCAGGCGGAGGCTGTGGAAACTCTGCAACATGGCTGGATCCAGAATGTCCCTCGCCGGGACCCAGCACCTCTCCTCCGGACCGTACCCCTCCCAGTCCACGAGGTACTGCAGGCCCCCTACCCGACGTCGGGAGTCCAAGATGGCCCGGACTGTGTATGCCGGGGGCCCCCCGATGTCCAGGGGGGGCGGGGGGACCTCCCGCACCTCAGCGTCCTGCAGCGGACCAGCTACCACCGGCCTGAGGAGAGACACATGAAACAAGGGGTTAATGCGGTAATATGTAGGAAGTTGTAACCTATAACACACCTCGATTATTCTCCTCAGGACTTTGAATGGCCCCACAAATCGTGGACCCAGCTTCCGGCAGGGCAGGCGGAGGGGCATGCGGAGGGACAGGTTCCGGGTCGAGAGCCAGACTCTATCCCCTGGGTTAAACACGGGGGCCTCACTGCGGTGGCGGTCAGCGCTCTCCTTGTGTCGTTCTCCAGCCCTCTTTATACACTCCTGGACAGCATTCCAGGTCTCCCTTGAGCGCTGGACCCATTCCTCCACCGCAGGAGCCTCTGTCTGGCTCTGTTGCCATGGCACCAGGACCGGCTGATAACCTAACACAACCTGGAAGGGTGACAGGTTAGTAGAGGAGTGGCGCTGAGAGTTCTGGGCCATCTCGGCCCAGGGCACGAACCGCGCCCACTCCCCTGGCCGGTCCTGGCAATACGACCGCAGAAACCTGCCTACATCCTGGTTAATGTGCTCTACCTGCCCATTACTCTCAGGGTGGAAACCCGAGGTCAGGCTGACCGAGACCCCCAGCCACTCCATAAACAACCTCCACACCCTGGACGTAAACTGGGGACGCCGATCAGATACGATGTCCTCGGGCACCCCGTAGTGCCGGAAGACGTGGGTGAATAGGGCCTCCGCGGTCTGTAGGGCCGTAGGAAGACCGGGCAACGGGAGCAGACGGCAGGACTTCGAGAACCGATCCACAACAACCAGGATCGTAGTATTCCCCTGAGATGGCGGGAGATCTGTGAGGAAATCCACCGAGAGGTGAGACCAAGGTCGCTGTGGAACGGGGAGGGGCTGTAATTTCCCTCGAGGCAGGTGCCTAGGAGCCTTGCACTGGGCGCACACCGAACAGGAAGAGACATAGTGTCTTACGTCCTCAACCAAGGTGGGCCACCAGTACTTCCCCTTCAGGACTCGCACTGTCCGTTCCACCCCAGGATGACCTGAGGAGGGTAGAGTGTGGGCCCATCAGATCAGGCGATCGCGAACACCAAGCAGAACGAACTTCAGACCCGCGGGACATTGAGGTGGAGTGGGTTCTGACCGACCCGCCCGCTCGATGTCCGCATCCACCTCCCATACCACCGGTGCCACTAGACAGGAAGCAGGGAGTATGGGAGTGGGATCGATGGTCCGCTCCTCGGTGTCGTAGAGACGCGACAGTGCGTCGGCCTTCCGGTTCCGAGAACCCGGAATGTATGAAAGGGTAAACTGGAACCTCGTAAAGAACATGGCCCACCTGGCTTGACGAGGATTAAGTCTCCTCGCTGCCCGGATGTACTCCAGGTTACGGTGGTCGGTCCAGATGAGAAAAGGGTGACGTGCCCCCTCAAGCCAATGTCTCCACACTGTCAAAGCCTTGACCACGGCTAACAACTCCCTGTCCCCCACATCATAGTTGCGCTCCACCGGGCTCAGCTTCTTAGAAAAGAATGCGCAGGGGCGGAGCTTCAGAGGAGCGCCCGAACGCTGCGAATGAACTGCTCCTACCCCAGCCTCGGACGCGTCCACCTCCACTATGAATGGCAAAGAGGGATCCGGATGCGCCAGCACCGGAGCGTCGGTAAACAGAACCTTCAGACGACGGAAGGCTCTGTCCGCCTATGCCGACCACCGCAATCGCACCGGACCCCCCTTCATCAGTGAGGTAATGGGAGCTGCCACCTGACCAAAACCCCGGATAAACCTCCGGTAATAATTGAAGAAACCCAAGAACCGCTGCACCTCCTTCACCGTGGTAGGGGTCGGCCAATTACGCACAGCCGTAACGCGGTCAGATTCCATCACCACCCCTGTGGTGGAAATGCGATATCCCAGAAAAGAGACGGCTTGTTTGGAGAACTCACATTTCTCAGCCTTGACGTATAGGTTATGCTCCAGCAGCCGCCCAAGCACTTTACGCACCAGCGCCACATGCGCGGCGCGTGTGGCGGAGTAGATCAAGATGTCATCGATGCACACCACCACACCCTGACCGAGCATGTCTCTGAGAACCTCGTCCACAAAGGATTGGAAGACGGCGGGAGCATTTTTTAACCCATACGGCATGACGAGGTACTCATAATGGCCAGATGTGGTACTAAATGCGGTTTTCCACTCGTCTCCATCTCGGATACGCACCAGGTTATACGCGCTCCTGAGATCTAGTTTGGTGAAGAAGCGCGCCCCGTGAAATGACTCCACGGCCGTAGCAATGAGAGGTAGTGGGTAACTGAACCCCACTGTGATAGAATTTAGACCTCTATAGTCAATGGACGGGCGCAGGCCTCCCTCCTTCTTCACAAAAAAAAACTTGAGGAGACGGGTGATTTAGATGGCCGAATGTATCCCTGTCTCAAGGACTCAGTGACGTATGTCTCCATAGCCACTGTCTCCTCCTGAGACAGAGGGTACACGTGACTTTTAGGAAGGGCCGCGCCAGCCTGGAGGTTTATCACACAATCCCCCTGTCGATGGGGTGGTAATTGAGTCGCTTTCGTTTTACTGAAGGCGATAGCCAAATCGGCATATTCAGAGGGAATGTGCACAGTAGAGACTTGGTCTGGACTCTCCACCGTGGTTGCACCGATGGAAACTCCTATACACCTACCTGAGCACTCCCTCGACCACCCCTTAACTCTTGACGGGCTCGTCCCGTATGCGGGACGGACATCCAGCGAAAAAATCCTATCACCATTAGCATAACGAAATTTAATATTTATTTTTTTTCAAATATAGGACTATGTTATATCGTTTTATAGATACACCTCTCCTGAATCGAACCACGTTGTCCGATTTCAAAAAGGCTTTACAGCAAAAGCAAAACATTAGATTATGTTAGAGGAGTATATCGTAAAAGTAGCCACATAGCCATTTTCCGACCAACCACATGCATCACAAATAACCAAAAAACAGCTAAATGCAGCACTAACCTTTTACAAACTTCATCAGATGACACTCCTAGGACATCATGTTACACAATACATGCATTCTTTTGTTCGATAAAGTTCATATTTATATATAAAAACAGCATTTTACATCGGGCGTAACGTTAACTAACTATTTTCCCTCAAATGCATCCGATGAAGTAGCGCTACAATTTACTAAATTACTATTCGAAAACATTTTTAAAATGTAATATTGTCATTCTAAGATTTATAGATGAATATCTCT
The DNA here is from genome assembly GCF_965601325.2 of Salmo salar. Lineage (NCBI taxonomy): Eukaryota > Metazoa > Chordata > Actinopteri > Salmoniformes > Salmonidae > Salmo > Salmo salar. The sequence goes on from NC_138314.1 coordinate 35,909,317, forward strand.
TGAAAGCACCTGTAATGCCAGATTTAAAAATAACTTTACTGGGTAATCACACTTTGCGATAAAAGGGGATGCGATACTCAGAAAATAGGCAAGCAATACAGGTCAGTGCCATCTTGGAACAATCGCATATCAAATCTACTCTTGTATACTATTGTCAATAATCCCTTACCTTTGGTTGTCTTCATCAGAAAGCACTTCCAGGAATCCCAGGTCCACAACAAATGTATTTTCGTTCGAAAAAATGTATCCTTTATGTCTTCTTGTTAGCGCGTTCTGAAGGCTGCTCCAAAACTTCCGTCGTGCGCGGGACACCTCTTTCGAAAAAATGCATATTTTTTTTATTTAGGTTTGTTCAAACATGTCAAACGTTGTATAACATAAATCTTTAGGGCCTTTTTCAACCAGAGCTCCAATAAGATTCAAAGGGGATGATTGCATTGTCTTTCAAAACGTTTCGAAAGGGGAGGGTAGCCAGGGGCGCCGGCGTCATAATGGTGATGGCCCTCCGCATGTGACCAATTTTCACAGCGTCTCATTCATTCAGTTTTCACAGTAAAAGGCTCAAATCACTTTGTAAAGACTGGGGACATCTAGTGGAAGCAATAGGAAGTGCTCAATGAACCATTGCTCACTGTGTGAATTACAGGCAAAGTGGTGAAGTTGAGTCCGCAATTCAGAATTCCACATCCTGTTACGATCGGTCTCGGGGTTTTGACTGCCATATGAGTTCTGTTATACTCACAGACACCATTCAAACAGTTTTCGAAACTTTAGGGTGTTTTCTATCCACAAGTATTAATTATATGCATATCCTAGCTTCTGACTTTGAGTAGGAGGCCGTTTAAAATGGGCACGATTTTTTTTCAAAAATCGCTGTAGCGCCCCCTATCCTAGGCGACCGTCAAGAGGTTTTAAGAGCCCTCTGCCCCCATGAAATCTGAGGGTTGTGAGAGGCTAGCCAGGGAAGTCCCAGTACCACCGGAAATGCCGGGGAATCAATAAGGAACAGGCTGATACGTTCTTCATGACCCCCCCGCGTCACCATGACCAATGGCACTGTTACCTCCCTCACTTGGCCAGACCCTAGTGGTCGACTATGGTATTAGGCTGGACTCTTTCACCAGTCTCTGAATCGACTAGTGCCTTATACTGGGAGTGAGGGGAAAACTCAGGGGAAAAAAAACAGAGACGTACATGTGGTCGACAGGGGGCTCTGGGTGTGGCTGGTGCTGACTCACCTGGGGGGTCGATGTGGTGCTCTGCCTGCCATCTGAATTCCGGGGAGAACCTCTCCAGCACCGGTCCGCAGTGTGTCCTCTACGACCACAGTGGGTGCAGGAGAGGCCCCCCCCTCCGGTCCTCCTAGCAGCAGCCCCTCCTAGCTCCATGGGCGTTGGAGCAGGAGGGATGGGAGGTGGAATGAATAGGCCCCAATCGGAACGTCCCCGGGCAGCCAGCAGGTTGTCCAGCCTGATGGACAAATCAATCAACTGGTCCAGGGTGGTTGTATGGTCCCGGCAAGCCAGCTCCCGGCGGACGTCCTCACGTAGACTACACCTGTAGTGGTCAATCAGGGCCCACTCATTCCACCCCGATCCGGCGGCTAGAGTCTGGAACTCCAGGGCAAAGTCCTGAGCGCTCCTGGTCTCCTGCCTCAGATGAAATAATCGCTCACCCGCCGCCTTGCCCTCCGGGGGATGATCGAATACCGCCCGGAAGCGGCGAGCGAACTCTGGGTAGTCGTCCTTAGCTGAGTCTGGGCCCTCCCAGACGGCGTTGGCCCATTCCAGAGCTCTACCCGTGAGGCACGAAATGAGGACGCTCACCCTCTCTTCATTGGAGGGAGAGGGCCGGATGGTCGCCAGGTACAGGTCCAACTGTAGCAAAAACCCCTTGCACCCAGCGGCCGTCCCATCGAACTCCCTGGGAGCCATGATCCAGATCCCGCCTGTACTGGGTTCGGTGGGTGTCGGTAGGGGCGCAGGGTGATGATTTGGTCCTGGTGGGGGTGAAGGAGCGACTCGCTCCCAGCTCTCCAAATGGGGCAGTACCTGGTACATGGCCGTGCCCAGTCGGTGGAGGAGGCTGGCATGTCGGGAGACTTGTTCCTACATAGATGGTGTTCCGGCTCCTGCTGACACCATATTTTGGTGCGGGATTCTGTCACGGGCGGATAGAACAATTGAAGGATGAGTCAAGCGCAGGAGACTGAGGTCCGTTGGAACAAACGTGATTTAATATATCCAAGGGCAAAATCCATATAAGGCTGGGATCACAACAGTCAAAAGACTAGAGGGAAGCTCCACTCGAAAAGACAGACGGGGCGCAGCCCGGCAACCCTAATGCCTAGACAATAAGTAGTAAAACAACTACGTATAAACAATACAACACCTACCACACGTAACAATGAACAATCACGCACGAATCCTAACTAAACACAGACAAACTAAATACCCCCCCCCCCCCCCACTAATGACAAACATGAAACAGGTGCAATCAAAAAACAGACATAACTAACAGACACTGAAACATAGATCGGTGGCAGCTAGTAGGCCGGCGACGACGACCGCCGAGCACCGCCCGACCGAGGAGAGGCGCCACCTTCTGTGGACGTTGTGACAGACATAGCCTATTCCCACTCAGGAAACTAAAAAGATTTGGCATGGGTCCTGAGATGCTCAAAAGGCTCTACAGCTGCAACATCGAGAGCATCCTGACTGGTTGCGTCACTGCCTGGTACGGCAATTGCTTGGCCTCGGACCGCAAGGCACTACAGAGGGTAGTGCGTACGGCCCAGTACATCACTGGGGCTAAGCTGCCTGCCATCCAGGACCTCTACACCAGGCGGTGTCAGAGGAAGGCCCTAAAGATTGTCAAAGACCCCAGCCACCCCAGTCATAGACTGTTCTCTCTACTACCTCATGGCAAGCGGTACCAGAGTTCCAAGTCTAGGACAAAAAGGCTTCTCAACAGTTTTTACCTCCAAGCCATAAGACTCCTGAACAGGTAATCAAATGGCTACCCGGACTTTGTGTGCCCCACCCCCAACCCCTCTTTTACGCTACTGCTACTCTCTGTTCATCATATATGCATAGTCACTTTAACCATATCTACATGTACATACTACCTCAATCAGCCAGACTAACCAGTGTCTGTATGTAGCCTCACTTCTTTTATAGCCTCGCTACTGTATATAGCCTGTCTTTTTACTGTTGTTTTATTTCTTTACCAACCTATTGTTCACCTAATACCTTTTTTGCACTGTTGTTAGAGCCTCTAAATAAGCATTTCACTGTAAGGTCTACACCTGTTGTATTCAGTGCACGTGACAAATATACTTTGATTTGATCCAAATGTGTAAAAATAAAACACAATTACATTAACAAAGGCACAGAAGGGGAAAAAACACAAAAATGCACAGTTCTGTTCTAATCTATATGATCTTCAGCATTTGGCCACATGTTCTAGTCCACATCACATCTTGTTTCGTAGATAGAAATGCTTGGCATGCCTTATCCACCCCTGGCAGTCTTCAGCTGAGATATCTCTGCAGCCGTCATCCATTGCATTTAGTCATGTGGCCGATGATCATATACTTTCCACCTCCAGGCAGAAAAAAATTCCTCAATGGGGTTGAGGAAAGGTGAGTAGGGGGGGAGGAAAAGGGAAACCATTCTTGAATGGGCAGCAAACCAGTTTGTGATTACATGTGAATGGTGAAATGCTACATTGTCCCATGCAATCACAAATGTCCTTAAGTTTCCTCCCAACTGTTCCCTTTCTGCTTCTGGCACTAGTTGTTGGTGGAGGTCATCTAAACACAAAAGAAGGCGCTCAGTGTTGTAGGAGCCAATCTGACATTTCTGCAGGACCAAACCAGCACTCGAGATTGCAGCACACATTGTGATATTTGCTCTTCTCTGACCCGGCACATCAACGGTGGCCCTTTTCCCGATTACGTTTCTTCCTCGCCTACGTGTTTTTGCCAAGTTAAACCCTGCTTCGTCTACATAAATGATTTCATGTGTGGTCTGATTAGCCTCCAACTCCATGACTCTCTGAAAGAATCAAATACAGTATGTGTAAATGCTTTTCTGTATGTCCTACTGTATGTACTGTAACCCATGTTTACATGTAGAGTAGCATAGTGTCCTACTGTATGTACTGTAACCCATGTTAACATGTAGAGTAGCATAGTGTCCTACTGTATGTACTGTAACCCATGTTTACATGTAGAGTAGCATAGTGTCCTACTGTATGTACTGTAACCCATGTTTACATGTAGAGTAGCATAATGTCCTACTGTATGTACTGTAACCCATGTTAACATGTAGAGTAGCATAGTGTCCTACTGTATGTACTGTAACCCATGTTTACATGTAGAGTAGCATAGTGTCCTACTGTATGTACTGTAACCCATGTTAACATGTAGAGTAGCATAGTGTTCTAGTGTACGTACTGTAACCCATGTTAACATGTAGAGTAGCATAGTGTCCTACTGTATGTACTGTAACCCATGTGTACATGTAGAGTAGCATAATGTCCTACTGTATGTACTGTAACCCATGTTTACATGTAGAGTAGCATAGTGTCCTACTGTATGTACTGTAACCCATGTTTACATGTAGAGTAGCATAGTGTCCTACTGTATGTACTGTAACCCATGTTTACATGTAGAGTAGCATAGTGTTCTACTGTACGTACTGTAACCCATGTTTACATGTAGAGTAGCATAGTGTCCTACTGTATGTACTGTAACCCATGTTTACATGTAGAGTAGCATAGTGTCCTACTGTATGTACTATAACCCATGTTAACATGTAGAGTAGCATAGTGTCCTACTGTATGTACTGTAACCCATGTTAACATGTAGAGTAGCATAATGTCCTACTGTATGTACTGTAACCCACGTTAACATGTAGAGTAGCATAGTGTCCTACTGTATGTACTGTAACCCATGTTAACATGTAGAGTAGCATAGTGTCCTACTGTATGTACTGTAACCCGTGTTAACATGTAGAGTAGCATAGTGTAAAACTCACTATACAACAAGACATATTTGATAGACACCATACCTGGACTTATTGGTGCCAGAGTTCCTTGACCCACTCACTGTTCCTTTCAAAAGGAACTCTGTGTTTGGTCAGAGTCTGAGCAATGGTAGTCAGGTTGATGCTTTCCACACTGGGAAATACCAGGTTGTCCTCTACAATTCTGGTCTGAATTTCTCTCAGTTTTATTGCATTGTCAGCAATGACCAATCCTGCAGTGGCATGCTCTTGGTCTTCACTGAGGAGCTTTCCTCTTCCCCCAGAGAGAGGAAGACGTTGCGTCCTTTAGAGGAACAAAAGTACAACATATGTATTTGCATTGGGACTGGTGGCCTACAGTTACTGTGGGACATAGCACCAGTAATGATAGTAGAAGCCCTTGTGAAACGCATTACTTACCTGTTGGTTTGTTGAAAATTCCGGATAATGGAAGCCACGGTTGACCGTCTGAGATTAGGCTGGACTCTTTCACCAGCCTCTCTCAGTGATAGACCATGGTATTAGGCTGGACTCTTTCACCAGCCTCTCTCAGTGATAGACCATGGTATTAGGCTGGACTCTTTCACCAGCCTCTCTCAGTGATAGACCATGGTATTAGGCTGGACTCTTTCACCAGCCTCTCTCAGTGATAGACCATGGTATTAGGCTGGACTCTTTCACCAGCCTCTCTCAGTGATAGACCATGGTATTAGGCTGGACTCTTTCACCAGCCTCTCTCAGTGATAGTCCATGGTATTAGGCTGGACTCTTTCACCAGCCTCTCTCAGTGATAGACCATGATATTAGGCTGGACTCTTTCACCAGCCTCTCTCAGTGATAGACCATGGTATTAGGCTGGACTCTTTCACCAGCCTCTCTCAGTGATAGACCATGGTATTAGGCTGGACTCTTTCACCAGCCTCTCTCAGTGATAGACCATGGTATTAGGCTGGACTCTTTCACCAGTCTCTCTCAGTGATAGACCATGGTATTAGGCTGGACTCTTTCACCAGCCTCTCTCAGTGATAGACCATGGTATTAGGCTGGACTCTTTCACCAGCCTCTCTCAGTGATAGACCATGGTATTAGGCTGGACTCTTTCACCAGCCTCTCTCAGTGATAGACCATGGTATTAGGCTGGACTCTTTCACCAGCCTCTCTCAGTGATAGACCATGGTTTATCACATGGTCTATGATGGTGGCTCTTATTTCATCAGTGACAACAGCTCTTACTCTCCTTTGAACACCACCACGCATTCTTACTCCTCCCCCTACCTCTCCTTCTCCCTTGTCCTGGTCCAACTACACCTCTCCCTGGTCCAACTACTCCTCTCCCTGGTCCAACTACTCCTCTCCCGGTCCAACTACTCCTCTCCCTGGTCCAGCTACTCCTTTGCCTGGCTCAGCTACTCCTCTCCCTGGTCCAGCTACTCCTCTCCCTGGTCCAGCTACTCCTTTGCCTGGTTCAGCTACTCCTTTGCCTGGTTCAGCTACTCCTCTCCCTGGTCCAGCTACTCCTCTCCCTGGTCCAACTACTCCTCTCCCTGGTCCAGCTACTCCTCTCCCTGGTCCAACTACTCCTCTCCCTGGTCCAGCTACTCCTCTCCCTGGTCCAGCTACTCCTCTCCCTGGTCCAACTACTCCTCTCCCTGGTCCAACTACTCCTCTCCCTGGTCCAGCTACTCCTCTCCCTGGTCCAGCTACTCCTCTCCCTGGTCCAACAACTCCTCTCCCGGTCCAACTACACCTCTCCCTGGTCCAGCTACTCCTTTGCCTGGTCCAGCTACTCCTATCCCTGGTCCAACTATTCCCCTCCCTTGTCCAGACATCATTTTTTCTCTCTCTGCTCCTCTGTGTTTTTCTGTATCCACATTGAACAACATCAATCCAAAGAGTCCCCTTTTTACTGTGTATGTCCATGTAATTGAAACAACTTCAACACCTGGCAATGTCTCCAATTGAGATTGGAATCAGCTGTGGTTGGTCTATTTTACACAATTTACAGTAAATCAGCTATTTCTCAATGTTTCAATTATCTGTTCATTCAAAAATGCTTATCAGCTGTTTCAATATAGCTTTTGAGCTGCTGTTGTTGCAGAAGTAGAAGCTTTATACTATATTTAAGGGTTTGGACATTAGGTCTTCATTTCTGGCAGTCTGTGTGCAAGCATTTGTAAATAAGACAAGAAAGATCCATCATTTTGGTATTGGGTAAGCTTGTATGTAAAGAAAATGTAAGCATTTTAGAAACGTGTTAATTGACTGCATATTTGTGAAAAGAACATGAATTGTGTTAATGGTATGGTCCACAACAGACGGATGTTGTGCTGATTGTGTTTAGAATTTTGAAAATGTGACTACAGATTGAACAAAAGGATCTTAGCGATTGTAAAAAAAAACTAACTCACTGCTCTTAGTGGAGTTAAAAGTACTCCATCCCAATGAACTCCAGTTATCAACACTAATTCCAGGGAGTTTATCACTCTCTTGAGGGTTAAGATAAATCCCTGTAGAGTCAATTTAACCCTCATTATTTTAACACTGCGAGTTCGACTATCCTTGATTTACTGTGTAGTATGGCTTCCTTCAGCCTGTTCTTTTTCTATTGTCTCACTCTTGGCTCAGTTCCACAGAGTTCCTCTTGGACGTGGGGGACTGAACACTGCATTAAGACATACTAAACACACCCTGAACACATGCTTAGGCCTTCAGTCCACCACCTCCTCCAATCACCACTGATGGATGACAATGTGCAAGTCGTCCCTGAATTAGTGTGTGGGGAGAGAGGGTCAGTGTGTGTGTGTGTGTGTGTGTGTGTGTGTGTTTGTGTGTGTGTGTGTTACAGTATTACTATGTGTGTGTGTGTGTGTGTGTGTGTGTGTGTGTGTGTGTGTGTGTGTGTGTGTGTGTGTGTGTGTGTGTGTGTGTGTGTGTGTGTGTGTGTGTGTGTGTTTGTGGTGTGTGTGTGTGTACCTGTGTGTGTTACAGTATTACTATGTGTGTGTTTGTGTGTGTGTGTGTGTGTGTGTGTGTGTGTGTGTGTGTGTGTGTGTGTGTGTGTGTGTGTGTGTGGTGTCAGCAGCTGTTCTGGTATGTGTTTCCTAGGATGTACTCTACTGCAAGGACACTGTGTTACATGCAGGCCTCCCAGAGTGGGAGAGAGAGGAAGTGTAGAGTTCCTCCTCCTGCGTCTAACACCGCTCCAACTCACAACCCTCACCTGATTACACTCAGGCCTTCTGTCTGTCTAAATTAGAACTGTGATGACAGATTTGGCTCCTGTGAAGAAATAGTCTATTGAAAGCCCTTCAACCAATTGAGGAAACAGATTTACTGATATTTGGACATCAAAGAATATGTTTTTTTTATTCAGTAAAGTTAAGCCCTCAGTTCTACTAAAGACGTAAGGGGTTATGCTGTATATTCACTGTTCTACTAAAGACGTAAGGGGTTATGCTGTATATTCACTGTTCTACTAAAGACGTAGGGGGTTATGCTGTATATTTTAATTCCAAAAATCTGATGTTTCTATGTCAAACAGTTGTGTTATATGTCAGTCTCCTGTGATGTATATAAATTGTAATATTGGGATGGAAACTCAAAATATCGGACAGGTTTCTTCTTTTTTTAAAGCCCATAACCATGTGTGTGAGGTGTATAATTTTGTTTCAAAGTAGATTTGCTAAAGACTACCAATAAAGACTCTGTGTGACCCTGATTTAGCACACTGCAGTAAAATATTAAAATCATCTTATTTAATTATTTTACATATTTTACATCTGATAATGTCACACAGAGAACCAGAGATAATTACAGACACATATGATAATCTGAAGTACCCAAAAGGGCCACTGGATGTCTTGTTATAGAGTACATCAAATCCTTGATAGATAAACAAATTCTTGTAGTTTACTAGTAAACTTAGAAAGTTTCCATTAGTATACCCTCCCTCTGCAACCATAACCATGGGACTTTAGGATACACGCTAACATCATTAGCATCCACAGTTAGATTTACCTGGCTTCACTTTAGTTCTAACGGTCCACTCTTTAATCATGGTGTCATTCTGTGACTCCATCAGTTCAATCACCATATAGTCAAATCAAATCAAATGAAATTGTATTTGTAACATGCTTTGTTAACAACTGGTGTAGACTAACAGGGAAATGCTTCCTTACGGGTCCTTCCCAACAAGGCACTCATGGTGGTATAGGCAACGAGCACATTTAGGGCTGATATACTGTATGTTGTTTACGTATTTTGTATGTTGTATACTGTATTCTGTATGTTATATGATGTATGTTGTATGCTGCATGTTGAATACTGTATGTTGTATGATGTATGTTGAATACTGTATGGTGTATGTAGTATGTTGTAAACTGTATATTGTATGTTGTATATTATATGCTGTATGCTGTATGCTGTATTTTGTATGCTGTATACTGTATGTTGTATGTTGAATGGTGTATGTTATATGGTGTATGCTGTATGTTGTATGTTGTAATCTGTATGTTGAATGTTGTATACTGTATATTGTATGTTGTATGCTGTATGGTGTATGTTGTATGCTGTAAACTGTATAGTGTATGTTGTATATTGTATGTTGTATGGTGTATTTTGTATGCTGTATACTGTATGTGGTATGTTGTATGCTGTATGTTGTATGATGTATTTTGTATGTTGTATACCATGTGTTGTATGTTGAATGGTGTATGCTCTATGGTGTATGCTGTATGTTGTATGTTGCATGGTGTACACTGTATGTTGCATGCTGCTTGTTGTATGTTGCATGCTGTATACTGTATGTTGTATGTTGTATGGTGTATGTTGTATATTGTATGTTGTATGCTGTATGTTGTATGTTCTATGGTGTACAGTATGTTGTATGTTGTATACTGTATGTTGAATGTTGTATGGTGTATGAGGTATACTGTATATTGTATGTTGAATGTTGCATATTGTATGTTGTATGCTGTATGTCGTATGTTGTAAACTGTATATTGTATGTTGTATATTGTATGGTGTATGCTTTATGATGTATTTTGTATGCTGTATACTGTATGTTGTATGGTGTATGCTGTGTGTTGTATGTTGTATGTTGTATGATGTATTTTGTATGTTGTATACTGTGTGTTGTATGTTGAATGGTGTATGGTGTATGCTGCTTGTTGTATGTTGCATGTTGTATGCTGTGTGTTGTATGTTGTAAACTGTATAGTGTATGTTGTATGTTGTATGGTGTACAGCATGTTGTATGTTGTATACTGTATGTTGAATGTTGTATGGTGTATGAGGTATACTGTATATTGTATGTTGTATGCTGTAAACTGTATATTGTATGTTGTATATTGTATGGTGTATGCTGTATGATGTATTTTTTATGCTGTATACTGTATGTTGTATGTTGTATGTTGAATGGTGTATGTTATATGGTGTATGCTGTATGTTCTATGTTGAATGTTGTATGGTGTATGCTGAATGATATTTGCTGTATGATGTTTGCTGTATGTTGTATGCTGTATGTTGTATGGTATATGGTGTATGTTGTATGGTGTATGCTGTATTGTGTATGTTATATGGTGTATGTTGTATTTTGTATGCTGTACACTGTTGTATGCTGTATGTTGAATGGTGTATGGTGTATGCTGTGTGTTGTATACTGTATGTTGTATGTTGAATGGTGTATGTTGTATGGTGTATGCTGTGTGTCATATGTTGTATGCTGTGTGCTGTATGTTGTATGCTGCATGATGTATGTTGTAAGCTGTATGTTGTATGGTGTGTGTTGTATGGTGTATGTTATATGTTGTATGGTGTATGTTTTATGTTTTATGTTGTATGATGTATGATGTGTGTAGTGTATGTTTTATGTTGTATGTGGTATGTGGTATGTTGTATGGTGTATGTTGTATGGTGTTTGTTGTGTGTTGTATGATGTATGCTGTATGTTGTATGGTGTATGTTGTATGTTTTATGCCTGTATGGTGTATGTTGTATGTTGTAGGCTGTATGTTGTATGTTCTATGTTGTATGATGTATGTTGTATGCTGTATGTTGTATGTCATATGGTGTATGTTAATTAATGGATATCTGTCATGTGTATCAGGACCTTCCTGTACCGGCCTCTAGAGGGCTCTGGCCAAGCTCTGGCAGCCATACACTGGCTTAGTGCCATCCACCCTATCCTGTTCCCCCAGCAGGCAGGATGGTACGTAACACACACACACACACACACGCACACACACACACACACACACACACACACACACACACACACACACACACACACACACACACACACACACACACACACACACACACACACACACACACACACACACACACACACATTGTTAAACAACAACCCCTGTATCAAGAACCATATGTGTGCTGAGTTAGGGACATGCTACAGCTTGTCATAGCTCATACTTTACTCTGCTAGGCGATTGTGTTCTTGAGTGCCCCAGTCTTACCCAGGCTCTGATAATGCAACACAGATGCAATGAACGAATCAGAGAGGGGACCTCTAGGGCAGTGCCAGTACACACACTGTGTTTATGTTGATGGTTGCTGTGGGAGAGGGGGTTCACTCAGGGTGTAAACAGAAAAGGCAGAGAGAGTTTGTGGAGTGAGAAGAGAGTATGTGTGTGCGTGTGTGTGTGTTTTGGGGTTTGGGGAGGGGTGACTGTTAAGACCTGAGAAGGTGCATTCAATCACTCTCCGCCCTCGCCTCAAACTGCCCTCGCCTCATACTGCCCTTGCCTGATACTGCCCTCGCATTATACTGCACACGCCTCAGACTGCCCTCGCCTCATACTGCCCTCGCCTCATACTGCCTTCACCTCATACTGCCCTCGCCTTATACTGCCCTCGCCCCATACTGCCCTCGCCCCATACTGCCCTCGCCCCACACTGCCCTTATCCCATACTGCCCTCGCCCCATACTGCCCTCATCCCATGCTGCCCTCGTCCCATACTGCCTTCGCCCCATACTGCCCTCGCCCCATACTACCTTCGTCCCATACTGACCTCATCCCATACTTCCCTCGCCCCATACTGCCCTCGCCCCATACTGCTCTCGCCCAATACTGACTCCACTCCTCACCCACCACCCCTGGGTGATGTCATTGCCTGCTTAGAGTACACAAATCAACCCCTGCCCTGCTCCCAAGGCTCAGAGAGCTGAAATTAGTTTATTTTTATGTCCTATTTATTTTCCCCGTGTTCAAAGATGACAGGGTGCCTTGCTGTGGTTCCCTGGCAAAATCCACAGGTCCTTCCATGGCCAGGCCCTGTAACCAGACCTTTCCTCAGCTCAGCCCCTCACATAAACTGACTGATATAATTATTCAATAAAACAACAATAAAAACACAAAGCACATCCATAAATCAAGTAGCATTATGGCCCATAAAAACGTGGAGCTATCTGTTTTTGGGGTATGTGTTTGACGCTGTAATCTGACCCTCCTGCTGTAGCTGGTCAGATTTATCAGAGCAGTTAAAGAAGGATTTTTCCTGGATTTGCAGCCCCAGTGACATCATAAATTGTGCTGTCAGGTTCAGGCATAGAGTTCCTCACTCAAGCAGCATGGTGGTGCACCACACTCTTGCTTTTTGGCTGGAATGGGATGGCTAGCTTTCCCTCCCCCTTCCTCCACCTATTTTTTTATTTTGATTTATTTCACCTTTATTTAACCAGGTAGGCAAGTTGAGAGCAAGTTCTCATTTACAATTGCGACCTGGCCAAGATAAAGCAAAGCAGTTCGACACATACAACAACACAGTTACACATGGAGTAAAACAAACATACAGTCAATAATACAGTAGAAAAATAAGTCTAAATACAATGTGAGCAAATGAGGTGAGATAAGGGAGGGAAAGGTAATAAATAGACCATGGTGGTGAAGTAAATACAATATAGCAAGTAAAACACTGGAATGGTATAATTGCAGTGGATGAATGTGCAAAGTAGAAATACTGGGGTGCAAAGGAGCAAAATAAATAAATAAATACAGTAGGGGAAGCGGTAGTTGTTTGAGCTAATTATAGATGGGCTATGTACAGGTGCAGTAATCTGTGAGCTGCTCTGACAGCTGGTGCTTAAAGCTAGAGAGGGAGATAAGTGTTTCCAGTTTCAGAGATTTTTGTAGTTCATTCCAGTCATTGGCAGCAGAGAACTGGACGAAGAGGCGGCCAAAGGAGGAATTGGCTTTGGGGGTGACCAGTGAGATATACGTGCTGGAGCGCGTGCTACGGGTGGGTGCTGCTATGGTGACCAGTGAGCTGAGATAAGGGGGGACTTTACCTAGTTGGGTCTTGTAGATGACCTGTAGCCAGTGGGTTTGGCGACGAGTATGAAGCGAGGGCCAGCCAACGAGAGTGTACAGGTCGCAGTGGTGGGTAGTATATGGGGCTTTGGTGACAAAACGGATGGCACTGTGATAGACCGCATCCAATTTATTGAATAGGTTATTGGAGGCTATTTTGTAAATGACATCGCCGAAGTCGAGGATCGGTAGGATGGTCAGTTTTACGAGGATATGATTGGCCGCATGAGTGAAGGATGCTTTGTTGCAAAATAGGAAGCCAATTCTAGATTTAACTTTGGATTGGAGATGTTTGATGTGAGTCTGGAAGGAGAGTTTACAGCCTAGCCAGACACCTAGGTATTTGTAGTTGTCCACATATTCTAAGTCAGAACCGTCCAGAGTAGTGGTACTGGACGGGCAGGCAAGTGCAGACAGTGATCAGTTGAAGAGCATGCTTTTTTAATTTTTGTAACTTATTTTTTATTATTATTAAAAAAAAAAAAAAATAGGGGTGGATCAGCTTAATATTGCGGAAAGAATATTGCTTCCATCACTGTAATTGTCTGCATCATTTCCAATCCCCCATATATTTTTGGGGTAAATATATATATCCATATACACATATATTCATACACATACCTATATAGACATACATGCTTTTTTTAAGAATATACCTTCATTATTATTCCCCGCAAACCCTACCAACGATCCCCCAATTGGAGTAAACTAATAAACACTTCGGCTTTTACCTTAAATTTATTCATCTTATACACATTTTACAGACACAGCCTATTTTACAATAGTTCTTTTTTGTTTGTTTTTAGTCCCTATATACATTTTACAGACCCCGTATGTTTTACATTGTTTATCCTGTTATTAGTCCCACCCTTCAGCTCCATTCAACCCCTCCCATCTATCTCTCAACATCATCCATTTTGGATTTCTATTTGCCATATATTTTTCAACTGTGCTGTGATGCTTCACAAAACAATTGAACCTTTTTATTCTCATAGCTTCTACAGATTGTAAATTAAAAATAAACATTTTTGCAAAAATAATTATTATATTATTGATTGATTGACTATGGCTTTTCAAATCACCCAGTATTGCTATCTGCAGCGTTAGTTTTAGGCAAATGTTGCAATTCTTCAGCCATTCCTGGACCTGTGGCCAAAAACAAGCTACATATGGACAATAGCAAAATAAATGATTTAATGACTCTGCCTCCTCACAGCAGAATCTGCAGAGCTGGGAAGATTGTATCCTCCATATACACTGCTCAAAAAAATAAAGGGAACACTTAAACAACACAATGTAACTCCAAGTCAATCACACTTCTGTGAAATCAAACTGTCCACTTAGGAAGCAACACTGATTGACAATAAATTTCACATGCTGTTGTGCAAATGGAATAGACAACAGGTGGAAATTATAGGCAATTAGCAAGACACCCCCAATAAAGGAGTGGTTCTGCAGGTGGGGACCACAGACCACTTCTCAGTTCCTATGCTTCCTGGCTGATGTTTTGGTCACTTTTGAATGCTGGCGGTGCTTTCACTGTAGTGGTAGCATGAGACGGAGTCTACAACCCACACAAGTGGCTCAGGTAGTGCAGCTCATCCAGGATGGCACATCAATGCGAGCTGTGGCAAGAAGGTTTGCTGTGTCTGTCAGCGTAGTGTCCAGAGCATGGAGGCGCTACCAGGAGACAGGCCAGTACATCAGGAGACATGGAGGAGGCCGTAGGAGGGCAACAACCCAGCAGCAGGACCGCTACCTCCGCCTTTGTGCAAGGAGGAGCAGGAGGAGCACTGCCAGAGCCTTGCAAAATGACCTCCAGCAGGCCACAAATGTGCATGTGTCTGCTCAAACGGTCAGAAACAGACTCCATGAGGGTGGTATGAGGGCCCGACGTCCACAGGTGGGGGTTGTGCTTACAGCCCAACACTGTGCAGGACGTTTGGCATTTGCCAGAGAACACCAAGATTGGCAAATTCGCCCTGTGCTCTTCACAGATGAAAGCAGGTTCACACTGAGCACATGTGACAGACGTGACCGAGTCTGGAGACGCCATGGAGAACGTTCTGCTGCCTGCAACATCCTCCAGCATGACCGGTTTGGCGGTAGGTCAGTCATGGTGTGGGGTGGCATTTCTTTGGGGGGCCGCACAGCCCTCCATGTGCTCGCCAGAGGTAGCCTGACTGCCATTAGGTACCGAGATGAGATCTTCAGACCCTTTGTGAGACCATATGCTGGTGCGGTTGGCCCTGGGTTCCTCCTAATGCAAGACAATGCTAGACCTCATGTGGCTAGAGTGTGTCAGTAGTTCCTGCAAGAGGAAGGCATTGATGCTATGGACGTTCCCCAGACCTGAATCCAATTGAGCACATCTGGGACATCATGTCTCGCTCCATCCACCAACGCCACGTTGCACCACAGACTGTCCAGGAGTTGGCGGATGCTTTAGTCCAGGTCTGGGAGGAGATCCCTCAGGAGACCATCTGCCACCTCATCAGGAGCATGCCCAGGCGTTGTAGGGAGGTCATACAGGCACGTGGAGGCCACACACACTACTGAGCCTCATTTTGACTTGTTTTAAGGACATTACATCAAAGTTGGATCAGCCTGTAGTGTGGTTTTCCACTTCAATTTTGAGTGTGACTCCAAATCCAGACCTCCATGGGTTGATAAATTGGATTTCCATTGATTATGTAAAGAAAAAAGTATTTAATAAGATTATTTCTTTCATTCAGATCTAGGACGTGTTGTTTAAGTGTTCCCTTTATTTTTTTGAGCAGTATATATAATATTCTATTAGTTGCAAGAATTTTGTATAGTAATTTAAATTGAACAATTCAAAGTTTTGAATCCGGCGTTGTTTTGTGTATCAATACATAAACCATGTGCCATGGAATGGGTACATCGAAAATCTCTTCCCAACTATTTTGCAATTTATATGGCACAGCTGTCAGTTTTTTGGTCCTTAAATGAAATTGGTATATATTTTTTATTTATCACACTTTTCTTTAACCATTTATGTTCCTTAATACAGGGCCGACATACAACTTCCTTACTTTTTTCCCCTTCTACTTGCCTCTTCCATTTTTGTGGTAATGCTGCAATTAATTGGTTGTAATTTTGGGTAGAGCAGACATTTCCATATGTCTGTGTTAGCTGCATGTGTGACATCACTCCACCAGTCCTATTTATATTATCATTCACTAAAATTATACCTTTTTTAAAAATTTCTTTGAAAAATAGTTTTTTTATCATTTACTATATTTGAATTTAACCACTATTTGTTGTATTATTTGTTCTGTCTTTTCAGGTGGATTAAACTGAAATTGCAACCAACTTTCTAAGGCATGTTTAAAAAATAAAGATATTTTGGAGATTATTTCCTTTTCAAACAACTGAAAGTGGGCAGGTGTAATCTGAATGAAGGGGAAAAGTCCCTTCTTGAACATAGGATGAGACATTCGTACCAATTTACTAGAAAACCAGTTTGGATTTAAGTATAACTTTGGTATGACTGATGCCTTTAGTGAGAGGTCTAATGCTTTAATATTTAATAATTTCTGCCCTCCGAATTCATATTCGTTATTCATATTCGTTATATAGGCGCTTTTAATTTTATCTGGCTTGCCATTCCAAATAAAATTGAATATTTTTTGTTCATATAATTTCAAAAGAAAAGAGCATGCATTTAGTTTTACTTATATTTAGGAGCAGTTGGATGCCACGGAAGGAGAGTTGTATGGCATTGAAACTCGTCTGGAGGGTTGTTAACACAGTGTCCAAAGAAGGGCCAGAAGTATACAGAATGGTGTCGTCTGCGTAGAGGTGGATCAGAGAATCACCAGCAGCAAGAGCGACATCATTGATGTATACAGAGAAGAGAGTTGGCCCGAGAATTGAACCCTGTGGCACCCCCATAAAGACTGCCAGAGGCCCGGACAACAGGCCCTCCGATTTGACACACTGAACTCGATCAGAGAAGTAGTTGGTGAACCAGGCGAGGCAATCATTTGAGAAACCAAGGCTGTTGAGTCTGCCAATGAGGATGTGGTGATTGACGGAGTCGAAAGCCTTGGCCAGGTCAAAGAATACGGCTGCACAGTATTGTTTCTCATCGATGGCGGTTAAGATATCGTTTAGGACCTTGAGCGTGGCTGAGGTGCACCCATAACCAGCTCTGAAACCTGCTTGCATAGCGGAGAAGGTACGGTGGGATTTGAAATGGTCGGTAATCTGTTTGTTAACTTAGCTTTCGAAGACCTTAGAAAGACCTGGGTCAAGAGTGTCCCCTCCTTTAAAGAGGGGGATGACCGCAGCTGCTTTCCAATCTTTGGGAATCTCAGATGACACAAAAGAGAGGTTGAACAGGCTAGTAATAGGGGTTGCAACCATTTTGGCAGATAATTTTAGAAAGAAAGGGTCCAGATTGTCTAGCCCGGCTGATTTGTAGGGGTCCAGATTTTGCAGCTCTTTCAGAACATCAGCTGATTGGATTTGGGAGAAGGAGAAATGGGGAAGGCTTGGGGGAGTTGCTGTAGGGGGTGCAGTGCTGTTGACCGGGGTAGGGGTAGCCAGGTGGAAAGCATGGCCAGCCATAGAAAAATGCTAATTGAAATTCTCAATTATAGTGGATTTATTGGTGGTGATAGTTTCCTATCCTCCTTTCCTATCTTGTCATCCCCTCCATCAGATTTTATTGAGATGTGTAAAGTATACACACACACACACACACAGCAGCAACCACACAACACACACCCACTCCAAGGACAGGCCTTAGTACACCCAGCTGGCTGTAACCTCACTCTTCTACTAAAGACATAGGGCAGGGATATATCAACTATACTCAGCCGCGGACCAATTTGTTCTTGAGTGGATGGTCGTGGGGCAGGAACATAATTGTAAATCATTTGTAGAATGCAAATTGACCGTAAGAAGTCCAAACAGACACAACATAATCATTTCAAATCTTGCCTACATCTGTATGTGATCACATGTATCTCTATTAAACATGGGAATACTTGGGAACAGATTTCCAAAATGAAAATCACTTGGGGCTGATTTCCTGGTGTTTTTACAGTCTTTATTAATTGTATTTACTCAGAAAACTTGAGGGTGCAACAAAATCCCCCACGGGCCAAATTCGTCCCATTGGCCCCCAGTTGGGGAACCCTGACGTAGGGTGTTATTCTGTATATTCACTGTTCTAATAAAGACATGGGGGGTTATGCTGTATATTCACTGTTCTACTAAAGACGTAAGGGGTTATGCTGTATATTCACTGTTCTATTAAAGACGTAAGGGGTTATGCTGTATATTCACTGTTCTACTAAAGACGTAAGGGGTTATGCTGTATATTCACTGTTCTACTAAAGACGTAAGGGGTTATGCTGTATATTCACTGTTCTACTAAAGACGTAGAGTGTTATGCTGTATATTCACTGTTCTACTAAAGACGTAAGGGGTTATGCTGTATATTCACTGTTCTACTAAAGACGTAAGGGGTTATGCTGTATATTCACTGTTCTACTAAAGACGTAAGGGGTTATGCTGTATATTCACTGTTCTACTAAAGACGTAGAGTGTTATGCTGTATATTCACTGTTCTACTAAAGACGTAAGGGGTTATGCTGTATATTCACTGTTCTACTAAAGACGTAGAGTGTTATGCTGTATATTCACTGTTCTACTAAAGATGTAGGGGGTTATGTTGTATATTCACTGTTCTACTAAAGTCGTAGAGGGTTATGCTGTATATTCACTGTTCTACTAAAGATGTAGGGGGTTATGCTGTATATTCACTGTTCTAGTAAAGACGTAAGGGATTATGCTGTATATTCACTGTTCTAGTAAAGACGTAGGGGGTTATGCCGTATATTCACTTTTCTACTAAAGATGTAGGGGGTCATGCTATATTTTCATGTATTTGGTTTCCCCAAAAAAATCTATTTTCTTTTAGCCATCCAAGATTAAACATAACTCCTTCCCGGTGCACACTCTAAGCAAGCGAGCATGAAGGCATTTGCAGAATATTCTGGTAGGGGAGGAGGAACTGACATTCAAGGAAGCTACAGCATTAAAGTATATTGGTGGTTCATGGCTGTGTGTCCTCCCTTGCTGAATGGACTGCTTTCTATCAGTCTAGTTACCTCTGCAGATCTGTCACTGTTGTTACATTATGTGTATTTTCTCCTGCCTCCCTCTTCCTGTCTGTCTGTCTTGTGACTGTCTGGGTTGAAGGGAGGGCCTGGCGGGTGAAGCCGCCTCAGAGGGCCAGCTGAGGCTGCTGACCTCTGACCCAGGATGCAGTCCCATCTTGCTGTTGACCGCCATCCTGCACAGAGACCTCCTGGAACACTCCCGTAAGACCACACATTCTGATGAAAATACTTTAGCTTCCTGCTCATAATTTAATTTAATTTATACTTTATTGTCCCTTTAGGGGAAATTTGTCTGGCAACATACTGTTACGTCCTGACCCTTGTAAGAAAGAGGTCATTTTCCATAGTAGAGTGGTCAGGGCATGACAGGTGGTTGTTTTGGGTGGTTTTGGGTTTTCTGTTTGTATGTGGGTTTTTTCTAGATTTCTACTTCTATGTTTTGTTTTCTATGTTTTGGCCAGGTATGGTTTCCAATCAGAGGCAGGTGTCTATCGTTGTCTCTGATTGGAAGCCATACTTTGGCAGCTTGTTTTTCCTTTGGGTTTTGTGGGTAGTTGTTTTCTGTTTTGTCAGTGTGTACCTTACGGAACTGTTGTCGGTCGTTTTATTGTTTTGGTTCAAGTGTCTTCATTAAAAGTTTAAAAATGAGCACTATACACGCTGCGCCTTGGTCTACTCATTTCGACGCCTGTGACACATACAGCAGCTCCTGTGTAAACATACACAACACATACGACACTTCCCTTATGTACATATATGTGAAATGTGTCCGATATCTAATTACGTTTTAGATAGAGAGTTTATGAATTTGTTCTGTTTTTCTATTAATGAAATAGACTCTTTTTTTTTAGAAACCAAAAAAGACCTCTCTCCCAGAGGCTCATGGGTAGATAGTGTCCTCAGGGCCTGGGGCACTAATGGAACTAATCACATCTCTGGACGGGCTGTGCAGTGGCTGAACGTCTTTACTATCATCATCATGGCTAAATCAATAGAGTGCAGTAATAAACATTGCAGGGGGCTAGCCTGAGAACACACACTGACCTTTAAACATCTCCTTGCTGGGAAAATGCAACCTTTAAAGACTGTTGTGCACTTGCACATTAATTCACATTAAAACAACCTTATTAATAACAGCACCGGCCTTCTAAGATAATGTCAGCCAGCTAGCGCTTCTCACCCCTCACCGTCGCCTGAGCCCACACTGCACTGCCGTACATCAACACCGCTACCGCGCCGACCGCTGCCACGGAGACCAGCTAATTAAGAGGTACCAAACAGACCCAGCTCCCAGCTGCCACTGCTGTCTTAACCGCTCTGTGATAGGTGGGTCTGTTCTCTGAGGTGCAGTGTGCGCAGCAGCAGCGCCAGCAGGCCAGGAATGGGTTTCTGCTACATTAGGTCCTCTCTGTATAGTACATGAGCCGCTTTATACACAGGACTGTTATTATCATCACACACTGTGTCTGCTTCCAATTACAGGAGAGAGAGAGAGAGAGAGAGAGAGAGAGAGAGAGAGAGAGAGAGAGAGAGAGAGAGAGAGAGAGAGAGAGAGAGAGAGAGAGAGAGAGAGAGAGAGAGAGAGAGAGAGAGAGAGAAACCGACCCTGTGCTGGGCCTTGCTGGCAAAAGATAATGTATCAAGGCTGCAGGAGGTGTATTTGTTGGCCATGAATCAAGGTTGCAGGAGGTGTATTTGTTGGCCATGCAGGAGCTGAGAGATAGAAGTGTGGTGTCAACTCCTCAGAAATGGAGATTCAGTCTTTCTATCATAACTCATCTCCAGCTCCATAATGGGCTCATTAATAAAGTGCCTAGTTAACCCGCCATGCTCTTCAGCACCCCAAGTGGAAAAAATATGTCCACACTTTCCCCCCGGTATCGCCACGAGCACTCTCCTTACGGACCAATTACCAGGCTGACAGACTACAAGGCGGAGGCATTATCCACATAATGCAGTGTAATAGAGTGATTGTAGGTCAAAGGATGTTTGAGCACAATTCCCATTGGTGAATGTGCTTTCTGTCTTCTCAATAAGCCGGGCGATATTAGGGCCCTCGCATCCCTTAATGCGGCAGGCACTTTAGGCCTGTCATTTTAAAATAGTTCAGCATTTGTCAAGGGGGAGCACAAACAACGCCCTGTCTTCGCTCAAAGAGCCTGCTCACTGAGTGCTGCGTAGCATTCGCCCTCTTATTCAACTACCTGTCATCTCCCACAAAACAGACTGACGGACGGCTTCTGGACCTGTGCCACCGGAGGAATCCAGGTGATTCCCACCCCCAACCCTCCCCACCCCATGCCTGCAGAGACCCCCACAGGGACATCCTGTGTTCCTCTGTATTTCCTACCTTCCATCTAGGAAGGGCCAGTAACCGAAAGGTTGCTAGATCGAATCCCCGAGCTGACAAGGTAAACATCTGTCGTTCTGCCCCTGAACAAGGCTGTTAACCCACTGTTCCTAGGCCGTCATTGTAAATAATCATTTGTTCCTAACTGACTTGCCTAGATAAATAAAGGTCAAAATTATATTTTTTCATCCACAAGAGGCTTTGGAATTTGTTTGTTTTTCTATAGTTTCAATACATATGTGTGGGTGTGTTTTTTCTATGCTTCACTTCTTTTGTTACCTCTTGCTTGCGTGTTTCAGCTTGGACAGCCTTGACATTTTTCAATATGTACAAGCCTTGAGATCATTTCCAACTTGACGCGTTTGATAATGCTGTAGTTCCACCCCCCAGTCCCCACCTCCAAGTTGCAGCTGGGGAACATTGTGAATCATGACGGCTAAGGTTGAAATGGAAGGTTAGCGGTGCACAACCATCTACTGATCGCAGCTGAATAGGCCCCATTCAGAACTGACAAATGCTTGGGTTTCACAATAGTCCTTGACCTTTTTTTATATGTGTTTGTCACTTCAACTTTTCCCTAAAAGAAGACTTATCTTTTCAGATTTCAAAAGGGAGGAGGAGGCAGATGCTGTGTCTTCTGTGAAGAGCCAGGCAGGAGATGAGTTTATGGACGTGGTGTTCAATGTGCTCAGCTCTCTGAACAATGTCCCCAATGTCCTGACCCTGGCCCTGGAGACATACTTTGACAGGGGACACTTCTGGGACTATACAGCCTGGCAGGTATTCGATCCCTCACTGTTGCTATACAGCACCTGTATTTTACACTGTAGTGCACTGTATTTTAGACACTTTGGTGAACATAATGCAGGATACAGACTGAGTTTCCAAAGAGAAACACTAAAGAAACCTGTCTCCTAACTAATGTTCAGATTAGACCTGGGGCAAATATGTCACATATTTTGGAAAAACCAAACTTGAGCTGGGCTTGATTTAGTTTGACTGGTACAATGGAACCAGTTTAATAGTCCTTAAAGTGCAAACTCCAAGTTAAATTAAGCACACTTAAAATCTTTAAAACTATTTGACGTGTTTATTTGACCAAGGTCAGGTTCAGGTCAAGTTATAGGTTAACGCTAAACCGTCCTTGTGTGGCTGTGTGTGTGTGTGTGTGTGTGTGTGTGTGTGCGTGTGTGTGTGTGTGTGTCTGTGTGTGTGTGTGAGTGTGTGTGTGTGTCTGTGTGTGTGTGTGTGTGTGTGTCTGTGTGTGTGTGTGTGTGTGTGTGTGTGTGTGTGTGTGTGTGTGTGTGTGTGTGTGTGTGTGTGTGTGTGTGTGTGTGTGTGTGTGTGTGTGTGTGTGTGTGTGTGTGTGTGTGTGTGTGTGTGCGTGTCGTCACTATTCAAATAAGTAAAACACATCAGAAGTGGGCTTTTATTGGAATGAAGTCGAGGGCTCATTACAAATCCAAACTGTAACGCAAACACTTTCTCCACTGGCTCTCTGGTGACTGTTTACTTATTGTCCTTTCCATTACACAACATATCAAGAGTCCTGCTCCATCAGCCGCTCAGCAGCTTGAGCTAATCATACTACATTGGTTCAGTGCTCAGTAACAGAGACTGCAATTATTCCCTGACACTTCCCTTTCTTTGGAAAAAGCTTTGATTTTGTGGCTTAATCAGGGTTCCTGTGAAGTCTGTCTTTCTCTCTCTCTCTCTTTCTCTCTGTGTCTCCCGTTGTCATTAGCTTAATTGCTGCTCTAGGCTGCACCTCCCAACTGAGATGGGGTGTAATTGAATTTTGGGGCACATGATATCCCTGACCCATCTAATGATCTCTCTACTGTTCCATGTATTATCTAGAGTAAGTAATGCCCAATGCCTTAACAATCAGCTAGTATTGGTTGAAGTCTTATAGGTTGAAGTTGTTAGTAGCTATGTTTCCATTAACTTGTCCGTTGATCTTTTTGTTGAGAAAGTTTGTTTAGAAATAAGACGCGACAATTGCCTGCCACGGTGCGTTTCCAATGAACTGGCTTGTCGATAAAAACAGCTATAAGTAATTCCGTTACACCTTAAAAAACACTTTTTCACAAAAAAATAGAATGTCGAATAAAAATGATGTGGTTGACTGTTTCCATTATCCTGTTAGACAAATTGTGCATTAATAAAGTGGCGACAGACTGTATGCCCCGCCCACCTATCATTTATGTATCAGGTAGCCTGCAACAGCCAGCATGGATAGAATGCAAGAATTTACTAATATTTGCCATATTCTAATAATTATCATGTTCCAACTTATCGCCTTGGTCTGTGCCATGGTGCAACTTGCATTCACGCAGGCCTAGATGATCTGAAACAATTTGATGGGGAAAACTTCATATTGCATATTGAAGTAATTCAGGCATTCTTGAAAGTCAAGACAATCCTTGTCCTGCAAAGAAATGTTGCAAAGATTTTTTTGGTAACATTCATTTTGTTGAATAAACCTTGGTCAATGGAAACCTGTCTACTGAATATATAAAAGTGGTGAGTT
The DNA here is from genome assembly GCF_965601325.2 of Salmo salar. Taxonomy (NCBI): domain Eukaryota; kingdom Metazoa; phylum Chordata; class Actinopteri; order Salmoniformes; family Salmonidae; genus Salmo; species Salmo salar. Next base: position 35,933,715 of record NC_138314.1, read on the forward strand.
GAGAACAGTGTTTGAATATGGGATGAGTTTTGACAAATGGGTTGATGTCTCACTTGCTTCAGGAGACAAAGGTTTTGTTTTCCCATGCAGAAAACCTATACAACTTTTTTTCTTCTAAAGGGAAGGAGAGTTATAGATGGTAGTGTCACTTCCACACTAAATCTCTGTGATGTACTGTAGCTCTATGTTTTACTGCTAATGCTGTAGAAATGTTCTAGATGCTATTTAATATTTTTACTTTTATTTAACTAGGCAAGTCAGTTAAGAACAAATTCTTATTTTCAATGACAGCCTAGGAACAGTGGGTTAACTGCCTTGTTCAGGGGCAGAACAACAGATTTGTACCTTGGGGATTTGAACTTGCAACCTTTTCGTTTACTAGCCCAACACTCTAACCACTAGGCTACCCTGCCGCCATACAGCTAGCTGCATACTGTTACTGCTCTGGTGCAGATATGTACAGGATTTCAAAGACCAAAATGCTTGGGAATGTCGGTACCCTAATACCCACCTGGCTTTGGTACACAACACCTCACTTCTCCTGGTTTTGGTACACGATACCTCACTTCTCCTGGTTTTAGTACATGATACCTCACTTCTCCTGGTATTGATACACACTACCTCACTTCTCCTGGTTTTGATCTCCAAACACTTATTAGAAACTTTTTAAATCTGTTGTGATGTTTTCAGATTTTCCCTTTTAAATAATCTTTCTCTCCTTGGCACTGAAATGGTCCTTTAGAATCATTAATAGACAAAGTTTTGTCTCCTGGTTGCCCGGGTCTTGATAAGTTGCTGATTTAAATACATCAATTGATAAGCATTAGCCAATTTAGAATAAGAGCAGTTCCTAACATTGTTTCCCCCTCTGTCTTGAGGGTGCCTGTCCTATCCTGTCCTAGTCTCAGTGCGGCCGGTCCCCTTGGTGGTCAGCTGTATCCGGGCCGTGGTTAGCCTGGTCAACATGGTGCTGGACTGGCAGGCCTCTGAGGAGCCTCGTGACCCCCTGGTGAGATAAGACGTCCCAGCCAGCGTCTTCACTAAAGTCCCAAAGGACTGTTGCTATACCCCTCAGATCCCTCAGAGTGCTGGACCCACTGTCTAATTTGTGTTTGATTATTGTGTAATTCCAGAGATGAGGAAAAATAAGTGGATTCATCTATTCTCGTAATACACAGGAACCCATTTGATTGACTTTTAAATGCTCAGTATTGTATGAAACACCTTGACCCCTGGCTGACCTTACTCTCCTGTCGGTCAGGTGAACCTGGCCCTCTCCTTCATCCACACCAACCTGCCCTTGGCCGTGGCCTCCCTCCCCCTGCCTGTACACTTCCTCTTCCACCCCCCGAAAAAACACTTTTCCCATCATGCTCGGTAGCTGCGCTCCACTGGCCTGCTCTTCTGGGCCCTATTTGTCTCTGACATTGTCTGGAGGACCCCACCTCCCTGGAGCTGCTGTGGGGGCATACATCTAGACATACATCTAGACATACATCTAGTCAAGGAGAGGCTTGTCCTGCTGTCGGAGTGACTCCAGGGAACCATGTGCCCTCGTGTTGCGATGGTCAGCTGTTCATTCACCCGCACCCAACCAAATATTCCTACATTTGGTGTATAATTTTAATGCAAGAAATGCTTAATTCCGCAGTTAATGTTAAGGCTATGTGAGAGGTTAGACCTACAGTCAGTGTCCAGATTTTAGTTTGCATTTAAACCATCTGAATCGTAGGCTACAGTTCCCTTGACGTGTCATAGGCCTATTTGAAGTGTCCGTCTTGTGACTTTCAAATTTGTATAGCGCCTCACAATCATCACATAACATACTTTAGCTGGCACTGCTATCATCCTCTTTTACCACTTCTCCAATCTTTCCCAAACATTACTTTTCTGGCCCTCCCCTTCACTCCATTTTACAGCTTTTCTCTTATTGAATTAAACTCCAACATTGTCCTTTTAGCCTCCATGGACCGACGTGAACTTTTTATGCCCGTTCCCAAAAGCATATGGCGATTGGCAAGTAGGCTATTTGGCGGGCGTACAGTTTTGCCCTAAAGCTTAGGCTTACCCACTAATGCCAGATAGCCTAGAATAATGAAATAAATACCTCAATGTGGCCTATACTGTAGATATAAATTGCACAAGAATGACACATTTATGGATTTTTTTAAGGCATTGTTTTCTCTTTATTCAACCCACGTATTACTAGGTTGCCCAAGCCCACCGTGCACAAGGTGCTGCAGGCCCTTGAGGAGAAGAGGCCCAAGTGGAGCTCCATGCAGCTACATAGGCCTGCAAGCTCTGCTCTGAGATTTGAGAGGTCAACCTAACCCTAACCTAACCCTAATCCTAACCCTAACCTAACCTGCAGAAGGCCAGAGAGGTGAGAGGCCTGAGAGCTCTGCTCCAAGAGGTCAATTCTGGACACCTACTGTATGGACAAACACTCAATCAATGTCTCTCTGTACTGCAACTAAATAGTATTTTGGATGTCTTGAATATAAAAGTTTCCACATAGAATTTACAGATTTTAAAACAAAAAGATGGTCATTACTCAAGGAACTTTGATTCACTGCTACTGTATATCTCCCTCTACATCATTCTGTTGAATGATTAATTTACCATTTGTGGGCGGAGATTGGTTGAGACGGATGATATGAAAGGAGAATAAGTGTTTTAGTCTGATGCATTGGGTATTTAGCCCAATGACATTCATGTATTTGTGATATAACAATTTAATGAGTAGCATGCAATTTGGATATGTTCTTTTAATTGAGTGTGTGTACCACCCTGATGGATTGCATCATCAGTGACAGCCATTTTTCATGGAAACCTGTATGAACAAGATCAATGTTTACTGAGACATGATGTTTATCCTAAATGATGGACATTCTACTTTATAAATGGAAAACAAAATAAGGCAATGGGAAATTTGGTTTGCGTTTGGCTCATACTATCTGCCCTTTGACCCCGAGCTTGGTGACTTATTCCCAGAACCTACGCCTCTGACCGCTCAAGACCAACGAGCAAACTAAAAGGTCTGGACACATTTATCCTCGTTAAAAATGATTGGTCGGGTAACGAAACCACACAAACACAGAGAGAGAAAGAAGAAGAACAGATTAGCTCAAGTGTTCCAGGAAATGCGCTGCTCTCAGTGACAGCAACGAGGAGTGGTTGAAGTCGGAGGAAAAAAGGAGAAGAGGGGGAGAATTGAGGGGAAAAGCGAAAGAGTGATTATGTATCACCTGTCGGAGCCATTCTCTGAGATCATCACTATTCATTAAAATAACCTTCACTGGGAAGTGATGCCTGGGTTGTAAACAATCAGTGTACAGTGGCATCAGCAAGAGGGAAGGGGAGCGCGCCAGTTCAAAAACAACCCCCCACCGCCTATCCTCTCACACACACACACTCTACACCTGCCCCCCACCTTGTCTTTACAAAGTAATTTGTAGAGTAGAAGATTATTGTTCTCCATCATGGTGACCCTGACTAGTCTGATGGGATGAATACACAGATGAAGATGAATGCAGTTATTCCTTGGCGGAGGTCTGCCTCTTTCAGGGCACATTGGCCCTAATGACATGATTGATAGGCTGTCCCAAATCCAGAGAGGCCCTCATTAATCACCCCGCTGACTGAATCCAATCATCTGCTTCACCTGCACAGTGATGGACAGGAAAGGATACAGAGCAGGTGCTGACATGGATGCACGGCCCTGCTACCAGGAGGAGAAGGAAGGGCCTGGCCCGCCTCTCTCAATGTCACAGCTGCCAAAGGCTGCCTGACAGGCGACACTGTTTCTGCCACCTTATAATTACAAAAAGAAGAAGAGAATAGAGAGGGAGAGGGAAAGAGGGGGAAAACAATGACAGGAAGTCTATCCGGACGGAGGAGAGAGTTTGACAGACGGCGGGCGTCATGGAAATGGTGAGGAATGTAGGAAGGGCAGGGAAATGACTCGGGCCACTGTCAGGGTAGGGTGGTGTGTGTGTGTGTGTGTGTGTGTGTGTGTGTGTGTGTGTGTGTGTGAGGACCTTGACACACACTCAGTCAGATTTGCCCAGCAGATATCACGCATACGCACGCACACACACATCACTTCTGTATAACTGCTTTATCCCGGCAGGCCTTGGCCTCTGGATGGTTTAAACACCTCAATATGAAGAATATGGTAGAACAGGACAAACTCTGTATCTATGGTTTACATTCTTTACACTGATCACTTACAATAGACACCTCAGTGCTGAGGAAAGAGATCCATACAAATGGTTTTGAAATTGGCCAGGAAGTGAAACATTCAATGGAAAGCAGGAACAGTAGCGCTGTAACTTTCAATGCAGCTAGAAAATAAAAGCCCAAACCTTGAACTCTCCTATATGTTTTTAAAGCATAAAGCATTCATATAATATAGCTTGTGATTCAGGCATTGGGTCAGCCACTCACAACAGAATGCAGTGTGGCATTCCTAAGAAACGGAATGTTCAGGTAGCAGATGTTCATGGCAACTATGTTCTTTTGTTTCTTCTACCTCCTTCATTCTGTCTTTGTTCAACACTCTTTCACCCTCCCCTCTCTATCTCTCTTTCCATCTCTCTTGCTCCCTCTTTCAGTGCATCTGAGTGGATGGAGTGTGGCGTTCCACAGGAGAGGGGCGGCAGCGGTGGCAGAGGTGTGGCTGATGCGGAAAATAGGGCTGATAGTCTTGGAGATTTGCCACAAACCAGGTGGCACTGAGTACCTGAGGCAAATGTATCACATCATCGAAGTCAATGAGGTAAGGAAACACTCCCTCTCCTCCACAATTAGGTGGCTGCTCGCCTGGGGTTGGAGACTGCTCTGGGGAGAGGGTTAGCGGATAGGGGGAGAGGGGGAGAGGGTGAAGGTGTGGGGGGTTACCGCTGGAGCCTTCTGCTGCCTGAGTGCCTGGCTAATACACAGACGGCCCTCCTCTGACACCATCACACTGTAGCATCCACCGTCCTTCCTGGACCTATTGTGTAGCATGTGTGAGGGATGGGGGGTGGTGATATGGAGGGAGGGAGGGAAGAGTGGGTGAGAGGAGGACAGATGACAGAAGTCCAAAGACCTTCATAGATCTTCTTGTCTATTGTCCTTTTTCTTTTGCTGGCTTATAGAAATATAGTATACTTTCACCATTAAAATCTCTTAAGCTCCTCCTTCCACAACGGTCAGACTCAGTGAGTGGTAGAGGGATGTTGTTTGTAGCCGGCAGGTGGTGAGGCCCAAACAGGCTCCAGAGTACCCTCTCCTAGCAGCGTCCAGTACCCAGACAAGGTCAAGACAAGGTTGGGCAGGTCAGGGTGGGCTGGGCTGATCTGAGGGGGGTATCCACACTGGGGTGCCTCTGTTCACGCCCAAGCAAGACTCTTCCTCCTCTCCTGCTTATACAAAACCATAGCAAAGGTTACACCATAGTAATGAGGGTAGAGAGTTAGCTCTTGCTATAAAATAGTTCTCTCTCTCTGTCTGGATATCTATACATATCCTTTTCCTCTCCCTTTCCCCTGTATTTCCCTTTCTGTTTCTGAAAAGGTCTGATTCATTTATTTTGTTGAGCCAATCAATCAGGGAGAGAGTCAGAGACAGAGAGACATAGAGAGAGAGAGAGAGAGAGACAGAGAGTCAGAGAAAGACAGAGATAGAGAGAGACAGATGTGTGGAACTAAACTCAGCAAAAAAAAAAGAAAAGTCTCTTTTCAGGACCCTGTCTTTCAAAGATAATTCGTAAAAATCCAAATAACTTCACAGATCTTCAATGTAAAGGGTTTAAACATTGTTTCCCATGCTTGTTCAATGAACTATAAACAATTAATGAACATGCACCTGTGGAACGATCATTAAGACACTAACAGCTTACAGACGGTAGGCAATTAAGGTCACCGTTATGAAAACTTAGGACACTAAAGAGGCCTTTCTACAGACTCTGGAAAAACACCGAAAGAAAGATGCCCAGGGTCCCTGCTCATCTGCGTGAACGCGCCTTAGGCATGCTGCAAGGAGGCATGAGGACCGCAGATGTGGCCAGGGCAATAAATTGCAATGTTCGTACTGTGAGACGCCTAAGACAGCGCTACAGGGAGACAGGACGGACAGTTGATCATCCTCGCAGTGGCAGACCACGTGTAACAACACCTGCACAAGATCGGTACATACAAACATCACACCTGTGGGACAGGTACAGGATGGCAACAACAACTGCCCGAGTTACACCAGGAAGACACAATCCCTCCATCAGTGCTCAGACTGTCTGCAATAGGCTGAGAGAGGCTGGACTGAGGGCTTGTAGGCCTGTTGTAAGGCAGGTCCTCACCAAACATCACCGGCAACAATTTTGCCTATGGGCACAAACTCACCGTTGCTGGACCAGACAGGACTGGCAAAAAGTGCTCTTCACTGACGAGTTGCGGTTTTGTTTCACCAGGTGTGATGGTCGGATTCGTGTTTATCGTGGAAGGAATGAGCGTTACACCAAGGCCTGTACTCTGGAGCGGGATCGATTTGGAGGTGGAGGGTCCGTCAAGGTCTGGGGCGGTGTGTCACAGCATTATCGGACTGAGCTTGTTGTCATTGCAGGCAATCTCAACGCTGTGCGTTATAGGGAAGACATCCTCCTCCCTCATGTGGTACCCTTCCTGCAGGCTCATCCTGACATGACCATCCAGCATGACAATGCCACCAGCCATACTGCTCATTCTGTGCGTGATTTCCTGCAAGACAGGAATGTCAGTGTTCTGCCATGGCCAGTGAAGAGCCTGGTTCTCAATCCCATTGAGCACGTCTGGGACCTGTTGGATCGGAAGGTGAGGGCTAGGGCCATTCCCCCCAGAAATGTCCGGGAACTTGCAGTGCCTTGGTGGAAGAGTGGGGTAACATCTCACAGCAAGAACTGGCAAATCTGGTGCAGTCCATGAGGAGGAGATGCACTGCAGTACTTAATGCAGCTGGTGGCCACCCCAGATACTGACTGTTACTTTTGATTTTGACCCCCCCTTTTTTCAGGGACACATTATTCCATTTCTGTTAGTCACATGTCTGTGGAACTTGTTCAGTTTATGTCTCAGTTGAGGAATCTTGTTATGTTAATACAAATATTTACATATGTTAAGTTTGTTGAAAATTAACGCAGATAACAGTGAGAGGACATTTCTTTTTTTGCTGAGTTTATGTCAACAGTCTGAAAGTGATTAGTTCCTTCTTTTGTTGGGTCAAACAGACAGAGGTGGAAAGAGAGCATCCCAGTGTCCATAATGTCTGGAACTGTAATTGTTTCAATCAGGGATTGAAAGTAGCAAAGTGTCCTTCCAGATAATTACCTTTTAAGACGGCTGAATTTGTCCCTGAGTTCTTGGGAAGAAGTCTCTTTGACCTCTCTCTCTCTTTCTCTCTCTCTCTTTCTCTCACTCACGCTCTATTTCAAGCCACTGTTGAGCTCCAAGCTGTGTGCGTCCAGTGACCCTACCAGATGAGTCTCATCAGACAATGATCTTTGACCTGGGATCAGACAGTACCCCTCACCCCAGTTCAACCCCCCTCTACCAGTTTGATCACATCGGCAGCAACAGGTTGACCGCTGTCAATTCTTAACTTTTTAGCACCATTGTTTGACTTGAAAGCTTTATTTTGTCTTTCTCACACAATGCAAACGTAAATGTTTCAAAGCCATTTTAATATTTAAGAATAGTGAAGACATTAAAACTATGAAATAACAGATGACCTGGCCTCCACAATCCCCCGACCTCAACCAAATTGAGATGGTTTGGGATGAGTCGGACCGCAGATTGAAGGAATAGCAGCTAATAAGTGCTCAGCATATGTGGGAACTCCTTCAAGAGTGTTGGAAAATAATTCCAGGTGAAGCTGGTTGAGAGAATGTCAAGAGTGTGCAACACTGTCATCAAGGCAAAGGGTGGCTTTTTGAATAATCTCAAATATAAAATATATTTTGATTTGTTTAACACTTTTTTGGTTACTACATGATTCCATATGGGTGATTTCATAGTTTTGATGTCTTCAGTATTATTCTACAATGTAGAAAATAGTAAAAATAAGGAAAAACCTTTGAATGAGTCTGTGTTCTAAAACGTTTGACCCGTAGTGTATGTATGTTTAACTTTGTGTCAAGGCCACTAAAGTGATGTTGGAATGAGGAGTACTGTCCGGTGAGATGGGTGTAGTGACAGTCTCAGAAGTTGTCAGCGCTTTTTTGAGATAAACCTCACTATTCTCCATAGGTCTCTCTCTCTCTCTCAGAACCGGATTTAGTCTGTGAGGGAGACCAAAGACACTTTAAAAGATGAAAGAGAAGAGGGAAGTTTTACCATTTAAAAAGGAGGACTTTTAAAGCACAGCTCTTCAAGGATTTGAGCTGAAGCCCCCTTACCCCAACCTTTCTCCCCTGAGCTTTATAGAATATTTTAGAAGTTACAGGTAGTTCAATGTGAGAACTTTTCTGTCATGGGACAAACCAGCGATATCATACAAAACAATCAACAACGTCACATATTTTCTGAGACATTTTTTCTATCTCTGCCTCTTTGGGACGCATTGATGCTATTCTGATCCCTTCTGAAATACCTGTTTTGCTGCTATTGTTCTTCAGAGCAGACACACTATAATCCTCTGGCTCTCTGTTTTCCTCCTTATCACAGGAAGCTGCATAGCTTTGCATAGAAACACCCTATTAAGAGAATGATTAGAATGCCTTCTCCGCTGTAGGTGCCTGTGTTGTTTGTCAAATCAAATGGAGGGAGGAGAGAAAACATCCAGATCCATCAATCACGTCTGGGGGAGGTGAGGGAAGGGGGAATGGGGAAGGAGGAGAAGGGGAGAGGAGGAGGAGCAGGAGAAGGAGGAGGGAGGGGTGCCGTTGTCGCGTTCCCCTCCTTTTGTCAATAAAACTCAGCCTGGAGTTAAGCGTGACATTTTGGCAATCAAAGCAATCAGATTTGTATTTGCCTTTCCGACACAATGCTGTTCTTCCCTGCACACAAAGGAGGGAAAGAGAGGGGTAGAGAGAGAGAGAGAGAGAGAGAGATAGAGAGAGACAGGTAGAGAAAGGGAGAGAAAGAGAGATGGAGGGAGGGGTGCTGGGCAGTGTGCCACGGCAAAACAGTCAGAAGAGTAACGACTCCCCTCACAAAATGTATTTATCTTTTTATAAATGATGGCTATATCCCCCCAATGGATTTATAAATGAATTGCTGTCTTATTGGAATAAAAACCTTCTTGTGCAGAGATGATTGATATGACATGTCTGCTTCCTCGTTCAGGAACCCCTCCTCCTTAGTTAGTCCACCCCAGCTGGAGCTGTAATTTACTGATCATATTAACTGTGATTAATAACTAACAATACGTCCCCTCATACATCAACAGGCAGCCATGGGAGACTGGGCCTCGGACTGGGCCATGCTACTGCCAATTTACCAGGGGATGGGTCGATTGACCTTGAAAATGCTACTGGCCAACAGGTAATGGCACCCCCCTCTTGTCTCTCCGTCCCACCCACATACAAAAAATGTGGCACCCTTGCACTTTTCTTAAATAATTCCCTATTTCTTCAAAAATAAGAAAGAATTGAAGTTCAAATTGGTCTCCACACTTCAACATTGCAGAACCACTTTTATTTTTGTAAACTTAAGTTTACATTTTTTATTTAAGAAAACACCCAGCTAGCTCGTTTGGTTCCTTGGAAGTTGTGGGAACGTACATTTGTGGTTTAACATTGGTTCTGGTAATGAAGCCATATGTTTCCTGACTGGTAAAACAATTTTTAAATGTTCTGTGAACTGAAGTGAACATTTAGCCTATTCTGGGAACATTTATTTGTAGGTTGCAGTGAGTTTCTGAGAACATTCTACTCTGGTTCCTTGAAAGTTTTCCTGGGAGGTTTTATTAACGCTTTGAGAACGGAAATTATAGGTTTTTGAATAACTTTCTTTTCACTGAATGCTTCAGTAAGACTTTTAATAATAATTCTAGCTTATTTTGGTTTCACTTTTTTTACTCCAAGCACCAATAGGACAATTCCTTGGGCATTAATCATGCAAACACATGTATTTTTTATTGTGACGTCATCAGTGAGATTCAAACCTAGAAACGTCTGTTTTATATCCATGGAATTGTTCCAATGCCCCATCAAGATAAAGCTAGCATGCCATTTTTTTTTACGCTTACGAAACTGTTCATTTTAGTCTATTCAAACAAACTCCATTTCAAAGGGAAAAAACACTCATTAAGATCAGGTGTGGCCAATTAGTGAGCGAGGTCAACACACCTGAACACACTTAACAAGATAGAGGATAGAGTTTTTTTGATGCTGGGAACGGAATGTATATGTTTTAAATAACATTCCTAGAACATTCTCTGAATATTTCCAAAGTTTCCCTGTGGTTTTATGGAACATTTTCTTAACATAGGGAACGTTATGGTGAAGTACTGAAATTCCCATTGTTTCTTAACGTTCTCTCAACAATTTTTAGAACATTCCCATTGTCAAACCAGTTGGATAAAGTTCCTAGAACATTACCAACATTGAAGTGAAGTGTAACCAAGTTTGAACATTTAGGAAACTTTCTGTGAAAATAATGAAACACCAAGAAAATCCTTTTTTTGTCAGGTTTCTTAAATGTGCTGACAATGTTACAAAGCCAAGCAGCTATCCTGCACCATTCCTGGAAAGTTGTGAGAAGGTTGTATGCAAAATAACCATTGGACAACAACGCTCTCACTAAGCTCTAAGAAACATATGGTCCTCAGAACGTTATGTGTTAGCATTAACAAAATTATTGGCATAAGGAGGGTGTTATTTTCTTCAATGCTTAATTTGGTCATTGGTAAACATAGGAAGACTGCACTGCTAAAGGAGACACAAGAAAGCCTGATTGAACTTCTTAAAACCCCACCTAAACAAGCCTAAATCTTTGGGGAAATGTTCTGTGGTTAAATTAAACAAAATTTAAGCTATTTGCCAAGCACTGTTTTTACTGACAACCAAATTAAGCATTTAATGAAAAGAACACCATTGAAAGATGGGGGATGTTTGATAATGATGTAGGGTTTCTTTGCTGCCTCTGGTACTGGGGACCTTGAACATGCGCAAAGCATCATGAAATCAGCAACTTTCCTCCTCCTCCCTCATCGAAGACTCCTGACGGGAATCATATTCATAACCTATGGCGAGAGCTGAAAACATCAGTTGGTGGATTGCATGCTCATTGATGGCTACAAGACGCATTTGTCTGAAATGATCTTGGCCAAATGCTGTGCAACCAACTACTACTACCTACTACTGGGCACACACTGGTTGAATAAACATTGTTTCAAATTGACGTACGGTACATAAACGTACAATACATAGGTGGTTCAGTTTCTGTTTTACAAGTTTATTTCCCCAGATCCCCCTTTCATTCAAACTTCAGACTAGACAACCCTCAATCATCAGGGAACACCTTATGTGCATGGTGACTTCTCACTCTTACTTTTCAAAAGACCGGGGCTCCTGTGAGTTTCACAGAAGAGAAGAGAGACAGAAAACAGAGGAAGAGTATAGCGTTCTTAGAAAAGAACAAGATGAAGGTCTTCACTTGTCAAGATTTAGGTTACTGTAACAACCTTTGTGAGGAGTGTGAGTGAAATGTAGAGTTGAGTGAGGTATGGTGCAAGGTTATGGCCCTCTCCTCTGTCCTACTGACTGTGTGTGTGTGTGTGTGTGTGTGTGTGTGTGTGTGTGTGTGTGTGTGTGTGTGTGTGTGTGTGTGTGTGTGTGTGTGTGTGTGTGTGTGTGTGTGTGTGTGTGTGTGTGTGTGTGTGTGTGTGTGTGTGTGTGTGTGTGTGTGTGTGTGTGTGTGTGTGTGTGTGTGTGTGTGTGTGTGTGTGGCCTAGAGATTAAGATCATTGGTCTGGTTTGAATCACCGAGTTGACTAAATGAAAAATCTTGAGCAAGTTACTTAAACCCTAGTTGCTCTGGATAAGTCTCTGCTAAATGACTAAAATGTTGTTGTTTTAATTTGTGTGTACGGTGGGTTTGTAATGTGTCGTGGTAAAGGTGTATTCCAGTCACCGAGGCCCCTGGCCTTGAAGGGGTTGTTATCAACTGGGTAAAGGGGGCTAGTTTAGTCCTTTTGTTAACTGATTGAAGCGGTGCTCAGCTATACCCTCCTCCTCCCTCCTTCCCCGCTCTGTACAGGGGCATATACATGTAAATATTTATGCAGGTAGGTAAGACATATTAGGCAGCAATACTTCAGCCCGCACTCAACCCTCAATTCACAGCTGTCACCCTGAGAGCTGTCAGGCTGCCGTAAGGCTAGAGCACCTTGTCTCGCCGGCTACATGAAATCCATTTTAAATCACCCTCATTGTTACACGCACCTTCTAACAAAGGGCAAGCGCTGCATCTCTGCTTGGACACCATTCTAATAAGAGTGCACCGCATCCATGTCCCTGGGCTCAGCCTGTTCCCCTACTCCCCTCGGCCCCTGCCCCGTCACCGCCACCAACACTTTGTTACACGTGTTAAAGGCCCAGTGCAGAATTTTCAGTGCAGATTTTCCTGTGTTTTTTAAACTGCACATAATGAGATTGGAATAATACTGTGAAATTGTAAAAATGAAGATAATATCTTTTGAGTGTAAGGACTGTTTGAAAAGACTCCCTAAAATGTCACCCTGTTTTGGTGGGATGGAGTTTTGACCTGCCTGGTGACATCGCCAGGTGGTAAATTAGTTAATTGTTAAATAAGAAAGAGAGTTCCAAGCCTACCTTCCAATAACAGATCGTTTTCAGTTTTCCCCTCCCCACTCAGACCACTCCAAGACAGTCCTATCAAAATTCTTGCTTTTGAAATTAATCTTTGCTAAGAAGCTGTTTTTGTTTATTTTTGACAATTTTAATTGAGAACAATCAGAGTAAGTACTTATTTGCTTCCTAGAAATTATTTGACATTGAGATGAAAAAGGCTGAATTGCACCTTTAAAAACAGATCCTGTCAGGCAACTTCTGAGCCAAATTACTGCGAGGATTATTCATGAATGGCCCTGAATGGGGATGACTGAACTGTATGAGAGAGAGAATGAGCGAGGGGGAGTTGGACAGTGGGTAAGAGATGGAGGAGAGAGAGAGAGAGAGAGAGAGAGAGAGAGAGAGAAAGAAAGAAAACAAGAGAGGGAGAAAGAAAGGGAGAGAGAGACAGAGAAAATATAAATAATTCTGGCATGAAAAGAAAAAGAGGAAGGGAGGGGAGGGAGGGAGATCATATTATATAATTCATAATTCAACATAATCTTTCAGTAAAAGCGTAGAAAGATTGTCTACTTTGTCTCATTAGTCTGCTCTTTGTTGAGAGAGAATCAGGTTTACATTGGATTACCAACTGGATTTGGATTTGACTGAGTCGCTCAGAAAATAAGTTTGCTGGATAACTCTAGTATAAGCTGTGAAAGTTTTCCATGGTAGCTCTCTCCTCCTTTATGGTGGAGAAATAAATTCTGATGTGGATCTGAGGGATGAAGTCTATGATATTGTAGTAAAAAGAGGATGACTATTATGATGATGACTATTATGATGATGAGGATGACTCTTATGATGATGAGGATGACTCTTATGATGATGAGGATTACTCTTATGATGATGAGGATAATAATAAACGGGGATCACGTTCACGATGCGTATGAGATTATACAACGGTTGGGTCTAATCCTGGATGCTGATTGGTTAAAACCGCAAGTTACCACCTAAATCTATGACTTTGAAATGCCTATTTACTCTGTTCCATCTGACTGCACAATCGACTGTTTCATCAGCTCAGCCAGGCCATTTATACACTAGATCTACACTGTAAAAAGCATCTACACATTATCTCCCATTTCTTTAAGACTAGCAGTGGAGATCTGTAATAGCCTTGCTGTCTGTCTCTCCGACATTTGCAACATTGTTTCAATATTGAAATGTGATCTCCATCTGTCCCATAGTAATGAACATGTTAGGAGTCGGGACGAAACAGACAGGCTGTCAGCTTTTTTCAGCCAGTCGAAATCATGGATCAGCATTATTTTTAAGGATATATACAAAGAAATGGCAATAAAAAAATACAAAACGCAGCTAGTTTGCTGTCATTCCAGCTTCAGTTTGAAGTGATTGTTTTAGCTGTGTAGTTGGCTAGCTCCTCTGCACAGTGGCCTGGCGAAAAAGCAAATGTTCTATGCCAGGCGAAATCGCGCATCATTAGCTCATTGTTATGGATGCATCCCCCAAAACATCACTAGAAAACACCTTAAACAAATGCAAATGCAGCTACTTTGATGTTATTCTGGCTGCACTGTTTGACATGACTATTTTAGCCAAAGTTGGCAAGGCATAAGAACATTGCTAGCCATCATGGCAACGGAACATTAAGAACGAGCGCGTCCATAGATTAGAACAAAAAGACTGAACGACTGGGTCGGGTCCATAGATTACAACAAAAAGATTTAACGACTGGGTCGCGTCCATAGATTACAACAAAAAGATTTAACGACTGGGTCGTGTCCATAGATTAGAACAAAAAGATTTAATGACTGGGTCGCGTCCATAGATTAGAACAAAAAGATTTAACGACTGGGTCGCGTCCATAGATTACAACAAAAAGATTTAACGACTGGGTCGCGTCCATAGATTAGAACAAAAAGATTTAACGACTGGGTCGCGTTTCTGGCAACCATACCGATAGAATGAAGAACCAGCCGGCTTCCGCAGCAACCCTAGGTTTGTGTTGGGACTATATCTCGTGGAAAGATTAAATACTATGAATAAATTCATCAAAATGATGTTTTTAATTAAAATATGTCAATCATTATTTGAATATGCTGGTAACCCGTTATATAAAAGTGATAATGCCCTCGAAGCCGGTGTTTGTAGGATATATTGGCACGGTTTGCCAGCCCAAGACTTTGCCAATATATCCTCCAAACACCGGCTTCGAGGGCATTATCACTTAAGTAACAATTAGACCAGTTTCATAATCTGATTCATACTTTTTTTTTTTTTTACACTTAAGATCAGTACTGACTTTGCTCTCTCCACTAACTCATCTTCCTCATTGTCATTGAGAGGACTTTAGCCAGTCTCCTTGTGTGTGAGTCCCCAGACCAGCCCAGACCAGCCCAACCCAAACCAGCCCAGACCAGCCCAGACCAGCCCAAGCCAGATCAGCCCAGACCAGCCCAGACCAGCCCAGACCAGCCCAAGCCAAACCAGCCCAGACCAGCCCAGACCAGCCCAAGCCAGATCAGCCCAGATCAGCCCAGACCAGCCCAGACCAGCCCAGACCAGCCCAAGCCAAACCAGCCCAGACCAGCCCAGACCAGCCCAAGCCAGATCAGCCCAGACCAGCCCAAGCCAGATCAGACCAGCCCAGTGACATGTTACTTCCAGTGTCTGGGCTTTAGATCACATTATAATGGAGGGGTTATGAGTAACAGGTCAGTCTGGTACAGGAGCCCTGGTTAATCACAGGTGGGATGGCTTCATTACAGGACAGAACACACACACACACACACACACACACACACACACACACACACACACACACACACACACACACACACACACACACACACACACACACACACACACACACACACACACACACACACACACACACACACACACACTCGGCTACCTTGACACTGTGGTTGAGGCCAATAGGAGCAGAGTGGATTTCTACAGGTGTGGGTTCCCTTCTTTGTGATCTGTCACTGTGCGCTCTGTAGCCAAGATGTCATCTATCATATCCAGATGGAGCTTTTCAACCAAACCAGCCTGATTAATCCTCTCTAGCCCTCCAGTCCTGCTACCTGACAACTAGGACATACCCTCCCACTATCACCCCCCAAAAAGACAAGTTATCTCACATTTAATTTTGGTCATTTTTATCATATAGCAGACAGCCTTATTCAGAGTAACTTGTAAAAGTCGAAGACAAGGAATGTAAAATCCATATATTATGATTATCAGAAGTATTACTAAAAGTTGAATACACACTTTTTCATGGACAAAATATTTCAGTTAACAGTATGCCCAGTACATGGTTTCAGGAGATGTAGTTCACTTGAGTGATGGCAACATATTCAGACCAGAGTTTCAATGAGCAGCAGCTGTCATATGCTTCATGTTCAGTGTAACTATATATTATACAGTACCAGCCTTGACCACCTCCTATGTAAGGAGTTTATATGTAAAGCATGGATTAATAAATCAATAGGCCACATTTACACCGTATTAAATGTACAGTAATCACACTGCCACTTCTTACACACTGAACTATTAAAGCAGGTTCAGCGGCTGATTTCACAATGCCGAGGTGCACGCCGTGTTCTGTTTGATGCCCTGGCTTGCTCTCAACCATCAAGGATAGGGCTTTTGTTTCCCTGACGCTCTGCGGATTCAAATGACTGAATGAGAATAACCTCCTGGGTTGAACAGATTCTCCCTGCATCAATCTATTTGTTGGGTGACCTCTCATTGTGCTATCCAACTTAAAGCCTCTACACAGTGTTCTAAAGAAGCCCGAGTCCTTTGTTTGGGTTTCAATTAAAACTCACACAGAAGACGATACACACATGTCCACCCCCTCTCTTTAATTCTGGGGAAGAAGTCCTTGTGTGGTAGAAGGTTGTTTTGTCCATCTGCAGTGGAGGAGAGTGGTGTCGATGTGTTCTTTACCACTAGGTCCTCTCTCTCTGTGTGTGTGTGTGTGTGTGTGTGTGTGTGTGTGTGTGTGTGTGTGTGTGTGTGTGTGTGTGTGTGTGTGTGTGTGTGTGTGTGTGTGTGTGTGTGTGTGTGTGTGTGTGTGTGTGCGCGCGCGCGCGCATGCGTGTGTGTATATTGTAGTAGTTCTGTGCCGGCCACCACACCACCACTCAGAATGGGTGAGTTTGCTCTTCACTGGGAGATGATGATGATGGTATTGTGAACTGGTTGGTCAGGCAGCCATGGATGAAGGATAGGGCTGCGTCTTTTTTATCCACGCCAACCTTGGTGCAAAACCACCCCCACAAGAAAACTAGCAACTGATTGGTCAGAGTTCGGTTGTTCCCTGTGTTTTAAAGAATGAACGTTAGAGACGGAAACCCCACCAAAACAAAACAATGCCATCCATACCTTGCAAACCAATGATTGCAAATTGTTAAGAGTATTCCTTGTGTTGTATGGTTTGTTTCACTTTGAAATCATTGCTATTTGTTTGACATACATTTAAAGTGAAAAATCTGACTGTCAACATTACTCTTTTACCATGGAAATACCTGTTCTGCTCGTCTTAGTTGAGTCCCACATCTTGTTATCACTTATTTGGCTAAATTATTAACCATAGTTTCCTCTTTTGATACAGCAGTCTTAAAATGGACTGCTACCTTGAATTCAACATTAAGATGTTAAAACATTAAAACTGCAATTGAAATCTGTCTCTGACATTTCTTTCCTCTCTCTCCAGTTGTTCTCAGGAGACAGGTCAGTGTGTGTAGAGAGGCCCCATTGATCAGGTAGACTCAGAGTTCTACTTCATTGCCCTGGACCACTACACCAATGAGGCAGAGGACCTCCTCACCCACTGCAACAGATTGTCTGGTATGCTGAGAGGTCATTCAGGTCAATCACAACCAATACCTCCTTCCACTTGAACTGTTTCTTCCCCTGTGCCATGGCCCTCACCAACCATCCACCTGGTTCTCTCATCCATGGACTTTGCACTGTTCATCATCCCAGAATTTCACATTGCTCTTATATGCATTATTTAGCTTGTTTGTTTACCTTTGAGCAACTAGGATAAAGTTGCCTCGCTCAAGTGTACATTGACAGATTTTTCACACAGTTGGCTCAGGATTTGAACCAGCAACCTTCCAGTTGCTGGCCCAACGGTCTTATCCATTAGGCTACCTGCAGCTTATAGGGTTCAACAGGCAAATGTATTTGGTGAATAAAGATGATTCTGACATGTTAACTGACATGTTATGTTATTTTACATTCTGTTATTTGGGACTGGATATGTACTGTATGAACTGTAGCAGGTAGCAGATTCTCCCCTTTGTGTCTTCATATAATTCAAAATCCCCCATGTGCTGTGTGTTTGTGTGCCTGTCCTTGGGCTTAATCCCCTAAATATTGGCTCCTACCTGCAATTAGTGGACTCGTTGTATGGTGTTTGCTAGAGCGGACTGTCTGCTTTTCCTTTAGCTGGCTAACAAGTAATAAGCTAGCTAAGTTTAGCAAGTAGATTCCACTCAACTCAAGGTATAGTATGCCTATTAGAATTTATTTCCCAATTTAGTTATTTTGTTGCTGGGTTCCCCATGTTGCTTGAAGCTCACTGCTCAACCAGGCTAGCGAGCTGAACGGACTGCTCTGCAGTGCATCACAAACAGAACGCTCGTAATAACCAATCCCAACACTGGACTGGCCAATGGCAGGAATTTGTTAGTTCGTCCATCACTTCAGTGAAAGTGACCAATCTAAGGTTTCTAGACACGTACCCGCCTGTAAGCCCGCCTCCCATTAGCCTGGAATCCAAACCCAAAGGCGCCAAGACTTGAGAGACAGCAATTTGAGAAATTGAAAGCGAAAACTTGACAATGACAACTGACTATTGCTGGTGGATAATTTAATGCATTCAAATATTTTTTTTACAACTTTGAATCACGTTTCTATGATTACAGTTCTATCTGTACTTTTTACTCAAAGTCACAATTGCAAGCTCTCAGGTTTAATTTACTCTCCTGACTGGCCTGTACACTCGCTGGTATCGTCCTCTGCTCTCCTGACTGGCCTGTACACTCACAGGAACTGTCCTCTGCTCACATGACTCTTTTCTTCTCTCTCGACAGTGTTTGCTCACGCAATGATGTTTCATGTTGCTCACGCGCATCATCTAGTACTCATTGGACTGTTGTTTCGGATTTGACACCATAGAAGACACCCTCACAACACAAGCACATCCTCAAAGCTACTATGTCTCAAAATTCTACAGTGAGTTATTCTATGTTCTGTATAGTAGATACTATAGAATACCACACATGCTTGAGTCGACTAGGAACTACAGTATTTGGTACAGTCATATGAGCTCAAAAGTTCTAATGCATATCATTATCGATTCCCTTCTGCATTGTCATTGCTACTGCCTTTGGAACAATAGTATTGAAGTGCTTTATAGGAAATAGGAAATGCCAGTCCATGCCACGCCGTGGATGAGCAGCTCTTTAAATCGCTGTGATAGACACAGTGCTTTCAGGAAGTAGGAAAATACCATCTGTTCCAAACCGCCACCATATGGCGGTCTTTATCCCTGGGAATAAAATAAAAACAAATACTGTGTCAGAATGTTTGATGATTGTCTTTCTTTCTCCACGGATGCTGTTCAAACTGGGGGGGAGAGACTATCGTTTACACGCCTTAAAGGTGATGTTAGTTTGTCTTTGTGAGGTTTTGTGTCTATCTGCTTCTGTGCTTTGACGAACTCTGACATCACAGGCGAACAGAGCTGTCAAGGTTAAGGAGAGTGACGTTGCTGCAGCACGGAAGAAACAGCAACGTTTCTCAAGCCATCGGCTGTCCTCCATCTTGTGAGGGAGGAAATTTAAAAGAACGTCACTTTTGAAAGTCAGGAGCTTGTGATGTGTCATTGAGGAAAATACGTATTTTCTATCATCCATTCCCTTGTGGTTGTGTCCCTCTTACTGACTGATGGGTTGGGACAGAAGGGTCTTATTGTTGCTGGAATACATCTTCTGTCTTGTTGGTTCTACACAGTGTTTTTGGCACTTCTCCATGTGGACAGCTCTGACATATTGAGGTTTTCATTAGCTGTAAGCAGGTGTGGTTTGGGGGTGTGTATGGGTTTTGTGTGTGTGCATGCATCTGTGCATGGATGTGGATGCATGCGTGCATGTGTATGTGTGTGTGGTTGCCTGTATGCATGTTCGCGTGCATGTATGTGTGATGTCTGGTGGTTTGTTCCAAAGGCGAATAAATCAGTGATGCCTGGGATAAAGCCGTGGCCCCTCCTCACACGGCACAGACAGGCTGAAAGGCTCATTAATCAAACGGCGAGTCACAGATGTGATGACTTCCACACAAACCGCCAGCAGACTGCGAAAGTCACATTCAACAGAGTCAACTGTCAGGCAGGGGCAGGCAGTCCGAGCTGCACTTCTCCCCTCTCCGGGTCTCTATTCCTTTCTCTCTCTCTCTCTCTCTCTCTCTCTCTCTCTCTCTCTCTCTCTCTCTCTCTCTCTCTCTCTCTCCCTCTCCCTCTCCCACCATCTATCTTCACTCCCCATTCTTATCTGCAGTGTGTTGCCTCAGTTAGGTCCATCTGAAATATTAGCCTCTCTGGAAAGGTGCTATAGGGTCAGTGTAAATCTATGTGTCCTGAGAATGAAAATGGCTGATGTGTTGTGAAGTCCCTGCAGTAGAATGCAGTGGTCTCCCTATACACCCATATCTCCACCAGCAGTGCTAGAGAAAACCCCTCTCCAGGCTAAAACAGCCCATTTTTCCACTCTGATCACTCTCGGAGACAAATAGCCATGCTGCTGTTTACCACTACCCCTCCTACCATGAGATGACGTCACGGTGAACGTCAGACTCGACTCATCACTACGCAGCCTGAGATCCCATCACTCTGCTCTAAAGTCCTCCCAGACAGGAGAGTACAGTAAGTAACAAAGCCCACCATGACTGATTAAAAATGCAGGTCCCTGGATGTGACAGATCTAATGACAGGCCGGGTGGTGAGTGGTGACTGGTGTGCATGGAAGGAGGCGTGCGTGCCGTGGTTCTGCATTGGAGAGGCGCACACCCCGCCACCATTCTCATTACCCCCTCCACCCTTCGCCCACCAAGCGTCAAGCATTCCGCCACTTGCATGGTGTCCAGGAAGATACATTTTTTAGAGGGATTCGTGTCTGTCACCATTCAACTGTTACTTAGTGATGGAAATGGAGGCTCACTCACACAGATACATCATTGACTGAATTTCAGTCTTTCAGTCTAGTTTTATATTGTGGGGATGCAGTTTTCCTGTTCAGATGATTCGTGGTTGTAGTTTCAAATGACTGTGTGGTTTTAGTTTCAGATGACTGTGTGGTTTTAGTTTCTGATTATTCATGTTGTAGGTTCAAATAAACTCATGGTTGTAGTTTCAGATGACTGTGTGGTTGTAGGTTCACATAAACTCATGGTTGTAGTTTCAGATGACTGTGTGGTTGTAGTTTCAGATGATTGTATGGTTTTAGTTTCTGATTATTCATGTTGTAGTTTCTGATTATTCATGTTGTAGTTTCAGATGACTGTGGTTGCAGTTGCAGATGACTGTGTGGTTGTAGTTTCAGATGACTGTGTGGTTGTAGTTTCAGATGACTGTGTGGTTGTAGTTTCAGATGACTGTGTGGTTGTAGTTTCAGATGACTGTGGTTGTAGTTTCAGATGACTGTGTGGTTGTAGTTTCTGATTATTCATGTTGCAGTTTCAGATGACTCATGGTTGCAGTTTCAGATGACTGTGGTTGTAGTTTCTGATTGTTCATGTTGCAGTTTCAGATGACTCATGGTTGTAGTTTCAGATGACTGTGTGGTATTAGTGCCTAACAGACTCTCTCAAACAAGCCAGCTGTCACGTTCTTCAAAAGGATGGGACCAAAGCGCAGCGTGCGTATAGTTCCACATATTTTATTTCAAAGTGAAACTTAACAAAACAACAAAAGACCAAAAATGAACGTGCCGTTCGTAGCACACAATGCACTATACAAAACCCCACAAAACACAGGTGGGGAAATGGCTACCTAAATATGAACCCCAATCAGATGCAACGATAAACAGCTGCCTCTAATTGGGAACCATATTAGCACCAACATAGAAATAGACATACTAGAACACCCCCTACTCACGCCCTAACCTACTACACCATAGAGAACCAAGGGCACGGCTGAACGCAGAGGAAGGCTCCGGCCTTTGAGCGGTACTGGGTGCCGTATCTGGACTGGGCACCGGCACAGAGGAGGGATCCGGCCATGGAGCTGAGTTGGACGCCGTGCCTGGACTGGGCACCGGTGCAGAGGAAGGCTCCGGCCTTGGAGCGGGACTGGACGCCATGCCCGGATTGGACACCGGCGCAGAGGAAGGCTCCGGCCATGGAGCGGGACTGGACGCCGTGCCTGGACTGAGCACCGGCGCAGAAGAAGGCTCCGGCCATGGCACCGGCGCAGGAAGCTCCGGGCCGTGGACTTTAGGACGAGTGTGGAGATCTGGCACAGGACGTACCGGACTGGGGAGGCGCACTGGAGGCCAGATGCGTGAATCCGGCACAGGTTTCACCGGACTGATGACACGCTCCTCCAAACGCCTGCGTTGCCGCATACTCCTAGCTAACCCCATTCTCCTGTATCCTTCCTCACACTGTTCCATCGACTCCCAGGCGGGCTCTGGCACTCTCCTTGCATTGATCGACCAATTCTCTATCGCCTCCCAGACAGTCTCTGGCTCTTCCCTCTGCTCAGCCGCCAGCTCCATGTGCCCCCCCAAAAAAAAAAAACATTCTTGGGGTTTCTGTGGCAGCGGCCCCTGGCGTCGTTGCTGTCCCTCCTGAGTCCTCTGCGACGGCCGCCAAGGAAGGGTCTCGCATCCACTCATGACTTCCTCCCATGTCCAAAGCTCCTTTACCGCCTAAACACGCTGCTTGGTCTTTTGGTGGGATATTCTGTCACGTTCTTCAAAAGACGGGACTAAAGCGCAGGGTGCGTATAGTTCTACATATTTTATTTCAAAGTGAAACTTAACAAAACAACAAAAGACCAAAAATGAATGTGCCGTTCATTGCACACAATGCACTAAACAAAACCCCACAAAACACAGGTGGGGAAATGGCTACCTAAACATGATCCGCCAATCAGAGGCAACGATAAACAGTTGCCTCTAATTGGGAACCATATTAGCACCAACATAGAAATAGACATACTAGAACACCCCCTAGTCACGCCCTGACCTACTACACCATAGAGAACCAAGGGCTCTCTATGGTCAGGGCGTGACACCAGCTGTCATCCTCCAACTTGTCACCCCCCCCCCCCCCCCCCCGATTGGCAGGCCTCCTGTTTCTCCATAATTCCTCTTGATTTAGCCAATAAATTACACTTCCAAACCTGCTAAAGCATTAACAGATATTAGGAGCAGAACACGCCACAATTAAGCCCCTTTCAGGTAATTCCAGGGCTAATTTAACAGCAAACGACTGCCACATTTCTTTGTTCAACATGTTGCCTATGTTTGCCTCTTTCTTTTTTGAAAGACTTACATTAGGCTAACTAAACACCTCATGTAAAACTAATGACAGATCCTGATATATGACATAAGACCAAATTCTTGACACTTTTCCTCCCACTCCATGACCACTCATTCACATGCTATCTTTCCCTCTTGTGCTAGTGTGATATCAGTGTTGTCAGTATGATGGGGTGGTTCAACGCCTGCTACAGTAGTGTCTCCAGAGGACTCCAGTGTAAAGCAGGCCTGTCAGGCTCATATCTCAGTGGTGATCTGATCTTGTCCTGGAGGTGGGAGTGCAGGTGAATGTGGAGGTGTATTTGCCTGATGAGGGGGACAGAGTCCCACAGACCTCCACCCCAGCCCCCTGGGCAGATGGTCAGCTGGCCTTGTCACTGCCAGGAGCAGTCATTGAGATTCAGCGACAGTTATCTGTAATATTCTTTAGCAAGGAGACGCATGTGTGTATGTGTGTGTACACACAGGGTTTTAGTGTTCGTTGAGTATTAAAGGTTGTTGGACCATTATTGAGAAGGAGAGGCTGTCACCACATCTTCCCTTCACATGCCCTTGGAAGAGAAGTTCACAAAGCCAAAGTAATTATCCACTCATCTCTCACTGCAGGCTGTGTGATTAGAGTGTGTGTGTGTGTGTGTGTGTGTGTGTGTGTGTGTGTGTGTGTGTGTGTGTGTGTGTGTGTGTGTGTGTGTGTGTGTGTGTGTGTGTGTGTGTGTGTGTGTGTGTGTGTGTGTGTGTGTGTGGTATTGTCTCCCCTAGTATTCTACAGGTGTGATGAGACGAAAAACATGTATATTTAGTATGGAACTGTTAAGTTAGATTGCTCACATGATCATGTCCCCTGAATGGTTCAGAATTGGTGGACTAGAGGGCATATCCACTGACCTGTACACTCCTGCTCACTGACCCTGTAGAAGGCACGTAATGGCTGACATTTGGTTGTTAGGGCTCTCTAACTGCCAATGGCAACCATCACTGACTCCTGTTCTAATGTATGATGTTCAGGACATTTGTGGATTCATCTCTTCTCTCCTTCCACCCCTCTCTCTCCCTTCTCTCTATTCCCTCAGTCTCTTTCTCTCAAATTTCTTTCCGCCATTTACTCCTCCTTTCTCACACTTGTCTTGACAGTCGTATACCCATCTACAGTGAACACTCCACATGGACAGAGCCTAACTCCCCACAACTCTAAACACACACACACACACACACACACACACACACACACACACACACACACACACACACACACACACACACACACACACACACACACACACACACACACCATCTCACTCCACTCCCCTCTCGTCCTTCCATCGGCTCCCTTCCCGTTCACCTTGTCTTGTTGGCACACCTCTTACTGTCTTCACCCTGTCACTCAGCACACCTCCACCCGCAATATTGTGTGCAGTAAGCTGCCCAACCACAGCCTCTAAACAGAGTATTATGAACTATTGCGCAATCAGAGGTCTTGCTGTTCCAACTGCCTCTTTTTGTCTAATCCTCTTATTGAGTCTTTCACCATGGAACAGGGCAGTCCATTATTCACCATGAAACAGGGTAGTCCATTA
This sequence comes from Salmo salar, assembly GCF_965601325.2. Lineage (NCBI taxonomy): Eukaryota > Metazoa > Chordata > Actinopteri > Salmoniformes > Salmonidae > Salmo > Salmo salar. The sequence continues at coordinate 35,958,620 of NC_138314.1, forward strand.
TTCACCATGAAACAGGGCAGTCCAGTATTCACCATGGAACAGGGCAGTCCAGTATTCACCATGGAACAGGGCAGTCCAGTATTCACCATGGAACAGGGTAGTCCATTATTCACCATGGAACAGGGCAGTCCGGTATTCACCATGAAACAGGGCAGTCCAGTATTCACCATGAAACAGGGCAGTCCAGTATTCACCATGGAACAGGGCAGTCCGGTATTCACAATGAAACAGGATAGTCCATTATTCACCATGGAACAGGGCAGTCCATTATTCACCATGGAACAGGGTAGTCCAGTATTCACCATGAAACAGGGCAGTCCAGTATTCACCATGGAACAGGGCAGTCCATTATTCACCATGGAACAGGGCAGTCCAGTATTCACCATGGAACAGGGCAGTCCATTATTCACCATGGAACAGGGCAGTCCAGTATTCACCATGAAACAGGATAGTCCATTATTCACCATGGAACAGGGCAGTCCGGTATTCACCATGGAACAGGGTAGTCCATTATTCACCATGGAACAGGGTAGTCCATTATTCACCATGAAACAGGGTAGTCCATTATTCACCATGAACCAGGATAGTCCATTATTCACCATGAAACAGGGCAGTCCAGGATTCACCATGGAACAGGGCAGTCCAGTATTCACCATGGAACAGGGCAGTCCAGTATTCACCATGAAACAGGGCAGTCCATTATTCACCATGAAACAGGGCAGTCCAGTATTCACCATGGAACAGGGTAGTCCAGTATTCACCATGGAACAGGGCAGTCCATTATTCACCATGGAAAAGGGCAGTCCAGTATTCACCATGAAACAGGATAGTCCATTATTCACCGTGGAACAGTGCAGTCCGGTATTCACCATGAAACAGGGTAGTCCATTATTCACCATGGAACAGGGTAGTCCATTATTCACCATGAAACAGGGTAGTCCATTATTCACCATGAAACAGGATAGTCCATTATTCACCATGAAACAGGGCAGTCCAGTATTCACCATGGAACAGGGCAGTCCAGTATTCACCATGAAACAGGGCAGTCCATTATTCACCATGAAACAGGGCGGTCCAGTATTCACCATGGAACAGGGTAGTCCAGTATTCACCATGGAACAGGGCAGTCCAGTATTCACCATGGAACAGGGCAGTCCATTATTCACCATGGAACAGGGCAGTCCGGTATTCACCATGAAACAGGGCTGTCCATTATTCACCATGAAACAGGGCTGTCCATTATTCACCATGGAACAGGGCAGTCCGGTATTCACCATGAAACAGGGCAGTCCAGTATTCACCATGGAACAGGGCAGTCCGGTATTCACCATGAAACAGGATAGTCCATTATTCACCATGGAACAGGGCAGTCCATTATTCACCATGGAACAGGGTAGTCCAGTATTCACCATGAAACAGGGCAGTCCAGTATTCACCATGGAACAGGGCAGTCCATTATTCACCATGGAACAGGGCAGCCCAGTATTCACCATGGAACAGGGCAGTCCATTATTCACCATGGAACAGGGCAGTCCAGTATTCACCATGAAACAGGATAGTCCATTATTCACCATGGAACAGGGCAGTCCGGTATTCACCATGGAACAGGGTAGTCCATTATTCACCATGGAACAGGGTAGTCCATTATTCACCATGAAACAGGGTAGTCCATTATTCACCATGAAACAGGATAGTCCATTATTCACCATGAAACAGGGCAGTCCAGTATTCACCATGGAACAGGGCAGTCCAGTATTCACCATGGAACAGGGCAGTCCAGTATTCACCATGAAATAGGGCAGTCCATTATTCACCATGAAACAGGGCATTCCAGTATTCACCATGGAACAGGGCAGTCCATTATTCACCATGAAACAGGGCAGTCCAGAATTCACCATGGAACAGGGTAGTCCAGTATTCACCATGGAACAGGGCAGTCCATTATTCACCATGGAAAAGGGCAGTCCAGTATTCACCATGAAACAGGATAGTCCATTATTCACCATGGAACAGTGCAGTCCGGTATTCACCATGAAACAGGGTAGTCCATATTATTCACCATGGAACAGGGTAGTCCATTATTCACCATGAAACAGGGTAGTCCATTATTCACCATGAAACAGGATAGTCCATTATTCACCATGAAACAGGGCAGTCCAGTATTCACCATGGAACAGGGTAGTCCAGTATTCACCATGGAACAGGGCAGTCCATTATTCACCATGGAACAGGGTAGTCCATTATTCACCATGAAACAGGGTAGTCCATTATTCACCATGAAACAGGATAGTCCATTATTCACCATGAAACAGGGCAGTCCAGTATTCACCATGGAACAGGGCAGTCCAGTATTCACCATGAAACAGGGCAGTCCATTATTCACCATGGAACAGGGCAGTCCAGTATTCACCATGAAACAGGATAGTCCATTATTCACCATGGAACAGGCCTGTCCATTATTCACCATGGAACAGGGTAGTCCAGTATTCACCATGAAACAGGGCAGTCCGGTATTCACCATGGAACAGGGTAGTCCATTATTCACCATGGAACAGGGCAGTCCAGTATTCACCATGAAACAGGGAAGTCCAGTATTCACCATGGAATATGGCAGTCCATTATTCACCATGAAACAGGGCTGTCCATTATTCACCATGGAACAGGGCAGTCCGGTATTCACCATGAAACAGGGCAGTCCAGTATTCACCATGGAACAGGGCAGTCCGGTATTCACAATGAAACAGGATAGTCCATTATTCACCATGGAACAGGGCAGTCCATTATTCACCATGGAACAGGGTAGTCCAGTATTCACCATGAAACAGGGCAGTCCAGTATTCACCATGGAACAGGGCAGTCCATTATTCACCATGGAACAGGGCAGTCCAGTATTCACCATGGAACAGGGCAGTCCATTATTCACCATGGAACAGGGCAGTCCAGTATTCACCATGAAACAGGATAGTCCATTATTCACCATGGAACAGGGCAGTCCGGTATTCACCATGGAACAGGGTAGTCCATTATTCACCATGGAACAGGGTAGTCCATTATTCACCATGAAACAGGGTAGTCCATTATTCACCATGAACCAGGATAGTCCATTATTCACCATGAAACAGGGCAGTCCAGTATTCACCATGGAACAGGGCAGTCCAGTATTCACCATGGAACAGGGCAGTCCAGTATTCACCATGAAACAGGGCGGTCCATTATTCACCATGAAACAGGGCAGTCCAGTATTCACCATGGAACAGGGTAGTCCAGTATTCACCATGGAACAGGGCAGTCCATTATTCACCATGGAAAAGGGCAGTCCAGTATTCACCATGAAACAGGATAGTCCATTATTCACCGTGGAACAGTGCAGTCCGGTATTCACCATGAAACAGGGTAGTCCATTATTCACCATGGAACAGGGTAGTCCATTATTCACCATGAAACAGGGTAGTCCATTATTCACCATGAAACAGGATAGTCCATTATTCACCATGAAACAGGGCAGTCCAGTATTCACCATGGAACAGGGCAGTCCAGTATTCACCATGAAACAGGGCAGTCCATTATTCACCATGAAACAGGGCAGTCCAGTATTCACCATGGAACAGGGTAGTCCAGTATTCACCATGGAACAGGGCAGTCCAGTAATCACCATGGAACAGGGCAGTCCATTATTCACCATGGAACAGGGCAGTCCGGTATTCACCATGAAACAGGGCTGTCCATTATTCACCATGAAACAGGGCTGTCCATTATTCACCATGGAACAGGGCAGTCCGGTATTCACCATGAAACAGGGCAGTCCAGTATTCACCATGGAACAGGGCAGTCCGGTATTCACCATGAAACAGGATAGTCCATTATTCACCATGGAACAGGGCAGTCCATTATTCACCATGGAACAGGGTAGTCCAGTATTCACCATGAAACAGGGCAGTCCAGTATTCACCATGGAACAGGGCAGTCCATTATTCACCATGGAACAGGGCAGCCCAGTATTCACCATGGAACAGGGCAGTCCATTATTCACCATGGAACAGGGCAGTCCAGTATTCACCATGAAACAGGATAGTCCATTATTCACCATGGAACAGGGCAGTCCGGTATTCACCATGGAACAGGGTAGTCCATTATTCACCATGGAACAGGGTAGTCCATTATTCACCATGAAACAGGGTAGTCCATTATTCACCATGAACCAGGATAGTCCATTATTCACCATGAAACAGGGCAGTCCAGTATTCACCATGGAACAGGGCAGTCCAGTATTCACCATGGAACAGTGTAGTCCATTATTCACCATGAAACAGGGTAGTCCATTATTCACCATGAAACAGGATAGTCCATTATTCACCATGAAACAGGGCAGTCCAGTATTCACCATGGAACAGGGCAGTCCAGTATTCACCATGAAACAGGGCAGGCCATTATTCACCATGAAACAGGGCAGTCCAGTATTCACCATGGAACAGGGTAGTCCAGTATTCACCATGGAACAGGGCAGTCCAGTATTCACCATGGAACAGGGCAGTCCATTATTCACCATGGAACAGGGCAGTCCGGTATTCACCATGAAACAGGGCTGTCCATTATTCACCATGAAACAGGGCTGTCCATTATTCACCATGGAACAGGGCAGTCCGGTATTCACCATGAAACAGGGCAGTCCAGTATTCACCATGGAACAGGGCAGTCCGGTATTCACCATGAAACAGGATAGTCCATTATTCACCATGGAACAGGGCAGTCCATTATTCACCATGGAACAGGGTAGTCCAGTATTCACCATGAAACAGGGCAGTCCAGTATTCACCATGGAACAGGGCAGTCCATTATTCACCATGGAACAGGGCAGCCCAGTATTCACCATGGAACAGGGCAGTCCATTATTCACCATGGAACAGGGCAGTCCAGTATTCACCATGAAACAGGATAGTCCATTATTCACCATGGAACAGGGCAGTCCGGTATTCACCATGGAACAGGGTAGTCCATTATTCACCATGGAACAGGGTAGTCCATTATTCACCATGAAACAGGGTAGTCCATTATTCACCATGAAACAGGATAGTCCATTATTCACCATGAAACAGGGCAGTCCAGTATTCACCATGGAACAGGGCAGTCCAGTATTCACCATGGAACAGGGTAGTCCATTATTCACCATGAAACAGGGCAGTCCATTATTCACCATGAAACAGGGCAGTCCAGTATTCACCATGGAACAGGGCAGTCCATTATTCACCATGAAACAGGGCAGTCCAGTATTCACCATGGAACAGGGTAGTCCAGTATTCACCATGGAACAGGGCAGTCCATTATTCACCATGGAAAAGGGCAGTCCAGTATTCACCATGAAACAGGATAGTCCATTATTCACCATGGAACAGTGCAGTCCGGTATTCACCATGAAACAGGGTAGTCCATTATTCACCATGGAACAGGGTAGTCCATTATTCACCATGAAACAGGGTAGTCCATTATTCACCATGAAACAGGATAGTCCATTATTCACCATGAAACAGGGCAGTCCAGTATTCACCATGGAACAGGGTAGTCCAGTATTCACCATGGAACAGGGCAGTCCATTATTCACCATGGAACAGGGTAGTCCATTATTCACCATGAAACAGGATAGTCCATTATTCACCATGAAACAGGGCAGTCCAGTATTCACCATGGAACAGGGCAGTCCAGTATTCACCATGAAACAGGGCAGTCCATTATTCACCATGAAACAGGGCAGTCCAGTATTCACCATGGAACAGGGTAGTCCAGTATTCACCATGGAACATGGCAGTCCATTATTCACCATGGAACAGGGCAGTCCAGTATTCACCATGAAACAGGATAGTCCATTATTCACCATGGAACAGGCCTGTCCATTATTCACCATGGAACAGGGTAGTCCAGTATTCACCATGAAACAGGGCAGTCCGGTATTCATCATGGAACAGGGTAGTCCATTATTCACCATGGAACAGGGCAGTCCGGTATTCACCATGAAACAGGGAAGTCCAGTATTCACCATGGAATATGGCAGTCCATTATTCACCATGAAACAGGGCTGTCCATTATTCACCATGGAACAGGGCAGTCCGGTATTCACCATGAAACAGGGCAGTCCAGTATTCACCATGGAACAGGGCAGTCCGGTATTCACCATGAAACAGGATAGTCCATTATTCACCATGGAACAGGGCAGTCCATTATTCACCATGGAACAGGGCAGTCCAGTATTCACCATGGAACAGGGCAGTCCATTATTCACCATGGAACAGGGCAGTCCAGTATTCACCATGAAACAGGATAGTCCATTATTCACCATGGAACAGGGCAGTCCGGTATTCACCATGGAACAGGGTAGTCCATTATTCACCATGGAACAGGGTAGTCCATTATTCACCATGAAACAGGGTAGTCCATTATTCACCATGAACCAGGATAGTCCATTATTCACCATGAAACAGGGCAGTCCAGTATTCACCATGGAACAGGGCAGTCCAGTATTCACCATGGAACAGGGCAGTCCAGTATTCACCATGAAACAGGGCAGTCCATTATTCACCATGAAACAGGGCAGTCCAGTATTCACCATGGAACAGGGTAGTCCAGTATTCACCATGGAACAGGGCAGTCCATTATTCACCATGGAAAAGGGCAGTCCAGTATTCACCATGAAACAGGATAGTCCATTATTCACCGTGGAACAGTGCAGTCCGGTATTCACCATGAAACAGGGTAGTCCATTATTCACCATGGAACAGGGTAGTCCATTATTCACCATGAAACAGGGTAGTCCATTATTCACCATGAAACAGGATAGTCCATTATTCACCATGAAACAGGGCAGTCCAGTATTCACCATGGAACAGGGCAGTCCAGTATTCACCATGAAACAGGGCAGTCCATTATTCACCATGAAACAGGGCAGTCCAGTATTCACCATGGAACAGGGTAGTCCATTATTCACCATGGAACAGGGCAGTCCGGTATTCACCATGGAACAGGGTAGTCCATTATTCACCATGGAACAGGGTAGTCCATTATTCACCATGAAACAGGGTAGTCCATTATTCACCATGTTACAGGATAGTCCATTATTCACCATGAAACAGGGCAGTCCAGTATTCACCATGGAACAGGGCAGTCCAGTATTCACCATGGAACAGGGCAGTCCAGTATTCACCATGAAACAGGGCAGTCCATTATTCACCATGAAACAGGGCATTCCAGTATTCACCATGGAACAGGGCAGTCCATTATTCACCATGAAACAGGGCAGTCCAGTATTCACCATGGAACAGGGTAGTCCAGTATTCACCATGGAACAGGGCAGTCCATTATTCACCATGGAAAAGGGCAGTCCAGTATTCACCATGAAACAGGATAGTCCATTATTCACCATGGAACAGTGCAGTCCGGTATTCACCATGAAACAGGGTAGTCCATTATTCACCATGGAACAGGGTAGTCCATTATTCACCATGAAACAGGGTAGTCCATTATTCACCATGAAACAGGATAGTCCATTATTCACCATGAAACAGGGCAGTCCAGTATTCACCATGGAACAGGGTAGTCCAGTATTCACCATGGAACAGGGCAGTCCATTATTCACCATGGAACAGGGTAGTCCATTATTCACCATGAAACAGGATAGTCCATTATTCACCATGAAACAGGGCAGTCCAGTATTCACCATGGAACAGGGCAGTCCAGTATTCACCATGAAACAGGGCAGTCCATTATTCACCATGAAACAGGGCAGTCCAGTATTCACCATGGAACAGGGTAGTCCAGTATTCACCATGGAACATGGCAGTCCATTATTCACCATGGAACAGGGCAGTCCAGTATTCACCATGAAACAGGATAGTCCATTATTCACCATGGAACAGGCCTGTCCATTATTCACCATGGAACAGGGTAGTCCAGTATTCACCATGAAACAGGGCAGTCCGGTATTCATCATGGAACAGGGTAGTCCATTATTCACCATGGAACAGGGCAGTCCGGTATTCACCATGAAACAGGGAAGTCCAGTATTCACCATGGAATATGGCAGTCCATTATTCACCATGAAACAGGGCTGTCCATTATTCACCATGGAACAGGGCAGTCCGGTATTCACCATGAAACAGGGCAGTCCAGTATTCACCATGGAACAGGGCAGTCCGGTATTCACAATGAAACAGGATAGTCCATTATTCACCATGGAACAGGGCAGTCCATTATTCACCATGGAACAGGGCAGTCCAGTATTCACCATGGAACAGGGCAGTCCATTATTCACCATGGAACAGGGCAGTCCAGTATTCACCATGAAACAGGATAGTCCATTATTCACCATGGAACAGGGCAGTCCGGTATTCACCATGGAACAGGGTAGTCCATTATTCACCATGGAACAGGGTAGTCCATTATTCACCATGAAACAGGGTAGTCCATTATTCACCATGAACCAGGATAGTCCATTATTCACCATGAAACAGGGCAGTCCAGTATTCACCATGGAACAGGGCAGTCCAGTATTCACCATGGAACAGGGCAGTCCAGTATTCACCATGAAACAGGGCAGTCCATTATTCACCATGAAACAGGGCAGTCCAGTATTCACCATGGAACAGGGTAGTCCAGTATTCACCATGGAACAGGGCAGTCCATTATTCACCATGGAAAAGGGCAGTCCAGTATTCACCATGAAACAGGATAGTCCATTATTCACCGTGGAACAGTGCAGTCCGGTATTCACCATGAAACAGGGTAGTCCATTATTCACCATGGAACAGGGTAGTCCATTATTCACCATGAAACAGGGTAGTCCATTATTCACCATGAAACAGGATAGTCCATTATTCACCATGAAACAGGGCAGTCCAGTATTCACCATGGAACAGGGCAGTCCAGTATTCACCATGAAACAGGGCAGTCCATTATTCACCATGAAACAGGGCAGTCCAGTATTCACCATGGAACAGGGTAGTCCATTATTCACCATGGAACAGGGCAGTCCGGTATTCACCATGGAACAGGGTAGTCCATTATTCACCATGGAACAGGGTAGTCCATTATTCACCATGAAACAGGGTAGTCCATTATTCACCATGTTACAGGATAGTCCATTATTCACCATGAAACAGGGCAGTCCAGTATTCACCATGGAACAGGGCAGTCCAGTATTCACCATGGAACAGGGCAGTCCAGTATTCACCATGGAACAGGGCAGTCCATTATTCACCATGAAACAGGGCAGTCCAGTATTCACCATGGAACAGGGTAGTCCAGTATTCACCATGGAACAGGGCAGTCCATTATTCACCATGGAAAAGGGCAGTCCAGTATTCACCATGAAACAGGATAGTCCATTATTCACCATGGAACAGTGCAGTCCGGTATTCACCATGAAACAGGGTAGTCCATTATTCACCATGGAACAGGGTAGTCCATTATTCACCATGAAACAGGGTAGTCCATTATTCACCATGAAACAGGATAGTCCATTATTCACCATGAAACAGGGCAGTCCAGTATTCACCATGGAACAGGGTAGTCCAGTATTCACCATGGAACAGGGCAGTCCATTATTCACCATGGAACAGGGTAGTCCATTATTCACCATGAAACAGGATAGTCCATTATTCACCATGAAACAGGGCAGTCCAGTATTCACCATGGAACAGGGCAGTCCAGTATTCACCATGAAACAGGGCAGTCCATTATTCACCATGAAACAGGGCAGTCCAGTATTCACCATGGAACAGGGTAGTCCAGTATTCACCATGGAACATGGCAGTCCATTATTCACCATGGAACAGGGCAGTCCAGTATTCACCATGAAACAGGATAGTCCATTATTCACCATGGAACAGGCCTGTCCATTATTCACCATGGAACAGGGTAGTCCAGTATTCACCATGAAACAGGGCAGTCCGGTATTCATCATGGAACAGGGTAGTCCATTATTCACCATGGAACAGGGCAGTCCGGTATTCACCATGAAACAGGGAAGTCCAGTATTCACCATGGAATATGGCAGTCCATTATTCACCATGAAACAGGGCTGTCCATTATTCACCATGGAACAGGGCAGTCCGGTATTCACCATGAAACAGGGCAGTCCAGTATTCACCATGGAACAGGGCAGTCCGGTATTCACAATGAAACAGGATAGTCCATTATTCACCATGGAACAGGGCAGTCCATTATTCACCATGGAACAGGGCAGTCCAGTATTCACCATGGAACAGGGCAGTCCATTATTCACCATGGAACAGGGCAGTCCAGTATTCACCATGAAACAGGATAGTCCATTATTCACCATGGAACAGGGCAGTCCGGTATTCACCATGGAACAGGGTAGTCCATTATTCACCATGGAACAGGGTAGTCCATTATTCACCATGAAACAGGGTAGTCCATTATTCACCATGAACCAGGATAGTCCATTATTCACCATGAAACAGGGCAGTCCAGTATTCACCATGGAACAGGGCAGTCCAGTATTCACCATGGAACAGGGCAGTCCAGTATTCACCATGAAACAGGGCAGTCCATTATTCACCATGAAACAGGGCAGTCCAGTATTCACCATGGAACAGGGTAGTCCAGTATTCACCATGGAACAGGGCAGTCCATTATTCACCATGGAAAAGGGCAGTCCAGTATTCACCATGAAACAGGATAGTCCATTATTCACCGTGGAACAGTGCAGTCCGGTATTCACCATGAAACAGGGTAGTCCATTATTCACCATGGAACAGGGTAGTCCATTATTCACCATGAAACAGGGTAGTCCATTATTCACCATGAAACAGGATAGTCCATTATTCACCATGAAACAGGGCAGTCCAGTATTCACCATGGAACAGGGCAGTCCAGTATTCACCATGGAACAGGGCAGTCCAGTATTCACCATGAAACAGGGCAGTCCATTATTCACCATGAAACAGGGCAGTCCAGTATTCACCATGGAACAGGGTAGTCCAGTATTCACCATGGAACAGGGCAGTCCAGTAATCACCATGGAACAGGGCAGTCCATTATTCACCATGGAACAGGGCAGTCCGGTATTCACCATGAAACAGGGCTGTCCATTATTCACCATGAAACAGGGCTGTCCATTATTCACCATGGAACAGGGCAGTCCGGTATTCACCATGAAACAGGGCAGTCCAGTATTCACCATGGAACAGGGCAGTCCGGTATTCACCATGAAACAGGATAGTCCATTATTCACCATGGAACAGGGCAGTCCATTATTCACCATGGAACAGGGTAGTCCAGTATTCACCATGAAACAGGGCAGTCCAGTATTCACCATGGAACAGGGCAGTCCATTATTCACCATGGAACAGGGCAGCCCAGTATTCACCATGGAACAGGGCAGTCCAGTATTCACCATGAAACAGGATAGTCCATTATTCACCATGGAACAGGGCAGTCCGGTATTCACCATGGAACAGGGTAGTCCATTATTCACCATGGAACAGGGTAGTCCATTATTCACCATGAAACAGGGTAGTCCATTATTCACCATGAAACAGGATAGTCCATTATTCACCATGAAACAGGGCAGTCCAGTATTCACCATGGAACAGGGCAGTCCAGTATTCACCATGGAACAGGGCAGTCCAGTATTCACCATGAAACAGGGCAGTCCATTATTCACCATGAAACAGGGCAGTCCAGTATTCACCATGGAACAGGGCAGTCCATTATTCACCATGAAACAGGGCAGTCCAGTATTCACCATGGAACAGGGTAGTCCAGTATTCACCATGGAACAGGGCAGTCCATTATTCACCATGGAAAAGGGCAGTCCAGTATTCACCATGAAACAGGATAGTCCATTATTCACCATGGAACAGTGCAGTCCGGTATTCACCATGAAACAGGGTAGTCCATTATTCACCATGGAACAGGGTAGTCCATTATTCACCATGAAACAGGGTAGTCCATTATTCACCATGAAACAGGATAGTCCATTATTCACCATGAAACAGGGCAGTCCAGTATTCACCATGGAACAGGGTAGTCCAGTATTCACCATGGAACAGGGCAGTCCATTATTCACCATGGAAAAGGGCAGTCCAGTATTCACCATGAAACAGGATAGTCCATTATTCACCATGGAACAGTGCAGTCCGGTATTCACCATGAAACAGGGTAGTCCATTATTCACCATGGAACAGGGTAGTCCATTATTCACCATGAAACAGGGTAGTCCATTATTCACCATGAAACAGGATAGTCCATTATTCACCATGAAACAGGGCAGTCCATTATTCACCATGAAACAGGGCAGTCCAGTATTCACCATGGAACAGGGTAGTCCAGTATTCACCATGGAACAGGGCAGTCCATTATTCACCATGGAACAGGGCAGTCCAGTATTCACCATGAAACAGGATAGTCCATTATTCACCATGGAACAGGGCAGTCCATTATTCACCATGGAACAGGGTAGTCCAGTATTCACCATGAAACAGGGCAGTCCGGTATTCACCATGGAACAGGGTAGTCCATTATTCACCATGGAACAGGGCAGTCCGGTATTCACCATGAAACAGGGCTGTCCAGTATTCACCATGGAACAGGGCAGTCCAGTATTCACCTTGAAACAGGGTAGTCCATTATTCACCATGGAACAGGGCAGTCCAGTATTCACCATGGAACAGGGCAGTCCAGTATTCACCATGGAACAGGGTAGTCCATTATTCACCATGGAACAGGGCAGTCCGGTATTCACCATGAAACTGTGCTGTCCATTATTCACCATGGAACAGGGCAGTCCGGTATTCACCATGAAACAGGGCAGTCCGGTATTCACCATGAAACAGGGTAGTCCATTATTCACCATGGAACAGGGTAGTCCATTATTCACCATGGAACAGGGCTGTCCAGTATTCACCATGGAACAGGGCAGTCCATTATTCACCATGGAACAGGGCTGTCCAGTATTCACCATGGAACAGGGCAGTCCAGTATTCACCATGGAACAGGGCAGTCCAGTATTCACCATGGAACAGGGCAGTCCAGTATTCACCATTGAACAGGGCAGTTCCGTATTCTAGCTTTGTATTCTTCTCTCTGTCTGTGTGTGAACTCTGCTGGGTTAAGAAGTCAGTCTGGGCTTGGTCCTCTTTTGAATGAATAGGGCCTTCGTCTTCAAAACATTTTCATTTTGTTACTATCGGCCGAGGTTAGTTATTTTATGCTGAAGTCTTGGTTTTCTTCTGGGCAGAAGCATGGGTTCAAATATAATAATTTGTCTATGTAAAAGATGCTTAAGTTCCGAGATCTCGGCTACACTATTCAAGAAAGAAAGAAAGAAAGAAAGAAAGAAAGAAATAAAGAAAGAAAGAAAGAAAGAAAGAAAGAAAGAAAGAAAGAAAGAAAGAAAGAAAGAAAGAAAGAAAGAAAGAAAGAAAGAAAGAAAGAAAGAAAGAGAAGGAATGAATGAAAGAAAGGAGAGGTAAAAAAAACACACAAAGCAGGTGGATCAGTTGGATCAGTTGCTGAATTGATTCCGTTTCTTCTCTTTCTTACTAACAAAGCACAATGTCTGCTTTATTGTGCTTTGTTATGACTGTTGAGCACATTCTGTTTGGTTGAATTTGGCCCTTGGAGAAATGTAGTGATCTTGATAGCATCTTTTGCATACAGTTGAAGTCGGAAGTTTACATACACCTCAGCCAAATATATTTAAACTCAGTCTTCACAATTGCTGACATTTAATCCTAGTAAAAATTCCCTGTTTTAGGTCAGTTAGTATCACCACTTTATTTTAAGAATGTGAAATGTAAGAATAATAGTAGAGAGAAGGATTTGTTTCAGCTTTTATTTCTTTCATCACATTCCCAGTGGGTCTGAAGTTCACAAACACTCAATTAGTATTTGGTAGCATTGCCTTTAAATAGTTTAACTTGGGTCAAAAGTTTTGTGTAGCCTTCCACAAGCTCCCACAATAAGTTGGGTGAATTTTGGCCCATTCCTCCTGACAGAGCTGGTGTAACTGAGTCAGGTTTGTAGGCCTCCTTGCTCGCACTCGCTTTAACAGTTCTGCCCACAGATTTTCTATAGAACTGAGGTCAGGGCTTTGTGTTGGCCACTCCAATACCTTGACTTTGTTCGTCCTTAAGCCATTTTGCCACAACTTTGGATGTATGCTTGGGGTCATTTTCCATTTGGAAGACCCATTTGCGACCAAGCTTTAACTTCCTGACTGATGTCTTGAGATGTTGCTTCAATATATCCACATCATTTTTGTTCCTCATGATGCCATCTATTTTGTAAAGTGCACCAGTCCCTCCTGCAGCAAAGCACCCCCACAACATGATGCTGCCACCCCTGTGCTTCACGGTTGGGATGGTGTTGCACACCTCCCCCTTTTTCCTCCAAACATAACAATGGTCATTATGGCCAAACAGTAATATTTTTGTTTCATCAGACCAGAGGACATCTCTTCAAAAAGTACGATCTTTGTCCCCATGTGCAGTTGCAAACCGTAGTCTGGCTTTTTTATGGCAGTTTTGGAGCAGTGGCTTCTTCCTTGCTGAGCAGCCTTTCAGGTTATGTCGATATAGGACTGGTTTTACTGTGGATATAGATACTTTTGTACCTGTTTCCTCCAGCATCTTCACAAGGTCCTTTGCTGTTGTTCTAGGATTGATTTGCACTTTTCGCCCCAAAGTACGTTCATCTCTAGGAGACCGAACGTGTCTCCTTCCTGAGTGGTATGACGGCTACGTGGTCCCATGGTGTTTATACTTGCGTGCTATTGTTTGTACAGATGAACGTGGTACCTTCAGGCATTTGGAAATTGCTCCCAAGGATGAACCAGACTTGTGAAGGTCTACAATTTTTTTCTGAGGTCTTGGCTGATTTCTTTTGATTTTCCATGATGTCAAGCAAAGAGGCACTAAGTTTGAAGGTAGGCCTTGAAATACATCCACAGGTACACCTCCACTCAAATTATGTCAATTAGCCTATCAGTAGCTTCCAAAGCCATGACATAATTTTCTGGAATTTTCTATGCTATTTAAAGGCACAGTCAACTCAGTGTATGTAAACTTCTGACCCACTGGAATTGTGATACAGTGAATTATAAGTGAAATAATCTGTCTGTAAACAATTGTTGGAAAAATGACTTGTGTCATGCACAAAGTAGATGTCCTAACCGACTTGCCAAAACTATAGTTTGTTAACAAGAAATGTGTGGAGTGGTTGAAAAATGAGTTTTAATTACTCCAACCTAAGTGTATGTAAACTTCCGAGTCTATGAGAAGTCCACTGATATGAAAGGACATTTTGGATTACTGCTATTTCTTCCTTCCTTCTCTCTTGCTCTTTCTCTCTCTTCCCTTCTCCACCGATTCACGTATCAATCTCTTTCTCTCGCTTCACTTCTCCACCGCTTCACTTCTCCACCACTTCACTTCTCAATCTCTTTCGCTCTCTTCACTTCTCCACCGCTTCACTTCTCCACCGCTTCACTTCTCAATCTCTCTCTTCAGTTCTCCACCGCTTCACTTCTCAATCTCTCTCTTCACTTCTCCACTGCTTCACTTCTCAATCTCTTTCTCACTGTTCACTTCTCCACCGCTTCACTTCTCCACCGATTCACTTCTCTTTCTCTCTCTTCACTTCTCCACCGCTTCACTTCTCAATCTCTCTTCACTTCTCCACCGCTTCACTTCTCAATCTCTCTCTTCACTTCTCCACCGCTTCACTTCTCAATCTCTCTCTTCACTTCTCCACCGCTTCACTTCTCAATCTCTCTCTTCACTTCTCCACCGCTTCACTTCTCAATCTCTCTTCACTTCTCCACTGCTTCACTTCTCAATCTCTGTCTCTCGTTCACCTGTCTGTGTTCTTTTTAAACGTGTGAGTGAGTGTGTGTGTGTGTGTGTGTGTGTGTGTGTGTGTGTGTGTGTGTGTGTGTGTGTGTGTGTGTGTGTGTGTGTGTGTGTGTGTGTGTGTGTGTGTGTGTGTACATGACTGCGTATGTGCACAGGCGTGCATGTGTGTGTTTGTGTGTTTGTGTGTGTGTGTGTGTGTGTGTAGCCACTGTCGATCCATGGATGACCTATAGCTTTACCAGACAATCACTCATTTACATCCTCCCTGTCTGCATCTCTAGCACCGCCTCCCTCCCTGTTGTCACATCTTCTCCTGCTCCTCCCTTCCGGCGTACGACGTCGCCAGAATACTAACCACCGGTCCTGGGATTCAACATTCCTGAGGAGTCACTATCAGGATCGGCAGGGTGAGTGGGCACGATTCCTTCCATGGGCTGGGTACGCCCAGAACTCCCTATGTTACTCCTCCACTGGGTTGACGCCCTTCCAGTGTGTCTTGGGTTTCCAGCCAGCCCTGGCCCCGTGGACACCGGGCCAGACCGCGGCTCCTGCGGTAGATGAGTGGTTCCGGCGTGCGAAGAAGGTGTGGAGCAACGTGCACGTGAGACTCCACACCCTTGTGTTCCATCCTGAGGACTGTGTCTGGCTCTCTACCAGGAACCTCCCACTTCGCCTGCCCTGCAAGAAACTGAGCCCCCGGTTTGTGGAGCAGTTCAAGGTTCTCCGGAGGGTCTACGAGGTGACGTACAGGTTACAACTACCCAGTTACTATTGTCTGTCTCCCTTCTCAGGCCGGTGGTTCCTGGTCCACTTGCTGATACTGTCCCCCCTGTCCCCCACGACACACACCTCCACCCCCCCTGGACAGTGAGGGGGGTCCGACGTACACTGTCAGATCCGTACTGGACTCCCGACATCATGGGGGTCAGCTCCAGTATCTGGTGGACTGGGAGGGGTGTGGCCCAGAGGAGCGGTGTTGGGTTCTGGTGGAGGATATTCTGGACCCCAACATTATCTGTGATTTCCACCTTCGCCGCCCGGATCGACCCGCTCCTCGTCGTCGTCCCTCTGGTCGTCGTCGTCCTGCAGCTGGAACCGCGAGTCAGAAGGGGGGTACATCTTCACATCTTCTCCTGCTCCTCCACACAACGTCGCCAGAATACGATCCACCGTTCCTGGGATTCACCTCATGTCTCCTCCACCCCAGGCTACCGCCACCCTAACACCTGAAGGGAAGTTGATGTGTTTGAGGATGTGAGGGTTGGCTTGCTTCTCATGCTCATGCTCTCCTCCTTTCTCTTCCTCCTTTTTCTCCCCCTATCCTTTCTTGAAAACCCTACCACCCGCTGGCATACTGCCCATGGTTTGATTCCCCCGTCCTTGTTTGGGAGGTCAGCCTGCCTGTAGTTTTCTCTAGGCCCTACCAAATGTGTGGGGCTTCTATGGAGTCTGTCTCCACTGCAGTTATGGAGCCCTCTCCTTGTGAACCATGAGACGGGCAAGGGCTCAAACGAGTGAACTTGGTACAGGCAAGCATGTACAGGTTTCTTGAAGTGAGATGGGCATCTTTAAAATAGACAGCCTTTTTGGAATTGACGCTCTGAATGCTTGGATGGGCAATGGAGATGTCTTGTGATGACTACTCAAATGGATCTTTGGAGAAGACACTCAAGATGGTGTAGAAGTGGCGGTCTTGTCACACGCGTCGTTATAGGTAGTGGACCAAACTGCAGCGGGTATAGTGAACATCTTCTTTTATTGATGGAAACCAAAACACTTACACAAAACAAACGACGAAACAGTCCCGTAAGGTGCATGGACTAAACAGGAATCAACCACCCACAAACACAAGTAAAATCAAACACACTTAAATATGGCCTCCAATCAGAGATAACAACAAACAGCTGCCTCTGATTGGAGGTCATTGACAAAACTAACATAGACATAGAAAAACTAGAAAACCACATAGAAATAGAGAACATAGAACATAAACCAAAAACCCCGAAACACACTAAACAAACACCCCCTGCCACGCCCTGACCAAACTACAATAATTAACAACCCCTTTTACTGGTCAGGACGTGACAGGTCTTGTATTTACAGCAGGGTTTAAAGCTAGTTGGGGTATCCCAGGCCTGCTGTTGCCTACTGGAGCTGCTGTAGTATCATCAGTCTGGGAGTGAATGTGTCATGTCTGTCTGTAGCGGAGGAGAGGAGCCATAGCCGTTCCTGATGTATTTCTGTGCAGCTCAGCTGGGAGATATTGTTGTTTCTGTGTTACTAACCACAACATATCTGTCATGACAGTGCTGATAATAATCCCTGTCCCTCTTTCTATTTCTCTCACTCTGACATACCATGACTTCCTCTCACTCTCTCTCTCTCTCACTCTCGCTCTTACTCCTTCACTCTCTTTCTCTCTCTTTTTCTATCCCCGAGTCCCCTATCTCTCTCTCTCTTTTCCTGTCTTTTTCCCCTCTCTTTTTCTCTCTCTCTCTCTCTCTCTTTCTCTCCCCACTGCATCTCTTTTCTTTCTTTCAATATAATGGAGCACTTTGAGAACACATAGTAAGGGGACTTACTGTTGGGGAAGCTGTGAGTGTGCGTGCGTGTGCGTGCGTGTGTGTGCCTGCGTGCAACATAGCATTTACAAAGGGCTCTACCCTAAGGAGGAGATACATCACTGCAGTGTAGAAGAGGAGAGAGAGGCAGAGGAGAGTTTGCAGCCAGCTAGCTAAAGAGAACCAAATCTGGGATATTTATTTATTTATTTTAGGGGCAAATTTGTGCATCAGAGAACAGTGACAGATCAAAGGCCCGATCCACAAATGAAGCTGTTAAAGTGTGCCGACAGCTGAGTCCTGAGGCAAAGTTCTCTCTCTCTCTCTCTCTCTCTCTCTCTCTCTCTCTCTCTCTCTCTCTCTCTCTCTCTCTCTCTCTCTCTCTCACACAGTTATTCTGATTGCCATTAAAACCTCGCAGCTCAGAAAAGAGAATCACCATCTGAACGGCAAAAAGAAAAACACAAAACAAGCCAGAAGCCTGTGTACCGGCGTCCGTGATGAGATGATGAGATGAGTTCTGAATGTGACTGGGAGAGGATTACACAACAATGACTGAAGTCACTGGGATCCTCGTCTAGCTTCCTCTGCCTTAGTACATTCACTAATTAGCACTTTCAACACCAATGTATGATCTCATTATTGCTATTTCCCTTATGTAACACACACGCAAGCACTTGGGCACACACACACACACACACACACACACACACACACACACACACACACACACACACACACACACACACACACACACACACACACACACACACACACACTGCACCGTTATTGCATGAAGAACACTACGTTTTGAATCACTGTGTTGTTTACTGTTAATAGAATTAGTATTGCAAATGTTTGTGGAATGTTGATATGATTACATGATTCTGTAAATGTTGTAGATTTTGTCTCCAAGTGCTAGTTCATGGTTTAGGCAATTCTCCTATGTTAGCCTCCATGCATAAGAAATTATCTGAGCAATTCGATAATTATGTGATCCTTACCATCAATAATTTTCTAACACCGTTAATGGGTAGAAAGCATAATGTGGAACTGTTATATGTATTATGTGTATAGTTTTCCCCTCTCTGTAGCCTCCTATGATTTAAGAGCACATTCACAATGTGAAAACATAACACTTCAAAATAGATAAATATATTTTTCTCATAATTGTGCAGTATATTTGTGTAATAGATACAATTCATACTAACTAATTAGTATCCATGCACCGATATAGAGGGAGAGAGAGAGAGAAGGAGGGAAGAAAGGGTGAGGGTAGATAATTAGACTGAATTAAGCCATCTCTTTTAATCCATCCCCTGAAAGAGAGAAAGAAAGGCTGGGGTTTGGGGGCAGGGGTGAAGTCTACACATTCACCGCTCTGTACTTTACTCCTCAGCCAAGCTTTTATTTCTCTCTCCCTCTCTCTCTCCGTCTCTCTCCGTCTCTCTCTCTCTCTCTCTCTCTCTCTCTCTCTCTCTCTCTCTCTCTCTCTCTCTCCCACTCTCTGTCGCTCTCTCTCTCTGTTGCTCTCTCTCGCTCTCTCTCTCTCCCCCTCCCCGTCTCTCTCTCCCTCACTCTCCCTTGTTTTTCCTGTGTCTGACACTCTCGCTGAATGTGTGGGAACTGGGAGGCATGGTGCTTTAAAGACACAGAATGGATCAGCTTGTGTTTCTAAGGCTGTAGAAGTGTCTCATTGTCATGATGTCAGTGCATCTCAAGAAGGGTGACCTCTGGACCCTATGGATTCATAGGCACCCATTGCCCCCCCCCCCCCCACACACACACACACACATTTTTACAGGCCAGATTGCCATTGTCTGCCCACTAGGGGGTATCCAAGCCTTTAGCTATGGAATTCAAGACACTATAGCTTATACACCTATAGCATACACAACTTTATTCTGCTGCGCCGTGCCATCTTTCTCGCTCTCACTCTCCCAATCTCTTTCTCTCTCTCTCTATCTCCTCCTTTCTCTCTCTCTCTTTCTCTCTCTCCTTCCCCTTTCACTCTCTCTCGTCTCTTTCTCACACACAGACGCACTGGCTTCTTCGCCATCTCTGATGCTCGCTTTGTATGTCGGTATACCAGAATATAGCATGCACCGCCAGATGTCGCAAATACATCGTCGGAGGGTTTTGGTTTCAGTTGAAATAAGTCAAGGCACGTATGTGGGGGGATGTGAGCTGACTGGAGCGCTGTGTGTGTGTGTGTGTGTGTGTGTGTGTGTGTGTGTGTGTGTGTGTGTGTGTGTGTGTGTGTGTGTGTGTGTGTGTGTGTGTGTGTGTGTGGGGGGGGGGGGGGGGGGGGTCAGAACAGGTCACTAGACTGTCCCTCAGATGTTTGATATTTTATGTATAAGGGAGAGCTAGAGTGAAGGGATAAGCACGTCCATGACAGAGGCATCTCGCTGCCACAATCCGCCACCTCAGCACACAGAAAAAAAGAGTGGAATCAACGATGACAAGGCCTGCTTCATCCAGAGAGGGTCAGAAACTGAGATCTGAGGAACAGGAATAGGACAGACAGACTGAAAAATCATTCCAAATCAACAATACTAATCACTGCGTGCTCTCTCAAACACACACACACACAGACACACACACACACACACACACACACACACACACACACACACACACACACACACACACACACACACACACACACACACACACACACACACACACACACACACACACACACACACACACACACACACACACACACACACACACACACACACACACACACCCTACATGAGTTGCAGGTAGCCTAGTGGTTAGAGTGTTGGGCCAGTAACCGAAAGGTTTCTAGAACAAATCCCTGACCTGACAAGGTAAAAATCTGTCGTTCTGCCCCTGAACAAGGCAGTTAACCCACTGTTCCTAGACCGTCATTGTAAATAAGAATTTGTTCTTAACTGACTTGCCTAGTTAAATAAAGGTTAAATAAAATGTTTTTAAGTAGGCTATAGCTACACACACATAAATATATTCTCCCAGAGAAATGACGAAGAGAATTGTGCCGCGTGTGAAAGCGCTTTGTTTGCAGTTGAAGGGGGGAGAGACGCAGCCTGCCTGCGTGTACGTCCTCAGATCCGGCTGTGCTAGTGCAGTAGATTCCCTAGAGGGCAGCTATCCCAACAACACACCCTCGCTCCTTCAGGGGGAAAAGTTTACTGCCAGATGCTTTTGTAGTGAGACTCAAAAGAGTTGCGGCAGTCAGCATTAAAGACTCAGATCTAAGCAGATGCCTCCAACAGAAATACCTACAGTCGAGTGGGGGGAGGGAAACAGAGGCGATTGAGACATTAAAGAAGGACACTAAATGCTCACTTTATGTCGGCTTTGTAGCACGACGGCGACAACAAAAACAAGACTTCAACCGTAATCTCAACGTTCATTGTTTATGTTTGTTTTTCCTCATCCTTGACGCCGTAAAGACTGATTCAACATTCACCCCAGGTGGTTACCAGGGCAATGTGGTGTCTCCATGGTGGCTGGGCTGTGCTGTGTTGTTGTGTGTGAGAGCCTGAGGGCCTTGGGTGCTGGCTGGGCTTGGGCTTCATCAGATCATGGCGTAGGGCTGGCGTTGACGTGGCGGTGGCGTGGCGTTGGCGTTGCGTGCATCTCTAAGCTCCTCCTCGTGTCCATGTATCCCCACATAGCACAGAGGTGGCTTGTCCCGCCGTCGTGTTCTCCACCAGGACAAATCAATTATTCAACACGCAACCTCAATTAAATTTGAATTTGCCAGTTAAAGTAACCTTTTAGCATGCCACGTGTATTATTTAGGCCAACACTTTGGCCCTGTTTAGACCTGGAGCTTATCGGTTTCTTTCAGCCTGTTATCAGAGTTGCATTGTACTGTGATATATGTTGGGTTCTGAGCTAATGGTGTGTGTGTGTGTGTGTGTGTGTGTGTGTGTGTGTGTGTGTGTGTGTGTGTGTGTGTGTGTGTGTGTGTGTGTGTGTGTGTGTGTGTGTGTGTGTGTGTGTGTGTGTGTGTGTGTGTGTGTGTGTAGCCTATGTTTTTAGGTCAGTGTTTCCAATTAGATGTATACCTTTTTATTCCCAGTTAGCCTGCTTGTTCTCACCCACAAATAAAGGCCTAGCAGGGGTGAGGGGTCCATGCCTGATAACTCGTTGTCCAAATCGGTGCACTAACACCATGTCATAAGTTGATAAGGTCATCAAGTGTGTCAGCACAGCTATCCGGACGTTATCTATAGTGACTACTGCTAACACCAAGCTAAACTGCATTGTTGAACATTGCACTCGCTCTCATTTTGTGTTCTCTTTTCTTCTTTACTATGTACCTCATCAATTGAAGAGAGTGTAGAGACAGAGAGGGAGAAACAGCACTGTCAGTAAAAGGAACATCAGCAAACTGCTCTGTACAGAAAACAGCCTTAACCCCTTCCCCAAACTGTCTCTCCACTCCCCTCCTCTCTGCTATCCAACCAGGATCCCAGCTGCCTTTATCAGGAGCACTACAACCGCACAAAGCCAGAGGGGATGTCACAACAAACAAAAAAAGTCCAAGTAACCACTCGAAATGTAATCAGGCTGCATTGATTGAGCTCTGAATGGAGAGTACCTTCAGTGTGTCTCTCTCTCCTCTGAGGAGGCCTTAACTGGGGCCACAGACAGCCAGGGGCCTTCAGCATTCATATTTTTTTCATCTTCAGCATTCATCTTTCTATTCTATCCTCTCTTTTACACCTTCATCGTCCCAAGAAAGACAATCATCGCACAAAAAGGGTTTTGAGGGATGGCATCGTGTTTGGTTATTTATCAGTCAATGTATTCTCTTTCTCCTTGACCATGCCTGCGCTGCATTTGGACAAGGTCATGGGTTTACGTGTTTCAAAATTGACAATGCAATTAAGGCTAAACTTTGGAGAGGGAGTGAGTCATAGACTGATGCTGCTACTTACTGTTCTTAAACCTGAGATAAGAAAGGCTATCTTCAAGAGATGTCTGATAGCTCTTCACGGTGTTCAGAGGGTTAAGGAACATGTGCAAACACAAAGTCAGACATGAGTGAGTGGTTTTTCATTACATTATGTTATGGAAAGGTAATTCTCTGTTCTATATAAAGACCACATCTCTCCTTTAGTGATGTAACCATATTACGTCCCATGGGAATCTGTGACATTTGATATGAAATTATTTAATATATAATGTGTGGTTTTATCTAATGTTCTGTACAGTTCAACAGGGCTTGCTTATTACTTTATAATAATACTCTGGCATTATAGAGTGGCTGTATTGATCTTGGAAGTAAAACCATTTATTGTAGAGGTAAATGTTATTATTTTAATATTAAAGCCTTGCTAATTTAATAGAGTTTAACATGGTTCATGCTTTAAGCCAGAGGGGTCTTTTCCCACTGCCATACAACTCACCTCACAATGACAGACAGACAGAGGGACTGACAGACTGATTCTCCAGCAGTGTTTCTAGCATCAGACATAATAATATTGTTGTCTAAAAGTATAAATTCTAAACAAATATTGATTCATAAAGAAATCAATTCTTTCCATATGAACCAATTAAAGATGTCCTGTGTTAGACACTTGGTCAGAGTGCTTTGTACAACCAAATCCCTATTATTCCTGCGTTTACGTCACATTGTATAAATGATTGGAGACAGGCACAGAATACGTAATAGGGGGTTTTAATACTCCAACCAAAAATACAACATGCCATGAAAGGCACAGGAACTAAGCCCAAAACAAACACATATACATAAACACAGTGATGTAACCCAAACAAAAGAGCGAGGTTAAATCTCTAATAAATACACGGGACAAAACCCGTAATAGCAATACTCGTGACGAGACCCGTAATAACGAGTACACAATACACGCAACACGAAAGCACAGGTACTCACAAGACCAAGGGACATGGGAACAATAACCGACAAGAGAATGGTGAACAGAGGGCACATACGGTTGAAGTCAGAAGTTTACATACACCTTAGCCAAATATATTTAAACTCAGTTTTCACAATTCCTGACATTTAATCCGAGTACAAATTCCATGTCTTAGGTCAGTTTGGATCACCACTTTATTTTAAGAATGTGAAATGTAAGAATAATAGCAGAGAGAATTAGTTATTTCAGCTTTAATTTCTTTCCTCACATTCCCAGTGGGTCTGAAGTTTACATACACTCAATTAGTATTAGATAGCATTGCCTTTAGATTGTTTAACTTGGGTTAAACATTTCGGGTAGCCTTCCACAAGCTTCCCACAATAAGTTGGGTAAATTTTGGCCCATTCCTCCTGACAGAGCTGGTGTAACTGAGTCAGGTTTGTAGGCCTTCTTGCTCGCACACGCTTTTTCAGTTCTGCCCACACATTTTCTATAGGATTGTGGTCAGGGTTTTGTGATGGCCACTCCAATACCTTGACCTTGTTGTCCTTAAGCCATTTTGCCACAACTTTGGAAGTATGGTTGGGGTCATTGTCCATTTGGAAGACCCATTTGCGACCAAGCTTTAACTTCCTGACTGATGTCTTGAGATATTGTTTCAAAATATCCACATAATTTTCCTGCCTCATGATGCCATCTATTTTGTGAAGTGCACCAGTCCCTCCTGCAGCAAAGTACCACGACAACATGATGCTGCCACCCCCGTGCTTCACGGCTGGGATGGTGTTCTTCGGCTTGCAAGCCTCCCCCTTTTTCTTTCAAACATAACGATGGTCATTATGGCCAAACAGTAATATTTTTGTTTCATCAGACCAGAGGACATTTCTCCAAAAAGTACAATCTTTGTCCCCATGTGCAGTTGCAAACCATAGTCTGGCTTTTTTATGGTGGTTTTGTAGCAGTGGCTTTCAGGTTATGTCGATATAGGACTTGTTTTTCTGTGGATATAGATACTTTTGTACCTTTTTCCTCCAGCATCTCCACAAGGTCCTTTGCTGTTGTTCTGGGATTGACCTGCACTTATCGCACCAATGTACGTTCATCTCTAGCAGACAGATCGCGTCTTCTTCCTGAGCAGTATGACGGCTGTGTGGTCCCATGGTGTTTATACTTGCGTGCTATTGTTTGTACAGATGAACGTGGTACTTTCAGGCGTTTGGAAATTGCTCCCAAGGATGAACCAGACTTGTGGAGGTCTACCATTTTTCTTCTGAGGTCTTGGCTGATTTCTTTTGATTTTCCCATGACGTCAAGCAAAGAGGCACTGAGTTTGAAAGTAGGCCTTGAAATACATCCACAGGTATACCTCCAATTGACTCAAATGATGTCAATTAGCCTGTCGGAAGCTTCCAAAGCCATGACATCATTTTCGGGAATTTTCCAAGCTGTTTAAAGAAGTATTTTTAGGCCTTGAGACATGGATTCCATATGGGTGCCAGTCAGTGGGTGAATGGACAAGACAAAACATTTGTGCCTTTGAACGGGGTATGGTAATAGGTGCCAGGAGCACCAGTTTGAGTGTGTCAAGAACTGCAATGATGCTAGGTTCTTCACGCTCAACAGTTTCCCGTGTGTATCAAGAAATGTCCACCACCCAAAGGACATCCAGCCAACTTGACAACTGTGGGAAGCATTGGAATGGGCATGAGCCAGCATCCCTGTGGAAAAAAACAAATGTTAATATTTGAAGTTCTCATTGTTCACCTTCATTGTTCACTTTCACTATTGAATGCAACCAATTAATGTTGGTTTAAAAAAAATATCCATGTAAACTGTAACAGGTTCTCCTGGTACTGCTGCTCATTCCGTGCACCAGCTCCGGAAGTCTACGTCACCGGCCTCTAGGCGTCACTGAACTGTTTCATTAAGCCCACCTGGTTCCCCTTTCCCCTGATTAGTAATTCTATGTACAGTTGAAGTCGGAAGTTTACATACACTGAGGTTGGAGTCAAAGGATCGGTGTCCCGCTAGCGGGACATCTTCCGGTGAAATTGGAGGGCGCACAATTCAAATAAATAATCATAAATATAATGGATTTAAACATTTATGTACATATAAGTGTCTTATATCGGTTGAAAGCTTACATTATTGTCAATCTACTGCACTGTCCAATTTACAGTAGCTATTACAGCGAAAACATGCCATGCGATTGTTTGAGGACGTCGCCCCACATCAAAATATTTTTCCACCGGCACAGGTTTCATACATTCACATATAACGATGAAATATTCACTTACTTTTTGAAAATCTTCCTCTGATTTGTCATCCAAAGGGTCCCAGCTATAACACGTAGTGTCATTTTGTTAGATAAAATCCTTCTTTATATCCCAAAAAGTCTGTTTAGTTGGCGCTTTCGATTTGAGTAATCCAATTGTTCAACTTGCAGAGAAAGGAATCCGAAAATCTACCCCTGAACTTTGTTTCAACAAGTCAAAATACATTTCTATTTACTCCTCAGATACCCTAAAATGTAATCAAACTATAATATTTATTTCGGAAGAACTATGTTCAATAGGAAACCGATTTTAGCAGGTGCGTAATGTCTTCACGAATTTCCATGACTGTGCCCTTCTACTAAAACTGATATTTCTTATTCGTTTTTGAAGTTACAAGCCTGAAACCTTAAACATAGACTGCAGACAACCTGTGGAAGCCATAGGAATTGCATCCAGGGAGCTAATTTTGACCTTTCTCTAACATTTCTAAGAGGATGGTCTCTCTCAAAAAAAATTCGGCTTGGTTTTTCTAAGGATGTTCTCCTACCATATCTATAGTGTTATATTCTCCTACATTATTTTAACATTTCTACGAACTTCAACGTGTTGTCTTTCCAATGGAACCAATTATATGCATATCCTGGCTTCAGGGCCTGGGCTACAGGCAGTTTACTTTGGGCAAGTCATTCAGGCAGGAAGTGGAGAAAAAAGGGGCCTAGACCTAAGAAGTTAACCTGTCTCCTCTCCTTCATCTACACTGATTGAAGTTGGTGACATCAATAAGGGACCAGAGATTTCACCAAAATTCTACAGATCAGTTTATGTCATGGGAAAGAGCAGGTGTTTCTAATGTTTTGTTCACTCAGTGTATATGATACATGATGAACAACGTTATACATGACGCTATACGTTATACAGTATTTGTCATTATTTGGTGTGTGATAGGAAAAGGAAAACATGGGTTGTCAGTGGTGTAGGAGTGTGTTCCTGTGTGGTGTAGGAGTGTGTTTCTGTGTGGTGTAGGAGTGTGTTCCTGTGTGGTGTAGGAGTGTGTTCCTGTGTGGTGTAGGAGTGTGTTCCTGTGTGGTGTAGGAGTGTGTTCCTGTGTGGTGTAGGAGTGTGTTCCTGTGTGGTGTAGGAGTGTGTTCCTGTGTGGTGTAGGAGTGTGTTTCTGTGTGGTGTAGGAGTGTGTTCCTGTGTGGTGTAGGAGTGTGTTCCTGTGTGGTGTAGGAGTGTGTTCCTGTGTGGTGTAGGATAATGTTTCTGTGTTGTGTAGGACACTGTTTTCCTGTGTGTTGTAGGGAAACGTTCCTGTGGTGTCGGAGAATGTTTCTGTGTTGTGAAGGACACTGTTTTCCTGTGTGTTGTAGGAAAACGCTCCTGTGGTGTCGGAGAATGTTTCTGTGTTGCGAAGGACACTGTTTTCCTGTGTGTTGTAGGGAAACGTTCCTGTGGTGTCGGAAAATGTTCCTGTGTGGTGTAGGAGTGTGTTCCTGTGTGTTGTAGGGAAACGTTCCTGTGGTGTAGGAGTGTGTTCCTGTGTGTTGTAGGGAAACGTTCCTGTGGTGTAGGAGTGTGTTCCTGTGTGTTGTAGGGAAATGTTCCTGTGGTGTAGGAGTGTGTTCCTGTGTGGTGTAGGAGTGTGTTCCTATGTGGTGTAGGAGTGTGTTCCTGTCTGGTGTAGGAGTGTGTTCCTGTGTGGTGTAGGAGTGTGTTCCTATGTGGTGTAGGAGTGTGTTCCTATGTGGTGTAGGAGTGTGTTCCTGTGTGGTGTAGGAGTGTGTTCCTGTGTGGTGTAGGAGTGTGTTCCTATGTGGTGTAGGAGTGTGTTCCTGTGTGGTGTAGGAGTGTGTTCCTGTGTGGTGTAGGAGTGTGTTCCTATGTTGTGTACTGTATGATGTCCCATTCATAGACAGACCAAAATCCCACTAATTTACCATGCCTGCATTTTGGTATATCTGAAAGTGTTTACAACGCATCCCAGCCCCCCACCCCTTCCAATTTGCCAGATACCCACTGGTATAAGTGGTAAATAGGGGTATGTTTCATAGGGTGTCATACAAACATTGCCTTATTTTTTTTTAAAGGTAACATGCCACATCTTCTGTCCGAAATTTCTGTGAGTGTGTCCTTGTGTGTTTCAGGGCTTTTCTCTCTCAGTACCTTTCCCAGACCTACTTCTCCCAGGTGCTGTAAATTAATATTTAATCTATCAACTATATATTTTTAGGGGGTAGATCAGCTTTAATATTGCAGATATATCATGGCTTCCATAAATGTAATTGTTGGCATCATTTCCAATCCCCCATGTATAAATCCCCCATGTGTGTAAACGTATAAAATATATAAAGTACCATTCAAAAGTTTGCACACACCTACTCATTACAGGGTTTTTCTTTATTTTTACTTTGTTCTACATTTTAGAATAATAGTGAATACATTAAAACTATAAAATAACACATATGGAATCATGTAGTAACTGAAAAAGTGTTAAACAAATCAAAATATATTTTATATTTGAGATTCTTCAAATTAGCCACCCTTAGTCTTGATGACAGCTTTGCACACTCTTAGCATTCTCTCTGTGCGGTCAGACTGAAATAGAGGTGCTGGTGTCAGAGACTGAGTACAACTAAAAGGTTTTATTTGGCTCGCTCAGTTGTGGTTGGACCAGTAAAAATGCAAACATAGCTACAAAGAGAAGACCATTAGGACAATTCAAGTTGCTTTAGGAATGGCAAATATACTTCAAATGAGTAGGCAACACTCATCAATAAGCCATCCATCCTCAACAGCTCCATCCTGTCGGCATATAGGCCAACATTGCTGTTCTGCAGAGAATGAACGGGTCACCTTGCCACCACATTCAGCAGCTTATTTGGTCCATCACTTATTTGGCCCATCACATCACCTATCACTTGCACATTAAGAGTGGAAGCCTTTTCTGTTCACATAGTTTAACTCATTTTGGCATGGTGCTTTTATAGCAATGTGGGTGCTGTATATTGATCCGTTCGTATTTGACAACCCATTGAGGGCAAATAAACCCCTCTTGACTTCAGCCTGTTGTGCGATGGTGTATGGAAGTTGTATGATACTGTTCCTTTTGCTGATGATTGCATCCAAAACATCGGCTCATCGAAGGCTGTTGGATGCCGACGGGCAACCTCCTGCTGAAAAGTGCCCGTTGCGAAACAAAATTCATATAACATTGGTTTAGGGAGATTATATCTAAATGAGCCAATCTGTACTTTCTGCAAAGAAGTCCCACCTGTCTCTAAAAACCCTCTCTCTGCAAACTGCAGCGTGTGCCAAATCTTCCAACAGAGCAAGATCAGCCATCTCTCATTCCATTTCCCTTTATCTCAGTCTTTTATAGTATGTCAACAATGGTTTCACTTTCAAATGTGCCTCTGATTTTTTCAAATTACTGTGCTTTATGTGGATTATTATCGTAACAAATGCACTGGTCAAATTATATGATGTAGCCTGTCAAGATATGTTGCATGAAATCACAATGGAAATACAATGAAAGCTAAAAATTATTTAATTATTATTCTCACAATTTCAACATTTTTCAACATTTTCCCCGTTCTACGCTTGACAAGCAGTTCCCTTATTCCACCACTTGGCACTGTGCGTACGCATGCTCATGGCTCTGCGTACATTTATGCACACTCTCAAGCCAACGTTCATACTGATAAATCGCACACTTTGCATGGAAATGATCCCATGCATGGTTTACCCACAGATTTGTGCCTATGCATGATTGATAAATGAGGCCCCTGAAGTCTTGTATGTGCAGAGAGCAACTGTGTACTATGTCATCGTTGATATTCACATGTCTTGATCTTGCTTTATTGTAGGATACAGCAGAGGAAAGAGCTTGCAATGTCTCTTCTCACCGTAACTTTATTTATTATATTCCATGGCTATGCCTGTTTATGGGGAGCATCCAAACAATCTCTCCTTTCTCAAAAAGTCTGCACTTGTTTACATTTTAGCAGATGCTCTTATCCAGAGTGACTTACAGTAGTGAATGCATGCATTTCATACATTTTTTTTCTCCATACTGGTCCCCCGTGGGAATCGAACCCACAACCCTGGCGTTGCAAACACCATGCTCTACCAACTGAGCTACACGGGACCATGCCCTTCACTGATTTGCGAAAATAAAGACTGGTGTAAGAAATACAGGACATTGAATAATGCAGATGTTCCAATTACTCTTGGAGTGAGAAACGGACATTTCAGTGACATGACACTTAAAATTCAGCCACGTGAGCTTCAATAAATGTTTGATCCATATATTTAAGGGAGGTTGTCAGCATTAATTACTGCATATTAAACGTTGCCCTTTTAGCTCTCTTGACAAAGGACACGAGATGCTCCTACAAGGTGGACTGGAGAGAAGAGGAAGGAGAGTAATCTAATGCCAATGACAGCCATGGCATCATGGGGTGTGCTTTTATACTGTCTCTAGCTACATCTGTAACTGTGTAGCTGCCATGTTGGGGTCAATTCACATTTTCAATTGAGTCAATTTGGGACGTGTAATGAAAATTGAAATTGTTAAATGTGATTTGAACTATGTGTCAGTTGCGTTGTAGCGATTGAGCTCCACTTTGACCGTTTCACCTAGACAGTGGTTTCCTGCTCATTTCTCTTGTTATGGGACAGTACAGTACGCATCGGTCCGTCGTCTTGCCTGGTCTTACATGGAGGTGTCTGAGGCTGCCGTCACAGCCTTAGCTGTGTGTGTGTGTGTGTGTGTGTGTGTGTGTGTGTGTGTGTGTGTGTGTGTGTGTGTGTGTGTGTGTGTGTGTGTGTGTGTGTGTGTGTGTGTGTGTGTGTGTGTGTGTGTGTGTGTGTGTGTGTGTGTGTGGGTGTGCGTGTGCGTGTGTGTGTTATTCTCATATTTGTACTCCTTAAGAACACCCCATCTTTCTCTTAAGCAGAATTCAATCAGTTTGGGGGAG
Organism: Salmo salar; assembly: GCF_965601325.2. Taxonomy (NCBI): domain Eukaryota; kingdom Metazoa; phylum Chordata; class Actinopteri; order Salmoniformes; family Salmonidae; genus Salmo; species Salmo salar. The sequence continues at coordinate 35,990,184 of NC_138314.1, forward strand.
ACTTTCCCCACTTTTCCAAATAGACATATTTTTTCAAGAGGATCCCTGGACTCTCAGTTGTTTCCATGGCAACAGACCCATTTGTCTGCTGCATAAGAAAGAGAGAGAGAGAGAGAGAGAGAGAGAGAGAGAGAGAGACGGATCTAGTCGCCAACAGACAGACAGACATAGGTGTGAGAACAGACAGACGGGTAGAGATGTGAGAACAGACAGACAGACAGGCAGACAGACAGGCAGAGGTGTGAGAACAGACAGACAGGCAGACAGACAGATGTGTTATATATGAGGCATGGTAGGCCTTCTGGTGTGAGCTAGCTGATCAGCTCCATGAACATAGAGACGCTAGGAGAGCAGGGTTAAAGAGGGTCCCATTCACTCAGAGCACCCGGCCCCTTCACCGGGGGGCAAGATGCCCCCTCCCCACTACCCTCTCATTAGAATCAAGGGAAAAGTGTGTGTATTTGTATGTGCGCGTGTTTGTGTATGCGTAAGTGTGAGTGTGTGTGTTTGTGTGTGTGATTGGATGTTAACACCCTGTCAAAGCCGTTACTAAGAAAGTGAAGGCTATTGAGGAACTCCCCCACCTTGTAGATATGAAGCTGTCAGACAGAGAATAGCAGCATTCATTGAATGACACTTATTTTCTCCCACTTTACATGAGAGCAGCGAACAAAACAGGCAGAAGAGCAGCTGAGGAAGACCCTTTTTCACATTCACTGGTGATGACAGACATGCAGCAATTATAGTGATGAGGTAAAGCAGACAGCAAGCAAACTGCCATTTATAGTTATCCCCTTACTTTATGCTTTCTCCGCCTCGGGCTCTATTATTTGTGTGTGTGCATGTGTGTGTGTGTGTGCATGTGTGTGTGTGTGTGTGTGTGTGTATGTGTATGTGTGCATGCGTGTGTGTGTTTGTGTGAGCATGTGCGTGTGTGTATGTGTGTGCGTGTGTGTGTGTGTGTGTGTGTGTATGTGTATGTGTGCATGCGTGTGTGTGTTCGTGTGAGCATGTGCGTGTGTGTATGTGTGTGCGTGTGTGCTTGCTTTCCTCTGTGCATTTCTGGGTATGTATGTTTGTATGTTTCTCCACGTCAAAATGTTCATGTTCATGTGCATGTGCATGTGTTTGTGTTTGTGTTTGTGTTTGTGTTTGTGTTTGTGTTTGTGTGAGCCAGTGGTGGAAAAAGTACCCAATTGTCATACTTGGATTAAAATATTCTTAAGTATCAAAAGTAAAAGTATAAATCATTTCAAATTCCTTATATTAAGCAAACCAGACGGCACCATTTTCTTGTTTTTTTTATTTATGGATAGCCAGGGGCACACTCGAACATTCAGACATAATTTACAAACGAAGCATGTATGTTTAATGAGTCCGATAGATCAGAGGCAGTAGGGATGACCAGGGATGTTCTTTTGATAAGAGTGTGAATTGGACCATTTTCCTGTACTGCTAAGCATTCAAAATGTAACTAGTACTTTTGCGTGTAAGGGGTAAAAAGTACATTATTTTCTTTAGGAATGTAGTGAAGTAAAAGTAAAAGTAGTCAAAAATATAAATAGTAAAGTACAGATACCCCAAAAACTACTTAAGTAGTACTTTAAAGTATTTTTACTTAAGTACATTACACCACTGGTGTGACCCTGCCTAAGTGTGTGCTCACATGTCCTTCACTTAGGTCACATTACCAGGCCCAGGCAGGCATTAGTGTGTTTCAGGGCAGGGTCGTCTGACGTGTGCCTGATGGACCCCTGGACTTAGCCATGTGGCTGTGTGTGGCCATTAAGTGATGTGGTAATGACAGGCGATTAGGTGAGGGGACAGAGCTAATATAATGTACAAGACCCTGCTGTTGGCTGAGTGGCTGCGATGAGGACTGATGGTTCCTGGATGGGATGTAGCTTCCACCCCCCCAGCAGTAAGGACGCTAGGGGGTTATGTGGGACATGGGGTAGCTACTAGCTTTAGAGATGTGATGGTGAATGAGCAATGAAAAGAAAGAGGTGTGTGTGTGTGTGTGTGTGTGTGTGTGTGTGTGTGTGTGTGTGTGTGTGTGTGTGTGTGTGTGTGTGTGTGTGTGTGTGTGTGCTGTGTGTGTGTGTGTGTGTGTACTGTCAGGTTTCTCACTCAGGGTTACCTAATGGTCTGGCAAGCATTAGTCTCTGCTGCCATGCGGTGAGACTGGGTCTAATCTGTGTGTGGCTAAATTAAAACGCCTTTTGGTGCGGAGGTGGAGTGCTGGGTTCTCCCTGGCCCCTCTCTGGCCCCTGTGGCCTGCAGCCCGCTCTCCGACCGAGAGCAGGTGTCCCCCACCACACCTGAGAAGTGTGTCTTTATCAGAATCCCAGTCCCTGACACACACACACACATACAATTGATTCCCATTCAAAATCCTATTTTCCCTAACCTCTAACCCTAAACTTAACACCAACCTTAAACCTTACCTTAACCCCAAAACCTAACCTTAAACCTCAGCCTAGCCCTAAACCCCCTAGATATAGCTTTTTCCTTGTGGGGACCGACAAAATGTCCCCAGTTGGTACAATTGTTTGCTATTCTTGACTTCTGGTCCCCACGAGTATAGTTAAACATGTCCATGATTGTGTGTGCACAGACACATTCATTCACATGCACGTGCATGTGCATACCCATTTAGAAGCTCAGAGCATGTCCTGCGTGTGTGTGTGTGTTTGTTTGTTTGTTTGTTTGTTTGTGTGTGTGTGTGTGTGTATGTGTGTGTGTGTGTGTGTGTGTGTGAGACAGAGACTCCCACTGAAACTCTAACTTATGCCCACCAGTGACACTTGGATGACACCACAAGGAGGATTATATGTCCATAGTTATTAATGTAGCCAGTGTCTGTCTAGGACAATAGATATGGTGACAGTAGGACATGGAAGAAAGCAGCTAAGGCTTAATCATTTAAATATCTGTAGACAACCTTGAAGATGGTTGAAGATCTGATGGCGGAATACGACAGATTTTTTTGATTGTTATTTTTTATGTTCTGTATTTTTATACTCACTATTTTCTATTGTTTTTATTTTTTAATTTTTTAATAGTATTCATTATTTTTCTCCATTTGCAGCAGAAGAGCTCAACAAAGACATGTATTATAATAAATATAATAGAATAGACTGGACTCCTTCCCAGCCTTTGTAAATCTGGAATTGAATTCTTTCAGACCTCCTTAAACTGTCTGCCCAACAACAACCAAGACATTGTTCAATTGTTCATTGTAAATAAAATAACATGATTTTAGTTAAGTTGTTTTGGAGTTAAATAAGTACATTGTGGATGAAAAGTTCAATTGAAATGCAGTCATTTTATTTGAGGGCAACTTCTGAGGGGAATGATGATGAAGGCTTGCTGATGTCATTTCCCTCTTTTCCATCCTCCTTATCCTGTTGGTAAGCTTCAGGGAACCAAAATCAACTTGAGGTGCCTTTAAAGCTCGTAATGAACTCTCTCTTACCCCTCAGCTGTTCCTGCTCAATGTACTTTCTTTCCTCTCATATACTGGAACCTGATTGGTTCAGTGGGGTTGTAGACAGTCACCCAGACGTGACCTCAGAGCCCAGCCACAGACCAGACTCGTTATGACAGGCACGCACACACACACACACAGAAACGCACGTGCACACACACACACACGTTTCTCTGAGTCGTGACTGAACAAGGACATGGATAATATACACTATAGATACAAAAGTATGTGGACACCCCTTCAAATTAGTGGATTTGGCTATTTCAGCCATACCCGTTGCTGACAGGTGTATAAAATCGAGCACACCGCCATGCAATCTCCATAGACAAACACTGGCAGTAGAATGGCCTTACTGAAGAGCTCAGTGACTTTCAACGTGGCACTGTCAAAGGATGCCACCTTTCCAACAAGTCCGTTCGTCCAATTTCTGCCCTTCTAGACATGCTCCGGACAACTGTAAGTGCTATTATTGTGAAGTTGAAATGTCTAGGAGCAACAACGGCTCAGCCGGGAAGAGGTACAAGCTCACAGAACGGGACCGGCGAGTGTTGAAATGCATAAAAATCGTCTGTCCTCGGATGCAACACTCACTACCGATTTCCTAATTGCCGCTGGAAGCAACGTCAGCACAAGTACTGTTCGTCGGGAGCTTCAGGAAAGCCGCACACAAGCCTAAGATCACCATGCGCAATGCCAAGAGTTGGCTGGAGTGGAGTAAAGCTCACCGCCATTGGACTCTGGAGCAGTGGAAACACAGTCTCTGGCAGTCAGACGGACAAATCTGGGTTTAGCAGATGCCAGGAGAACGCTACCTGCCCCAATGCATAGTGCCAACTGTAAAGTTTGGTGGAGGTGGAATAATGGTCTGGGGCAGTTTTTCATGGTTCGGGCCCCTTAGTTCCAGTGAAGGGAAATCTGAACGCTACAGCATACAATGACATTCTAGACGATTCTGTGCTTCCAACTTTTTGGCAACAGTTTGGTGAAGGCCCTTTCCCGTTTCAGCATGACAATGCCCCCGTGCACAAAGCGAGGTCCATACAGAAATGTTTTTTTCAAGATCGGTTTGGAAGAATTTGTCTGGCCTGCACAGAGCCCTGACCTCAACCCCGCCATCAAACAACTTTGGGATGAATTGAAACACTGGCTGCGAGCCAGGCTTAATCGCTCAACATCAATGCCCGACCTCACTAATGCTCTTGTGGATGCATGGAAGCAAGTCCCCGCAGCAATGTTCCAACATCTAGAAAAAGTCTCCCCAGAAGGGTGGAGGCTGTTATAGCAGCAAAGTGGGGACCAACTCCATATCAATGAGTGGAGGCTGTTATAGCAGCAAAGTGGGGACCAACTCCATATCAATGAGTGGAGGCTGTTATAGCAGCAAAGTGGGGACCAACTCCATATCAATGAGTGGAGGCTGTTATAGCAGCAAAGGGAGGACCAGCTGCCGTGATGTTTTAATAAGATGTTTGACAAGCAGATGTCTACATACTTTTGGTCATGTAGTGTACGTCTAGCTGTTTTTTCTATGCATTGGCAAGACCAAATGGCAGCTTCGGGTAAGGTTAAGGGGGAGGTCTACACCTGTTGTTTGCAAAGCATGTGACAAATGAAATAAGATTTGATTTGACACACAGACACAGGGACAAATGCACGCACATACACACACACATACACACACAGACACACACATACACATACTGGACTATCCTGGAGCATCAAAACAAGTCATAGGATGACTGGGCAACTTCGACTATAGAATCACTACCCGCCACGTGTGTGAGTGTTTGTGTGTGTCCATGCATGCGTGCGTAGGTGCGTGTGTGTGTTCGTAGGTGCTTTCGCAAGCAGCTTTAACAGTCTCACATCATAATTAAACATTCATCCTTGTTTCAGTTTTTGCCCATGTAAATTCTGAAACCTACTTAGAGGTAACAGCGCTCACTGTTTCCCCTAGTGGCCGGTGTCCACGTCATCTCTCGACGTCCTCAGACATGGATGGACTTCGAATACTGATTTTTGTGTTACGGGCGACCTGGCTGGCATTCGTGTGTGTGTGTGTGTGTGTGTGTGTGTGTGTGTGTGTGTGTGTGTGTGTGTGTGTGTGTGTCCGTGTTTGTGTGTGTGTGTGTGTGTGTGTGTGTGTGTGTGTGTGTGTGTGTGTGTGTGTGTGTGTGTGTGTGTGTGTGTGTGTGATTATCTTGTGATTAACACACTCATTGGGAAGATACACCAAAGGATAGAGCATCTCTATCTCCAAACAGGCAGGAAATAGATTTTGTGTTCAGCAAATCCTTTCATGTAGCCATGACAGTCGACTCGGTTCCCACAAAAGAAGCATTTGCTGTTCACGGTCATCCTTCCATGATACCATAATGAAGAGTTTAACGCTCTGAAACAGGTCAGCATATCCACACCATACGCAGTCCTGGCTAGCTCACCTAGATCTCCAGCAGAGAGAGAGAGATAGAATCATTATTACAAATGAAGAGTGACGTGTCTGTGAATAGAACATATGTCTGTGCTGGTTGGGAGCCTCTGTTATAGGAGTCCATGATGTGACGCCGATGGTGCTGAACGGAGCCATTTCAGACGCTGATGTGTTTTATCTGGGCCTGGTTCTGACTGTCATCTCTGCCCAGGGAATTAATGTAATTGAGAGTCAATTCTAATCTGCATGTACGAGGATGAGGGGAGGGGAGATGACGAGGAGATGAGAGGACGGGAGAGGACGAGGACGAGAAGAGGAGAGGAGAGGGTGTTTGCACGCGTGCCTGCATACATGTTAGTTCAGGCCATGATCAAGAACACCAACGTACACTACATGACCAAAAGTAGTTTATTTTTTTAAACCTAATTTTACCAGGTAAGTTGACTGAGACCCAGAGTATGTGAGCGGAGCTGGAGTGGAGCGAGGAGCACAGTTTCCCAAAGGCTGGAGCGTCGGTCTTCTCTTCCCACTCCAACTTAGCTCCAGTAGGCTCACTTCACCAGCTCAAGGCGTGCCCCGTCCCAGCATGCATTGGTAGTCTACTTGTGTGCTGCTATAGCCCCTTGCTTTAGCTACTGTCATGGAGTTCACTAAATATTTTCATAAAGACACTGAAAAAACACACAGGTGCTAAATCAAGGTGACTTACAAAGACGAGGACCAAGAGCAAAGAGAGGGAGTGTGGTGATGTAGTGTCCACAACTAAAGAATCATTGTGGAATCTGAAAAGACACGTATCCCGAAGCATGATGGTGTACTTATTACCTGCACATGCTAAAAGAAAGAAATGAGGTGGGTAGATAACTAAGTGTGTAATTCAAGCAAAGTATTTATGAACAAAAAATCTAATCTCTTAAACTTAAGTTCCTTTTTTGTTCTATTATCTATAGAATAATTGATTTTGGGTCAATAGGCCTGGCATATTCCCACGCTAAGGAGCTTTCCATTGTTATTGGGTTATTTTGCGTAAAAACCATTAGGACTACCTATGGACAATTAAACAAAACAACTCTGCATCTCTGCCCAGCCTGGGAAGAGTGGCAAAAAGAGTGTTTAGCATCCCCAGTGGCTATGCAGGTGTAGAGAGGATATTCCCCCCTGCTGGCCTGCTCTCCAGGCACCATCCAATGAGCCTGAAGCCACAGACTAGCCAAACTCGTGTTTCTAAAAATGAATTCCAAAAAGAAGAATTCAATGGCACTAACAAGTCATTTTTTGTTTAACTTGTATTTAATTCTAAGTAAATCACAGCCTACATAGGCAATTTATAGATTGCAATACATCGAAACACACTCGTAAATGCTTCACAATGTATTTCTTTGTAGGCTATAGCCTAGAAATAATATAGCCTAAATAATTCATTTTCATTCCTTCTTAGGCTCCCTGTATGGCGCCTGACCTGTTTAGAGTGCGCTTCTTAACCTCACCTTTTCATGTTGTTTATTCAAATACTTTTCATTCAAATCCATATAGTTTGGTTTCAAAACTTCAAAACCAAATGGTAGGACGAGGTATTCACAAAAATAGATGGTGTTGATTAAATTGTGATTTGAATAAATGGAGCAGTTGGAAAGGACATGGAGCTGTGCGCAATCACTCAATTCCGCTGAGAACACATTCTCATTTACAGCAACAACCTGGGGAATAGTTACATGGGAGAGGTACTGTATGAGCCAATTGGAAGCTGGAGATGATTAAGTGGCCATGATGGTATGAAGGCCAGATTGGGATTTAGCCAGGACACAGGGGTTAACACCCAACTCTTACATTAAGTACCATGGGATCTTTAATGACCACCTAGAGTCAAGACACCCGTTTAACATCCCATCTGAAAGACGACACTCTACACAGGGCAATGTCCCCAATCTCTGATTTGGGGCATTGGGATCTTTTTTATTTTAGACAAGAGGGAACAGTACCTCCTACTGGCCCTCCAACATCAAGTTCAGCAGCATCTGGTCTCCCATCCAGGGACTGACCAGGACCAACCCTGCTTAGTTTCAGAGACAAGCCAGCAGTGGGATGCAGGGTGGTACACCTTCTCATCAAAAGTCTAATTCCAAAATCAGGGCATTAATATGGAGTTGGTCCCCACTTTGCTGCTATGACAGCATCCACACTTCTGGGAAGGCTTTCCACTAGACGTTGGAACATTGCTGCGGGGACTTGCTTCCTTTCTGCCACAAGAGCATTAGTGAGGTCGGGCACTGGTGTTGGACGATTAGACCTGGATCGCAGTTGGCGTTCCAATTCATTACAAAGATATTTGATGGGATTGAGGTCAAGGCTCTGTGCAGGCCAGTCAAATTCTTCCACACCAATCCTGACAAACCATTTCTATATGGATCCCGGTTTGTGCACGGGGGTATTGTCATGCTTAAACAGGAAAGGTCCTTCCCCAAAATAATGCCACAAAGTTGGAAGCACAGAACTGTCTAGAATGTCATTGTATGCTGTAGCATTACGATTTCCCTTCACTGGAAGGGAAGTGTTGGCGTGGGCGGTGCGTGGAGATGTTGGTGTGGGTGGGGCTTGGAGGAGTTGGCGTGGGCGGTGTGTGGAAAAGTTGGGGTTGGCTGGGCTTGGAGGAGTTGGCATGGGCGGGGCGTGGAGATGTTGGCGTGGGTGGGGCTTGGAGGAGTTGGTGTGGGCGGTGTGTGGAAAAGTTGCAGTTGGCTGGGCTTGGAGGAGTTGGCATGGGCGGGGCGTGGAGATGTTGGTGTGGGCGGGGCTTGGAGGAGTTGGTGTGGGAGGTGCGTGGAAAAGTTGCGGTTGGCTGGGCTTGGAGGAGTTGGCATGGGCGGGGCGTGGAGATGTTGGTGTGGGCGGGGCTTGGAGGAGTTGGTGTGGGCGGTGCGTGGAAAAGTTGCGGTTGGCTGGGCTTGGAGGAGTTGGCATGGGCGGGGCGTGGAGATGTTGGTGTGGGCGGGGCTTGGAGGAGTTGGTGTGGGCGGTGCGTGGAAAAGTTGTGGTTGGCTGGGCTTGGAGGAGTTGGCATGGGCGGGGTGTGGAGATGTTGGCGTGGGCGGGGCTTGGAGGATGCGCAAGCACTTTACTTGTGCTCTAGCTCTTAGTGACGGAGCGGGCAGAGCTCTGGCTGGCTGGTGTCCTTCCAAGTTAACTGCATGCTGGGACGTTTTTGTATCCGTGTGCGTTTTGCAATGTGGAACCAGATGCCACTCTATGTGCCCAAATCCAGTTGACATTTGGAGCACGGGCAAAAGGGGGAACAGAAGACAAGGGAAGTGTAATGAAGATGAAATGCAGCCCTGGCCCTGGCATTGTAAACGCTCATATCTTTTGTTGCTACATACGTGCATACACCACATCATCTGTTGAAGAAGAAGAGAGAGAGAGATAAAGACAGGTGGAGGTGGTATGATAAAGACTCAAGTCTAGATGACTCTAGTAGAATAGATAGATGCTAAGAAAGGGTGCACATGTTGGGTGCATGAGTATGTGTGACAGAGAGAGAATCAGTATAAGTGGTGACTTGAGGTACCCTGGAGTTACTCAAGGAACCTCTGGAGTTACTCAAGGAACCCCTGTCTATCCTCAAGGAACCCCTGGCTATCCTCAAGGAACCATTGCTAGTCAATGGTTCATATCTGCACCTTTGATTAGTTGAGGGGTTCTCAGAGGAACCTTTAATGGTTCCTGAAGGAACCCGTGAGTGGAGGGCAAGGCTTTAAGATATATACTTTTCCATTGTAGTCATTTAGCAGACACTTATCCAGAGTCACTTACAGTAGTGAGTGCATACATTCCATACTTTTTTTTTCTCCATACTGGTCCCTTGTGAGAATTGAACCCACAACCCTGGCATTGCAAGTGCCATGCTCTACCAACTGAAACACACAGGACCACCTTGCAAGATCATCTTACGGACACCCGTAAGAGCAAATATAATTCCTGTTCATCATTTATTTTGTATTGTCGTCACATGTTAAGGCTGAACACTGACAGTTTTGTAGCTTCAATGAGGCTAACAGAGGTGTATGAGTTCCTCAAGAGCCTATGCAAATTCTAAAGTTGAAATAGTTACCACTTTATTACTATATATAATCAGCAATGTTAATATTATTAATTTTCCGTTACAGTATGTAATATGCATAAATATTCAAGGACAGTTTACATTTGCAAGAATGAACAGGAATGACATGCCATGAGGGGCTTTTCAGAGGGATTCCTCGAGGAACCCTTTTGAACTGGAAAGGTTCTGCCGGTGTGGCAAACCAAGAGCTTCTTCCAGGCACCTTTACTTCTTAAAGGCGGTTCATGGTCAATTCGGAATCTTCATTGTCCATGCAGCATTTACGGTGATATGGCCTCTGCAGAAGTCAGGGCATTCATACTTCTTGCGCTTCACAGAGCAGCGCAGAGCTGTTGTCAGGAAGTTGTCAAGGAAGTGTGTTTGCGTTTATACAGGACCTCCCATCCTCTGCATATCGATGCAAAGCTATACAGAGGCTTCCGCATTGCTACAAAATTTGAGAGACGCACGGCGATGCGGTACGGAACTCAATTTGGCCTCTGCATGCCTCCGGAGGCTCTTCCGGATGTGGACGGCGCTTCCGTCCACATTTTCGGATCAAGCATAAATTGGCTCTGAGAGTGTATGAGGGAGAAACAATGAGACAAGCGAGACAAGCGAGACATAGAGACAGAGCGAGAAAGAGAGACAGAGCAGGATAGAGAGGAGATGGTTAATTTGATTAAGCTGGCCTGGCAGAGGGAGGGAGTGGAGCTCCTCCTGGCTTGCACCCATTCCCCTGTACCCTTTCCTCCTCTCTCCCTCTCTCTCTCCCCTCTCTCCCTCTCTCTCCCTCTCTCCACTCCCATAGAGGTCTAATTGGACACTCCACCTGCCACTTCATCATCTACCTGTCACCACTTTAACCTCTCTGTTCTCTCTCTCCATCTTCCTCTGCTCTCTGTCTCTCCTCTCTCAACTCGCTTCTTTCCCTCCCTCTCTTCCTGTGTCACTCTGCATTTTCTCAGACCTTGTTAGCGCAAGCGGGACCACAATGTTCTCCCTGATAGACACACTTCTCCTCCATCCACTTCCTCTCTTTCCCTTTTTCCCTCTAGCTCCCGTCCTGCTCCCTCTCCTCTCTCTATACCTCCATCCAGCTCCCTCTCCTCTCTCTATACCTCCCTCTAGCTCCCTCTCCTCTCTCTATACCTCCCTCTAGCTCCCTCTCCTCTCTCTATACCTCCCTCTAGCTCCTTCTCCTCCCTCTATACCTCCCTCTAGCTCCTGTCCTGCTCCCTCTCCTCTCTCTATACCTCCCTCTAGCTCCCTCTCCTCCCTCTATACCTCCCTCTAGCTCCCTCTCCTCTCTCTATACCTCCCTCTAGCTCCTGTCCTGCTCCCTCTCCTCTCTCTATACCTCCCTCTAGCTCCCTCTCCTCCCTCTATACCTCCCTCTAGCTCCCTCTCCTCTCTCTATACCTCCCTCTAGCTCCTGTCCTGCTCCCTCTCCTCTCTCTATACCTCCCTCTAGCTCCCTCTCCTCTCTCTATACCTCCCTCTAGCTCCCTCTCCTCTCTCTATACCTCCCTCTAGCTCCCTATCCTCTCTCTATATCTCCATCTAGCTCCCTCTCCTCTCTCTATACCTCCCTCTAGCTCCCTCTCCTCCCTCTATACCTCCCTCTAGCTCCCTATCCTTCCTCTATACCTCCCTCTAGCTCCCTCTCCTCCCTCTATACCTCCCTCTAGCTCCCTATCCTTCCTCTATACCTCCCTCTAGCTCCCTCTCCTCTCTCTATATCTCCATCTAGCTCCCTCTCCTCTCTCTATATCTCCATCTAGCTCCCTCTCCTCTCTCTATACCTCCCTCTAGCTCCCTCTCCTCCCTCTATACCTCCCTCTTGCTCCTTCACTACCTCTGACTATATTCTCTCACTCTCTCTCTATCTCTCTCTGAATACTGATGCCATGAACCCTCTCAACAGTTATCAACCCTTTTATACATAATTTATACAATGTACAGTATCCCAGACAACAGCGTACTGTGTTGTTCTTTGTGGTGCTGGGAAGTGTGAGGTACGTAGCCTCCATACATGTCAGCCTCCCATCCTTCGTCCTGAGCTCTGGGAATATTCCACACAGACGCTTCCTCTCACACTCAGTACCGCATTGAGATTCAGAAGCTGAGCCTGACTTCTAGCATCACAGTAATTATTTTACATCGCTACGAGGAACACCGGTCCTGGTGGAATATATTACCTCCACTCTAACCAGATGAATTTCCCAGCACATACAGTACAACCTCCTGGCTGTGTGTGTGTTTGTGTCTGTGTGCGTGCATGTGTGCCAGCGTGTGCGTGTGTGTGCGGGTGCGTGCGTGCCAGCGTGCGTTTGGGCGTGTGTGTGTGCCAGTGTGTGTGTGTGTGTGTGTGTGTGTGTGTGTGTGTGTGTGTGTGTGTGTGTGTGTGTGTGTGTGTGTGTGTGTGTGTGTGTGTGTGTGTGTGTGTGTGTGTGTGTGTGTGCCAGCGCTGGGTGTTACATTCTGTAAATATTTGTGTGAAAACAGGCATTTCTTTTTTTACATCGCTAAGCAAGGTCAGGCCATACACTGAGTGTACGAAACATTAGGAACACATTCCTAATATTGAGTTGCAATCCATTTTACCCTTAGATCAGACTCGATTTGTCAGGGCATGGACTCTATAAGGTGGCGAAAGCATTCCAGTCCAGTTGGCTGGATGTCCTTTGGGTGGTGGACCATTCTTGATACACACAAGAAACTGTTAAACATGGAAAACCCAGCAGCGTTGCAGTTCTTGACACACTCAAACCGATGTGCCTGGCATCTACTACCATATACACCATTCTAAGGCACAAATGTGTTGTCTTGTCCATTCACCCTCTGAATAGCACTCATACACAATCCATGTCTCAATGCTTAAAACTCTTTAACCTGTCTCCTCCCCTTCGTCTACACTGACTGATGTGGATTTAACAGGTGACATCTACAGGGATCGTATCTTTCACCTGGATTTACCTGGTCAGTCTGTGTCATGGAAAGAGCAGGTTTTGTACATCTCAGGTAGCCTGTGTGTCCTACCTGCCCTCCAGGACACCTACACCACCCGATGTCACAGGAAGGCCAAAAAGATCATCAAGGACAACAACCACCCGAGCCACTGCCTGTTCACCCCGCTATCATCCAGAAGGCGAGGTCAGTACAGGTGCATCAAAGCCAATTCCTCCTTTGGCCGTCTCTCCTTCCAGTTCTCTGCTGCCAATGACTGGAATGAACTACAAAAATCTCTGAAACTGGAAACCCTTATCTCCCTCACTAGCTTTAAGCACCTGCTGTCAGAGCAGCTCACAGATCACTGCACCTGTACATAGCCCATCTATAATTTAGCCCAAACAACTACCTCTTCCCCTACTGTATTTATTTATTTTATTTATTTTATTTTGCTCCTTTGCACCCCATTATCTCTATTTCTACTTTGCACTTTCTTCTACTACAAATCTACCATTCCAGTGTTTTACTTGCTATATTGTATTTACTTTGCCACCATGGACTTTTTTTGCCTTTACCTCCCTTATCTCACCTCATTTGCTCACATTGTACATAGACTTATTTTTCTACTGTATTATTGACTGTATATTTGCTTTACTCCATGTGTAACTCTGTGTTGTTGTATGTTGTCGAACTGCTTTGCTTTATCTTGGCCAGGTCGCAATTGTAAATGAGAACTTGTTCTCAACTTGCCTACCTGGTTAAATAAAGGTTAAATAAATAAAAAATAAATACATTTTAAAAAAGCGGGGACCAAGAGACTGAAAAACAGCTTCTATCTCAAGGCCATCAGACTGTTAAACAGCCATCACTAACATTGAGTGGCAGCTGCCAACATACTGACTCAACACTAGCCACTTTAATAATGGAAAAATGGATGTAATAAATGTATCACTAGCCACTTTAAATAATGCCACTTTAGATAATGTTTACATACCCTACATTACTCATCTCATATGTATATACTGTACGCTATACCATCTAATGCATCTAGCCATCTTAATATAATTAAATGTATCACTGGCCACATTAAAGAAAGCCACTTTATATAATGTTTTCATAACCTACACTACTCATCTCATATGTATATACTGTACTCTATACCATCTACTGCATCTTGCCTATGCCGTTCGACCATCGCTCATTCATATATTTTTATGTACATATTCGTATTCATTCCTTTACACTTGTGTGTATAAGGTAGTTGTTGTGAAATTGTTAGGTTAGATTACTTGTTAGATATTACTGCATGGTCGGAACTAGAAGCACAAGCATTTCGCTACACTCGCATTAACATCTGCTAACCATGTGTATATGACAAATAAAATGTGATTTGATTTGATTTGATTTTGATTTGTCCATTATTCTCAAGCACTGCAATAATGTCACTGTGGTGTTCCACACACACACACCAATTACAGTGCTATGGTATAGCCCTCTGTATCAGGGGCTAAAGTGCTGGAAGGGCACTACTGCCTGCCTCCTAGCCAGAGAGAGAGAGATCCAGAGAAAGAGAGAGAGAGATCCAGAGAGAGAGAGAGAGAGAGATCCAGAGAAAGAGAGAGAAAGAGATCCAGAGAAAGAGAGAGATCCAGAGAGAGAGAGAGAGAGAGAGAGATCCAGAGAAAGAGAGAGAAAGAGATCCAGAGAGAGAGAGAGATCCACGGAGAGAGAGAGATCCAGGGAGAGAGAGAGAAAGAGATCCAGAGAGAGAGATCCAGGGAGAGAGAGATCCAGAGAGAAATAGAGAGAGAGAGGGAGAGAGAAAGAGAGAGATCCAGAGAGAGGGAGAGAGAAAGAAAGAGAGATGACATTTGAAAATACTTTATTATTTTAGAACTTCTGTGAGTGTAATGTTTACTGTTCATTTTTATTGTTCATTTCACTTTTGTTTATCTACTTCACTTGCTTTGACAATGTTAACATATGTTTCCCATGCCAATAAAGCCCTTGACTTGAATTGAATTGAGAGAGAGAGAGATCCAGAGAGAGAGAGAGAGAAAGAGAGAGAGAGAGAGAGAGAGAGCAGATAGGTCTGAACCTTCTATTCTGTAACAACATTCATTACCATCCCACCATCTCTCCAGACTT
The DNA here is from genome assembly GCF_965601325.2 of Salmo salar. Classification (NCBI taxonomy): domain Eukaryota; kingdom Metazoa; phylum Chordata; class Actinopteri; order Salmoniformes; family Salmonidae; genus Salmo; species Salmo salar. The sequence goes on from NC_138314.1 coordinate 36,005,298, forward strand.
CTATCTGACTGGTATATTACATTAAAGCAAAAATGCCAAATGAAAGTAGTTTGGGCCCGGTCCTGACACTGAGTGCTGTGTGTATGCCGGTATGTGTACAGTAGAGAGAATTGTCTTCCCGCAGTTATTCAACACACTCTTGCCGAATCTCTTGGGGGATTCAATTCCTGGGTGAGTTATCAAAAAAGCTTTATTTTGTTGATCCATTCTGCTGTGAGTATTTCTATTTCTTCTGTGGAAATAGTAGGAGGGAAACAAAACCACACTTCTCAATCTGCAGTCATGCAGAGCCAGGCAGGCTCAATGTGTTTGGTTATGTCAGTGACACCATACACAGAACTCCTATACATTCTACATAAATCATTGGAAAAAAATTATTTATTTAACTAGGCATATTTATTTAACTAGGATATTTACAATGACGGCCTAGGAACAGTGGGTTAACTGCCTTGTTCAGGGGCAGAACAACAGATTTTTACCTTGTCAGCTCAGGGATTTGACCTAGCAACCTTTTGGTTACTGGCCCAACACCCTGACCACTAGGCTACCTGCCACCACAAATATGCAGTAGCTGCACCATGGGTGGAGTGGGAAAACAAGTTGGAAGGCCTTAGAGAAGATAAATCCTCAAAGTCCATATGAGCCAATGTATAGAAACACTTAACAGCTCATCTCCTCCTCTCCTCTTCTCCAACTCTCCTGCCTTCTCCTTTACATTTTAGTCATTTAGCAGACACTCTTATAGTAGTGAATGCATACATTTCATTTTTTTCTTCTCGTACTGGTCCCCCGTGGGAATCAAACCCACAACCCTGGTGTTGCAAACACCATGCCCAACCAACTGAGCCACACGGGACCTTCTCTTCTCCTACCACCTTCCTTTACCCCACACCTGAACCCACCTAGCAACAAAACACTACAGCAGCCCTCACCTCAACCCCACTTAGCAACAAAACACTACAGCAGCCCTCACCTCAACCCCACTTAGCAACAACACACTACAGCAACCCTCACCTCAACCCCACTTAGCAACAACAAACTACAGCAGCCCTCACCTCAACCCCACTTAGCAACAACACACTACAGCAGCCCTCACCTCAACCCCACTTAGCAACAAAACACTACAGCAGCCCTCACCTCAACCCCACTTAGCAACAACACACTACAGCAGCCCTCACCTCAACCCCACTTAGCAACAAAACACTACAGCAGCCCTCACCTCAACCCCACTTAGCAACAAAACACTACAGCAGCCCTCACCTCAACCCCACTTAGCAACAACACACTACAGCAGCCCTCACCTCAACCCCACTTAGCAACAAAACACTACAGCAGCCCTCACCTCAACCCCACTTAGCAACAAAACACTACAGCAGCCCTCACCTCAACCCCACTTAGAAAAAAAAAACACTACAGCAGCCCTTACCTCAACCCCAACTAGCAACAACACACTACAGCAGCCATCAGCTTCACCCCACCTAGCAACAACACACTACAGCAGCCCTCAGCTTCACCCCACCTAGCAACAACACACTACAGCAGCCCTCACCTCAACCCCACTTAGCAACAACACCCTACAGCAGCCATCAGCTTCATCCCACCTAGCAACAACACACTACAGCAGCCCTCAGCTTCACCCCAGCTAGTTACAACACCCTACAGCAGCCCTCAGCTTCACCCCACCTAGCAACAACACCCTACAGCAGCCCTCAGCTTCACCCCAACTAGCTACAAAACACTACAGCAGCCCTCAGCTTCACCCCAACTACCTACAACACACTACAGCAGCCCTCAGCTTCACCACAACTAGCTACAAAACACTACAGCAGCCCTCAGCTACACCCCAACTAGCTACAAAACACTACAGCAGCCCTCAGCTTCACCCCAACTAGCTACAAAACACTACAGCAGCCATCAGCTTCACCCCAACTAGCTACAACACACTACAGCACCCCTCAGCTTCACCCCACCTAGCTACAACACACTACAGCAGCCCTCACCTCAACCCCACTTAGCAACAACACACTACAGCAGGCCTCAGCTTCACCCCAACTAGCAACAACACACTACAGCAGCCCTCACCTCAACCCCACTTAGCAACAACACACTACAGCAGCCCTCACCTCAACCCCACTTAGCAACAACACACTACAGCAGCCCTCAGCTTCACCCCAACTAGCAACAACACACTACAGCAGCCATCAGCTTCACCCCAACTAGCTACAAAACACTACAGCAGCCCTCAGCTTCACCCCAACTAGCTACAAAACACTACAGCAGCCCTCAGCTTCACCCCAACTAGCAACAACACACTACAGCAGCCCTCACCTCAACCCCACTTAGCAACAACACACTACAGCAGCCCTCTGCTTCACCCCAACTAGCTACAAAACACTACAGTAGCCCTCAGCTTCACCCCAACTAGCTACAACACCCTTCAGCAGACCTCAGCTTCACCCCAACTAGCTACAACACACTACAGCGACCCTCAGCTTCACCCCAACTAGCTACAAAACACTACAGCAGCCATCAGCTTCACCCCAACTAGCTACAAAACACTACAGCAGCCCTCAGCTTCACCCCAACTAGCAACAACACACTACAGCAGCCCTCACCTCAACCCCACTTAGCAACAACAAACTACAGCAGCCCTCAGCTTCACCCCAGCTAGCAACAAAACACTACAGCAGCCATCAGCTTCACCCCAACTAGCTACAACACATTACAGCAGCCATCAGCTTCACCCCAACTAGCTACAACACACTACAGCAGCCCTCAGCTTCACCCCAACTAGCTACAAAACACTACAGCAGCCCTCAGCTTCACCCCAACTAGCTACAAAACACTACAGCAACCCTCAGCTTCACCCCAACTAGCTACAAAACACTACAGCAGCCCTCAGCTTCACCCCAACTAGCTACAAAACACTACAGCAGCCCTCAGCTTCACCCCAACTAGCTACAAAACACTACAGCAGCCATCAGCTTCACCCCAACTAGCTACAACACACTACAGCACCCCTCAGCTTCACCCCACCTAGCTACAACACACTACAGCAGCCCTCACCTCAACCCCACTTAGCAACAACACACTACAGCAGGCCTCAGCTTCACCCCAACTAGCAACAACACACTACAGCAGCCCTCACCTCAACCCCACTTAGCAACAACACACTACAGCAGCCCTCACCTCAACCCCACTTAGCAACAACACACTACAGCAGCCCTCAGCTTCACCCCAACTAGCAACAACACACTACAGCAGCCATCAGCTTCACCCCAACTAGCTACAAAACACTACAGCAGCCCTCAGCTTCACCCCAACTAGCTACAAAACACTACAGCAGCCCTCAGCTTCACCCCAACTAGCAACAACACACTACAGCAGCCCTCAGCTTCACCCCAACGAGCTACAAAACACTACAGCAGCCCTCTGCTTCACCCCAACTAGCTACAAAACACTACAGTAGCCCTCAGCTTAACCCCAACTAGCAACAACACACTACAGCAGCCCTCACCTCAACCCCAACTAGCAACAACACACTACAGCATCCATCAGCTTCACCCCACCTAGCAACAACACACTACAGCAGCCCTCAGCTTCACCCCACCTAGCAACAACACACTACAGCAGGCCTCAGCTTCACCCCACCTAGATACAACAAACTACAGCAGCCCTCAGTTTCACCCCAGCTAGCAACAAAACACTACAGCAGCCATCAGCTTCATCCCACCTAGCAACAACACACTACAGCAGCCCTCAGCTTCACCCCAACTAGTTACAACACCCTACAGCAGCCATCAGCTTCATCCCACCTAGCAACAAAACACTACAGCAGCCCTCAGCTTCACCCCAACTAGTTACAACACCCTACAGCAGCCCTCAGCTTCACCCCACCTAGCAACAACACCCTACAGCAGCCCTGAGCTTCACCCCAACTAGCTACAAAACACTACAGCAGCCCTCAGCTTCACCCCAACTACCTACAACACACAACAGCAGCCCTCAGCTTCACCCCAACTAGCTACAAAACACTACAGCAGCCCTCAGCTTCACCCCAACTAGCTACAAAACACTACAGCAGCCCTCACCTCAACCCCACTTAGCAAAAAAAAACACTACAGCAGCCCTTACCTCAACCCCAACTAGCAACAACACACTACAGCAGCCATCAGCTTCACCCCACCTAGCAACAACACACTACAGCAGCCCTCAGCTTCACCCCACCTAGCAACAACACACTACAGCAGCCCTCACCTCAACCCCACTTAGCAACAACACCCTACAGCAGCCATCAGCTTCATCCCACCTAGCAACAACACACTACAGCAGCCCTCAGCTTCACCCCAGCTAGTTACAACACCCTACAGCAGCCCTCAGCTTCACCCCACCTAGCAACAACACCCTACAGCAGCCCTCAGCTTCACCCCAACTAGCTACAAAACACTACAGCAGCCCTCAGCTTCACCCCAACTACCTACAACACACTACAGCAGCCCTCAGCTTCACCACAACTAGCTACAAAACACTACAGCAGCCCTCAGCTACACCCCAACTAGCTACAAAACACTACAGCAGCCCTCAGCTTCACCCCAACTAGCTACAAAACACTACAGCAGCCATCAGCTTCACCCCAACTAGCTACAACACACTACAGCACCCCTCAGCTTCACCCCACCTAGCTACAACACACTACAGCAGCCCTCACCTCAACCCCACTTAGCAACAACACACTACAGCAGGCCTCAGCTTCACCCCAACTAGCAACAACACACTACAGCAGCCCTCACCTCAACCCCACTTAGCAACAACACACTACAGCAGCCCTCACCTCAACCCCACTTAGCAACAACACACTACAGCAGCCCTCAGCTTCACCCCAACTAGCAACAACACACTACAGCAGCCATCAGCTTCACCCCAACTAGCTACAAAACACTACAGCAGCCCTCAGCTTCACCCCAACTAGCTACAAAACACTACAGCAGCCCTCAGCTTCACCCCAACTAGCAACAACACACTACAGCAGCCCTCACCTCAACCCCACTTAGCAACAACACACTACAGCAGCCCTCTGCTTCACCCCAACTAGCTACAAAACACTACAGTAGCCCTCAGCTTCACCCCAACTAGCTACAACACCCTTCAGCAGACCTCAGCTTCACCCCAACTAGCTACAACACACTACAGCGACCCTCAGCTTCACCCCAACTAGCTACAAAACACTACAGCAGCCATCAGCTTCACCCCAACTAGCTACAAAACACTACAGCAGCCCTCAGCTTCACCCCAACTAGCAACAACACACTACAGCAGCCCTCACCTCAACCCCACTTAGCAACAACAAACTACAGCAGCCCTCAGCTTCACCCCAGCTAGCAACAAAACACTACAGCAGCCCTCAGCTTCACCCCAACTAGCTACAACACATTACAGCAGCCATCAGCTTCACCCCAACTAGCTACAACACACTACAGCAGCCCTCAGCTTCACCCCAACTAGCTACAAAACACTACAGCAGCCCTCAGCTTCACCCCAACTAGCTACAAAACACTACAGCAACCCTCAGCTTCACCCCAACTAGCTACAAAACACTACAGCAGCCCTCAGCTTCACCCCAACTAGCTACAAAACACTACAGCAGCCCTCAGCTTCACCCCAACTAGCTACAAAACACTACAGCAGCCATCAGCTTCACCCCAACTAGCTACAACACACTACAGCACCCCTCAGCTTCACCCCACCTAGCTACAACACACTACAGCAGCCCTCACCTCAACCCCACTTAGCAACAACACACTACAGCAGGCCTCAGCTTCACCCCAACTAGCAACAACACACTACAGCAGCCCTCACCTCAACCCCACTTAGCAACAACACACTACAGCAGCCCTCACCTCAACCCCACTTAGCAACAACACACTACAGCAGCCCTCAGCTTCACCCCAACTAGCAACAACACACTACAGCAGCCATCAGCTTCACCCCAACTAGCTACAAAACACTACAGCAGCCCTCAGCTTCACCCCAACTAGCTACAAAACACTACAGCAGCCCTCAGCTTCACCCCAACTAGCAACAACACACTACAGCAGCCCTCAGCTTCACCCCAACGAGCTACAAAACACTACAGCAGCCCTCTGCTTCACCCCAACTAGCTACAAAACACTACAGTAGCCCTCAGCTTAACCCCAACTAGCAACAACACACTACAGCAGCCCTCACCTCAACCCCAACTAGCAACAACACACTACAGCATCCATCAGCTTCACCCCACCTAGCAACAACACACTACAGCAGCCCTCAGCTTCACCCCACCTAGCAACAACACACTACAGCAGGCCTCAGCTTCACCCCACCTAGATACAACAAACTACAGCAGCCCTCAGTTTCACCCCAGCTAGCAACAAAACACTACAGCAGCCATCAGCTTCATCCCACCTAGCAACAACACACTACAGCAGCCCTCAGCTTCACCCCAACTAGTTACAACACCCTACAGCAGCCATCAGCTTCATCCCACCTAGCAACAAAACACTACAGCAGCCCTCAGCTTCACCCCAACTAGTTACAACACCCTACAGCAGCCCTCAGCTTCACCCCACCTAGCAACAACACCCTACAGCAGCCCTCAGCTTCACCCCAACTAGCTACAAAACACTACAGCAGCCCTCAGCTTCACCCCAACTACCTACAACACACAACAGCAGCCCTCAGCTTCACCCCAACTAGCTACAAAACACTACAGCAGCCCTCAGCTTCACCCCAACTAGCTACAAAACACTACAGCAGCCCTCAGCTTCACCCTAACTAGCTACAAAACACTACAGCAGCCATCAGCTTCACCCCAACTAGCTACAACACACTACAGCAGCCATCAGCTTCACCCCAACTAGCTACAACACACTACAGCAGCCCTCACCTCAACCCCACTTAGCAACAACACACTACAGCAGCCCTCTGCTTCACCCCAACTAGCTACAAAACACTACAGTAGCCCTCAGCTTCACCCCAACTAGCTACAACACCCTTCAGCAGACCTCAGCTTCACCCCAACTAGCTACAACACACTACAGCGACCCTCAGCTTCACCCCAACTAGCTACAAAACACTACAGCAGCCATCAGCTTCACCCCAACTAGCTACAAAACACTACAGCAGCCCTCAGCTTCACCCCAACTAGCAACAACACACTACAGCAGCCCTCACCTCAACCCCACTTAGCAACAACAAACTACAGCAGCCCTCAGCTTCACCCCAGCTAGCAACAAAACACTACAGCAGCCATCAGCTTCACCCCAACTAGCTACAACACATTACAGCAGCCATCAGCTTCACCCCAACTAGCTACAACACACAACAGCAGCCCTCAGCTTCACCCCAACTAGCTACAAAACACTACAGCAGCCCTCAGCTTCACCCCAACTAGCTACAAAACACTACAGCAACCCTCAGCTTCACCCCAACTAGCTACAAAACACTACAGCAGCCCTCAGCTTCACCCCAACTAGCTACAAAACACTACAGCAGCCCTCAGCTTCACCCCAACTAGCAACAACACACTACAGCATTCCTCAGCTTCACCCCAACTAGCTACAAAACACTACAGCAGCCCTCTGCTTCACCCCAACTAGCTACAAAACACTACAGCAGCCCTCAGCTTCACCCCAACTAGCAACAACACACTACAGCAGCCCTCACCTCAACCCCAACTAGCAACAACACACTACAGCAGCCATCAGCTTCACCCCACCTAGCAACAACACACTACAGCAGCCCTCACCTCAACCCCACTTAGCAAAAACACACTACAGCAGGCCTCAGCTTCACCCCAACTAGTTACAAGACCCTACAGCAGCCCTCAGCTTCACCCCACCTAGCAACAACACCCTACAGCAGCCCTGAGCTTCACCCCAACTAGCTACAAAACACTACAGCAGCCCTCAGCTTCAGCCCAACTACCTACAACACACTACAGCAGCCCTCAGCTTCACCCCAACTAGCTACAAAACACTACAGCAGCCCTCAGCTTCACCCCAACTAGCTACAAAACACTACAGCAGCCCTCAGCTACACCCCAACTAGCTACAAAACACTACAGCAGCCATCAGCTTCACCCTAACTAGCTACAACACACTACAGCAGCCCTCAGCTTCACCCCAACTAGCTACAACACACTACAGCAGCCCTCACCTCAACCCCACTTAGCAACAACACACTACAGCAGCCCTCAGCTTCACCCCAACTAGCTACAACACACTACAGCAGCCATCAGCTTCACCCCAACTAGCTACAACACACTACAGCAGCCATCAGCTTCACCCCAGCTAGCAACAAAACACTACAGCAGCCATCAGCTTCACCCCAACTAGCTACAACACACTACAGAAGCCCTCAGCTTCACCCCAACTAGCTACAACACACTACAGCAGCCCTCAGCTTCACCCCAACTAGCTACAAAACACTACAGCAGCCCTCAGCTTCACCCCAACTAGCTACAAAACACTACAGCAGCCATCAGCTTCACCCCAACTAGCTACAAAACACTACAGCAGCCCTCAGCTTCACCCCAACTAGCTACAAAACACTACAGCAGCCCTCAGCTTCACCCCAACTAGCAACAACACACTACATCAGCCATCAGCTTCACCCCAACTAGCTACAAAACACTACAGCAGCCATCAGCTTCACCCCAACTAGCTACAACACACTACAGCACCCCTCAGCTTCACCCCACCTAGCTACAACACACTACAGCAGCCCTCACCTCAACCCCACTTAGCAACAACACACTACAGCAGGCCTCAGCTTCACCCCAACTAGCAACAACACACTACAGCAGCCCTCACCTCAACCCCACTTAGCAACAACACACTACAGCAGCCCTCACCTCAACCCCACTTAGCAACAACACACTACAGCAGCCCTCAGCTTCACCCCAACTAGCAACAACACACTACAGCAGCCATCAGCTTCACCCCAACTAGCTACAAAACACTACAGCAGCCCTCAGCTTCACCCCAACTAGCTACAAAACACTACAGCAGCCCTCAGCTTCACCCCAACTAGCAACAACACACTACAGCAGCCCTCAGCTTCACCCCAACGAGCTACAAAACACTACAGCAGCCCTCTGCTTCACCCCAACTAGCTACAAAACACTACAGTAGCCCTCAGCTTAACCCCAACTAGCAACAACACACTACAGCAGCCCTCACCTCAACCCCAACTAGCAACAACACACTACAGCATCCATCAGCTTCACCCCACCTAGCAACAACACACTACAGCAGCCCTCAGCTTCACCCCACCTAGCAACAACACACTACAGCAGGCCTCAGCTTCACCCCACCTAGATACAACAAACTACAGCAGCCCTCAGTTTCACCCCAGCTAGCAACAAAACACTACAGCAGCCATCAGCTTCATCCCACCTAGCAACAACACACTACAGCAGCCCTCAGCTTCACCCCAACTAGTTACAACACCCTACAGCAGCCATCAGCTTCATCCCACCTAGCAACAAAACACTACAGCAGCCCTCAGCTTCACCCCAACTAGTTACAACACCCTACAGCAGCCCTCAGCTTCACCCCACCTAGCAACAACACCCTACAGCAGCCCTCAGCTTCACCCCAACTAGCTACAAAACACTACAGCAGCCCTCAGCTTCACCCCAACTACCTACAACACACAACAGCAGCCCTCAGCTTCACCCCAACTAGCTACAAAACACTACAGCAGCCCTCAGCTTCACCCCAACTAGCTACAAAACACTACAGCAGCCCTCAGCTTCACCCTAACTAGCTACAAAACACTACAGCAGCCATCAGCTTCACCCCAACTAGCTACAACACACTACAGCAGCCATCAGCTTCACCCCAACTAGCTACAACACACTACAGCAGCCCTCACCTCAACCCCACTTAGCAACAACACACTACAGCAGCCCTCTGCTTCACCCCAACTAGCTACAAAACACTACAGTAGCCCTCAGCTTCACCCCAACTAGCTACAACACCCTTCAGCAGACCTCAGCTTCACCCCAACTAGCTACAACACACTACAGCGACCCTCAGCTTCACCCCAACTAGCTACAAAACACTACAGCAGCCATCAGCTTCACCCCAACTAGCTACAAAACACTACAGCAGCCCTCAGCTTCACCCCAACTAGCAACAACACACTACAGCAGCCCTCACCTCAACCCCACTTAGCAACAACAAACTACAGCAGCCCTCAGCTTCACCCCAGCTAGCAACAAAACACTACAGCAGCCATCAGCTTCACCCCAACTAGCTACAACACATTACAGCAGCCATCAGCTTCACCCCAACTAGCTACAACACACTACAGCAGCCCTCAGCTTCACCCCAACTAGCTACAAAACACTACAGCAGCCCTCAGCTTCACCCCAACTAGCTACAAAACACTACAGCAACCCTCAGCTTCACCCCAACTAGCTACAAAACACTACAGCAGCCCTCAGCTTCACCCCAACTAGCTACAAAACACTACAGCAGCCCTCAGCTTCACCCCAACTAGCAACAACACACTACAGCATTCCTCAGCTTCACCCCAACTAGCTACAAAACACTACAGCAGCCCTCTGCTTCACCCCAACTAGCTACAAAACACTACAGCAGCCCTCAGCTTCACCCCAACTAGCAACAACACACTACAGCAGCCCTCACCTCAACCCCAACTAGCAACAACACACTACAGCAGCCATCAGCTTCACCCCACCTAGCAACAACACACTACAGCAGCCCTCACCTCAACCCCACTTAGCAAAAACACACTACAGCAGGCCTCAGCTTCACCCCAACTAGTTACAAGACCCTACAGCAGCCCTCAGCTTCACCCCACCTAGCAACAACACCCTACAGCAGCCCTGAGCTTCACCCCAACTAGCTACAAAACACTACAGCAGCCCTCAGCTTCAGCCCAACTACCTACAACACACTACAGCAGCCCTCAGCTTCACCCCAACTAGCTACAAAACACTACAGCAGCCCTCAGCTTCACCCCAACTAGCTACAAAACACTACAGCAGCCCTCAGCTACACCCCAACTAGCTACAAAACACTACAGCAGCCATCAGCTTCACCCTAACTAGCTACAACACACTACAGCAGCCCTCAGCTTCACCCCAACTAGCTACAACACACTACAGCAGCCCTCACCTCAACCCCACTTAGCAACAACACACTACAGCAGCCCTCAGCTTCACCCCAACTAGCTACAACACACTACAGCAGCCATCAGCTTCACCCCAACTAGCTACAACACACTACAGCAGCCATCAGCTTCACCCCAGCTAGCAACAAAACACTACAGCAGCCCTCAGCTTCACCCCAACTAGCTACAAAACACTACAGCAGCCCTCAGCTTCACCCCAACTAGCTACAAAACACTACAGCAGCCATCAGCTTCACCCCAACTAGCTACAAAACACTACAGCAGCCCTCAGCTTCACCCCAACTAGCTACAAAACACTACAGCAGCCCTCAGCTTCACCCCAACTAGCAACAACACACTACATCAGCCATCAGCTTCACCCCAACTAGCTACAAAACACTACAGCAGCCCTCAGCTTCACCCCAACTAGCTACAAAACACTACAGCAGCCCTCAGCTTCACCCCAACTAGCAACAACACACTACAGCAGCCCTCAGCTTCACCCCAACTAGCTACAAAACACTACAGCAGTCCTCTGCTTCACCCCAACTAGCTACAAAACACTACAGTAGCCCTCAGCTTCACCCCAACTAGCTACAACACACTACAGCGACCCTCAGCTTCACCCCAACTAGCTACAAAACACTACAGCAGCCATCAGCTTCACCCCAACTAGCTACAAAACACTACAGCAGCCCTCAGCTTCACCCCAACTAGCAACAACACACTACAGCAGCCCTCACCTCAACCCCACTTAGCAACAACAAACTACAGCAGCCCTCAGCTTCACCCCAGCTAGCAACAAAACACTACAGCAGCCATCAGCTTCACCCCAACTAGCTACAACACATTACAGCAGCCATCAGCTTCACCCCAACTAGCTACAACACACTACAGCAGCCCTCAGCTTCACCCCAACTAGCTACAAAACACTACAGCAGCCCTCAGCTTCACCCCAACTAGCTACAAAACACTACAGCAGCCCTCAGCTTCACCCCAACTAGCTACAAAACACTACAGCAGCACTCAGCTTCACCCCAACTAGCTACAAAACACTACAGCAGCCCTCAGCTTCACCCGAACTAGCAACAACACACTACAGCATTCCTCAGCTTCACCCCAACTAGCTACAAAACACTACAGCAGCCCTCACCTCAACCCCAACTAGCAACAACACACTACAGCATTCCTCAGCTTCACCCCAACTAGCAACAACACACTACAGCAGCCCTCACCTCAACCCCAACTAGCAACAACACACTACAGCAGCCATCAGCTTCACCCCACCTAGCAACAACACACTACAGCAGCCCTCACCTCAACCCCACTTAGCAAAAACACACTACAGCAGGCCTCAGCTTCACCCCAACTAGTTACAAGACCCTACAGCAGCCCTCAGCTTCACCCCACCTAGCAACAACACCCTACAGCAGCCCTGAGCTTCACCCCAACTAGCTACAAAACACTACAGCAGCCCTCAGCTTCAGCCCAACTACCTACAACACACTACAGCAGCCCTCAGCTTCACCCCAACTAGCTACAAAACACTACAGCAGCCCTCAGCTTCACCCCAACTAGCTACAAAACACTACAGCAGCCCTCAGCTACACCCCAACTAGCTACAAAACACTACAGCAGCCATCAGCTTCACCCTAACTAGCTACAACACACTACAGCAGCCCTCAGCTTCACCCCAACTAGCTACAACACACTACAGCAGCCCTCACCTCAACCCCACTTAGCAACAACACACTACAGCAGCCCTCAGCTTCACCCCAACTAGCTACAACACACTACAGCAGCCATCAGCTTCACCCCAACTAGCTACAACACACTACAGCAGCCATCAGCTTCACCCCAGCTAGCAACAAAACACTACAGCAGCCATCAGCTTCACCCCAACTAGCTACAACACACTACAGAAGCCCTCAGCTTCACCCCAACTAGCTACAACACACTACAGCAGCCCTCAGCTTCACCCCAACTAGCTACAAAACACTACAGCAGCCCTCAGCTTCACCCCAACTAGCTACAAAACACTACAGCAGCCATCAGCTTCACCCCAACTAGCTACAAAACACTACAGCAGCCCTCAGCTTCACCCCAACTAGCTACAAAACACTACAGCAGCCCTCAGCTTCACCCCAACTAGCAACAACACACTACATCAGCCATCAGCTTCACCCCAACTAGCTACAAAACACTACAGCAGCCCTCAGCTTCACCCCAACTAGCTACAAAACACTACAGCAGCCCTCAGCTTCACCCCAACTAGCAACAACACACTACAGCAGCCCTCAGCTTCACCCCAACTAGCTACAAAACACTACAGCAGTCCTCTGCTTCACCCCAACTAGCTACAAAACACTACAGTAGCCCTCAGCTTCACCCCAACTAGCTACAACACACTACAGCGACCCTCAGCTTCACCCCAACTAGCTACAAAACACTACAGCAGCCATCAGCTTCACCCCAACTAGCTACAAAACACTACAGCAGCCCTCAGCTTCACCCCAACTAGCAACAACACACTACAGCAGCCCTCACCTCAACCCCACTTAGCAACAACAAACTACAGCAGCCCTCAGCTTCACCCCAGCTAGCAACAAAACACTACAGCAGCCATCAGCTTCACCCCAACTAGCTACAACACATTACAGCAGCCATCAGCTTCACCCCAACTAGCTACAACACACTACAGCAGCCCTCAGCTTCACCCCAACTAGCTACAAAACACTACAGCAGCCCTCAGCTTCACCCCAACTAGCTACAAAACACTACAGCAGCCCTCAGCTTCACCCCAACTAGCTACAAAACACTACAGCAGCACTCAGCTTCACCCCAACTAGCTACAAAACACTACAGCAGCCCTCAGCTTCACCCGAACTAGCAACAACACACTACAGCATTCCTCAGCTTCACCCCAACTAGCTACAAAACACTACAGCAGCCCTCTGCTTCACCCCAACTAGCTACAAAACACTACAGTAGCCCTCAGCTTCACCCCAACTAGCAACAACACACTACAGCAGCCCTCACCTCAACCCCAACTAGCAACAACACACTACAGCAGCCATCAGCTTCACCCCACCTAGCAACAACACACTACAGCAGCCCTCACCTCAACCCCACTTAGCAAAAACACACTACAGCAGGCCTCAGCTTCACCCCAACTAGCAACAACACACTACAGCAGCCCTCACCTCAACCCCAACTAGCAACAACACACTACAGCAGCCCTCAGTTTCACCCCAGCTAGCAACAAAACACTACAGCAGCCATCAGCTTCATCCCACCTAGCAACAACACACTACAGCAGCCCTCTGCTTAAACCCCAACTAGTTACAACACCCTACAGCAGCCATCAGCTTCATCCCACCTAGCAACAACACACTACAGCAGCCCTCAGCTTCACCCCAACTAGTTACAACACCCTACAGCAGCCCTCAGCTTCACCCCACCTAGCAACAACACCCTACAGCAGCCCTGAGCTTCACCCCAACTAGCTACAAAACACTACAGCAGCCCTCAGCTTCACCCCAACTAGCTACAAAACACTACAGCAGCCATCAGCTTCACCCTAACTAGCTACAACACACTACAGCAGCCCTCAGCTTCACCCCAACTAGCTACAACACACTACAGCAGCCCTCACCTCAACCCCACTTAGCAACAACACACTACAGCAGCCCTCAGCTTCACCCCAACTAGCTACAACACACTACAGCAGCCCTCACCTCAACCCCACTTAGAAACAACACACTACAGCAGCCCTCAGCTTCACCCCAGCTAGCAACAAAACACTACAGCAGCCATCAGCTTCACCCCAACTAGCTACAACACACTACAGCAGCCATCAGCTTCACCCCAGCTAGCAACAAAACACTACAGCAGCCATCAGCTTCACCCCAACTAGCTACAACACACTACAGAAGCCCTCAGCTTCACCCCAACTAGCTACAACACACTACAGCAGCCCTCAGCTTCACCCCAACTAGCTACAAAACACTACAGCAGCCCTCAGCTTCACCCCAACTAGCTACAAAACACTACAGCAGCCATCAGCTTCACCCCAACTAGCTACAAAACACTACAGCAGCCCTCAGCTTCACCCCAACTAGCTACAAAACACTACAGCAGCCCTCAGCTTCACCCCAACTAGCAACAACACACTACATCAGCCATCAGCTTCACCCCAACTAGCTACAAAACACTACAGCAGCCCTCAGCTTCACCCCAACAAGCTACAAAACACTACAGCAGCCCTCAGCTTCACCCCAACTAGCAACAACACACTACAGCAGCCCTCAGCTTCACCCCAACTAGCTACAAAACACTACAGCAGTCCTCTGCTTCACCCCAACTAGCTACAAAACACTACAGTAGCCCTCAGCTTCACCCCAACTAGCTACAACACCCTTCAGCAGAACTCAGCTTCACCCCAACTAGCTACAACACACTACAGCAACCCTCAGCTTCACCCCAACTAGCTACAAAACACTACAGCAGCCATCAGCTTCACCCCAACTAGATACAACACACTACAGAGGCCCTCAGCTTCACCCCAACTAGCTACAAAACACTACAGCAGCCCTCAGCTTCACCCCAACTAGCAACAACACACTACAGCAGCCATCAGCTTCACCCCAACAAGCTACAAAACACTACAGCAGCCCTCAGCTTCACCCCAACTAGCTACAAAACACTACAGCAGCCCTCAGCTTCACCCCAACTAGCAACAACACACTACAGCAGCCATCAGCTTCACCCCATCTAGCTACAACACACTACAGCAGCCCTCAGCTTCACCCCAACTAGCTACAAAACACTACAGCAGCCCTCAGCTTCACCCCACCTAGCAACAACACCCTACAGCAGCCCTGAGCTTCACCCCAACTAGCTACAAAACACTACAGCAGCCCTCAGCTTCAGCCCAACTACCTACAACACACTACAGCAGCCCTCAGCTTCACCCCAACTAGCTACAAAACACTACAGCAGCCCTCAGCTTCACCCCAACTAGCTACAAAACACTACAGCAGCCCTCAGCTTCACCCCAACTAGCTACAAAACACTACAGCAGCCATCAGCTTCACCCTAACTAGCTACAACACACTACAGCAGCCCTCACCTCAACCCCACTTAGCAACAACACACTACAGCAGCCCTCAGCTTCACCCCAACTAGCTACAACACACTACAGCAGCCCTCACCTCAACCCCACTTAGCAACAACACACTACAGCAGCCCTCAGCTTCACCCCAGCTAGCAACAAAACACTACAGCAGCCATCAGCTTCACCCCAACTAGCTACAACACACTACAGCAGCCCTCAGCTTCACCCCAGCTAGCAACAAAACACTACAGCAGCCATCAGCTTCACCCCAACTAGCTACAACACACTACAGAAGCCCTCAGCTTCACCCCAACTAGCTACAACACACTACAGCAGCCCTCAGCTTCACCCCAACTAGCTACAAAACACTACAGCAGCCCTCAGCTTCACCCCAACTAGCTACAAAACACTACAGCAGCCCTCAGCTTCACCCCAACTAGCAACAACACACTACATCAGCTATCAGCTTCACCCCAACTAGCTACAAAACACTACAGCAGCCCTCAGCTTCACCCCAACTAGCTACAAAACACTACAGCAGCCCTCAGCTTCACCCCAACTAGCTACAAAACACTACAGCAGTCCTCTGCTTCACCCCAACTAGCTACAAAACACTACAGTAGCCCTCAGCTTCACCCCAACTAGCTACAACACACTACAGCGACCCTCAGCTTCACCCCAACTAGCTACAAAACACTACAGCAGCCATCAGCTTCACCCCAACTAGCTACAAAACACTACAGCAGCCCTCAGCTTCACCCCAACTAGCAACAACACACTACAGCAGCCCTCACCTCAACCCCACTTAGCAACAACAAACTACAGCAGCCCTCAGCTTCACCCCAGCTAGCAACAAAACACTACAGCAGCCATCAGCTTCACCCCAACTAGCTACAACACATTACAGCAGCCATCAGCTTCACCCCAACTAGCTACAACACACTACAGCAGCCCTCAGCTTCACCCCAACTAGCTACAAAACACTACAGCAGCCCTCAGCTTCACCCCAACTAGCTACAAAACACTACAGCAGCCCTCAGCTTCACCCCAACTAGCTACAAAACACTACAGCAGCACTCAGCTTCACCCCAACTAGCTACAAAACACTACAGCAGCCCTCAGCTTCACCCCAACTAGCAACAACACACTACAGCATTCCTCAGCTTCACCCCAACTAGCTACAAAACACTACAGCAGCCCTCTGCTTCACCCCAACTAGCTACAAAACACTACAGTAGCCCTCAGCTTCACCCCAACTAGCAACAACACACTACAGCAGCCCTCACTTCAACCCCAACTAGCAACAACACACTACAGCAGCCATCAGCTTCACCCCACCTAGCAACAACACACTACAGCAGCCCTCACCTCAACCCCACTTAGCAAAAACACACTACAGCAGGCCTCAGCTTCAACCCAACTAGCAACAACACACTACAGCAGCCCTCACCTCAACCCCAACTAGCAACAACACACTACAGCAGCCCTCAGTTTCACCCCAGCTAGCAACAAAACACTACAGCAGCCATCAGCTTCATCCCACCTAGCAACAACACACTACAGCAGCCCTCTGCTTAAACCCCAACTAGTTACAACACCCTACAGCAGCCATCAGCTTCATCCCACCTAGCAACAACACACTACAGCAGCCCTCAGCTTCACCCCAACTAGTTACAACACCCTACAGCAGCCCTCAGCTTCACCCCACCTAGCAACAACACCCTACAGCAGCCCTGAGCTTCACCCCAACTAGCTACAAAACACTACAGCAGCCCTCAGCTTCAGCCCAACTACCTACAACACACTACAGCAGCCCTCAGCTTCACCCCAACTAGCTACAAAACACTACAGCAGCCCTCAGCTTCACCCCAACTAGCTACAAAACACTACAGCAGCCCTCAGCTTCACCCCAACTAGCTACAAAACACTACAGCAGCCATCAGCTTCACCCTAACTAGCTACAACACACTACAGCAGCCCTCAGCTTCACCCCAACTAGCTACAACACACTACAGCAGCCCTCACCTCAACCCCACTTAGCAACAACACACTACAGCAGCCCTCAGCTTCACCCCAACTAGCTACAACACACTACAGCAGCCCTCACCTCAACCCCACTTAGAAACAACACACTACAGCAGCCCTCAGCTTCACCCCAGCTAGCAACAAAACACTACAGCAGCCATCAGCTTCACCCCAACTAGCTACAACACACTACAGCAGCCATCAGCTTCACCCCAGCTAGCAACAAAACACTACAGCAGCCATCAGCTTCACCCCAACTAGCTACAACACACTACAGAAGCCCTCAGCTTCACCCCAACTAGCTACAACACACTACAGCAGCCCTCAGCTTCACCCCAACTAGCTACAAAACACTACAGCAGCCCTCAGCTTCACCCCAACTAGCTACAAAACACTACAGCAGCCATCAGCTTCACCCCAACTAGCTACAAAACACTACAGCAGCCCTCAGCTTCACCCCAACTAGCTACAAAACACTACAGCAGCCCTCAGCTTCACCCCAACTAGCAACAACACACTACATCAGCCATCAGCTTCACCCCAACTAGCTACAAAACACTACAGCAGCCCTCAGCTTCACCCCAACTAGCTACAACACCCTTCAGCAGAACTCAGCTTCACCCCAACTAGCTACAACACACTACAGCAACCCTCAGCTTCACCCCAACTAGCTACAAAACACTACAGCAGCCATCAGCTTCACCCCAACTAGATACAACACACTACAGCAGCCCTCAGCTTCACCCCAACTAGCTACAAAACACTACAGCAGCCCTCAGCTTCACCCCAACTAGCAACAACACACTACAGCAGCCATCAGCTTCACCCCAACAAGCTACAAAACACTACAGCAGCCCTCAGCTTCACCCCAACTAGCTACAAAACACTACAGCAGCCCTCAGCTTCACCCCAACTAGCAACAACACACTACAGCAGCCATCAGCTTCACCCCATCTAGCTACAACACACTACAGCAGCCCTCAGCTTCACCCCAACTAGCTACAAAACACTACAGCAGCCCTCAGCTTCACCCCACCTAGCAACAACACCCTACAGCAGCCCTGAGCTTCACCCCAACTAGCTACAAAACACTACAGCAGCCCTCAGCTTCAGCCCAACTACCTACAACACACTACAGCAGCCCTCAGCTTCACCCCAACTAGCTACAAAACACTACAGCAGCCCTCAGCTTCACCCCAACTAGCTACAAAACACTACAGCAGCCCTCAGCTTCACCCCAACTAGCTACAAAACACTACAGCAGCCATCAGCTTCACCCTAACTAGCTACAACACACTACAGCAGCCCTCACCTCAACCCCACTTAGCAACAACACACTACAGCAGCCCTCAGCTTCACCCCAACTAGCTACAACACACTACAGCAGCCCTCACCTCAACCCCACTTAGCAACAACACACTACAGCAGCCCTCAGCTTCACCCCAGCTAGCAACAAAACACTACAGCAGCCATCAGCTTCACCCCAACTAGCTACAACACACTACAGCAGCCATCAGCTTCACCCCAACTAGCTACAACACACTACAGAAGCCCTCAGCTTCACCCCAACTAGCTACAACACACTACAGCAGCCCTCAGCTTCACCCCAACTAGCTACAAAACACTACAGCAGCACTCAGCTTCACCCCAACTAGCTACAAAACATTACAGCAGCCCTCAGCTTCACCACCACTGGCAACAACACACTACAGCAGCCATCAGCTTCACCCCATCTAGCTACAACACACTACAGCAGCCCTCAGCTTCACCCCAACTAGCTACAAAACACTACAGCAGCCCTCAGCTTCACCCCACCTAGCAACAACACCCTACAGCAGCCCTGAGCTTCACCCCAACTAGCTACAAAACACTACAGCAGCCCTCAGCTTCAGCCCAACTACCTACAACACACTACAGCAGCCCTCAGCTTCACCCCAACTAGCTACAAAACACTACAGCAGCCCTCAGCTTCACCCCAACTAGCTACAAAACACTACAGCAGCCCTCAGCTTCACCCCAACTAGCTACAAAACACTACAGCAGCCATCAGCTTCACCCTAACTAGCTACAACACACTACAGCAGCCCTCAGCTTCACCCCAACTAGCTACAACACACTACAGCAGCCCTCACCTCAACCCCACTTAGCAACAACACACTACAGCAGCCCTCAGCTTCACCCCAACTAGCTACAACACACTACAGCAGCCCTCACCTCAACCCCACTTAGCAACAACACACTACAGCAGCCCTCAGCTTCACCCCAGCTAGCAACAAAACACTACAGCAGCCATCAGCTTCACCCCAACTAGCTACAACACACTACAGCAGCCATCAGCTTCACCCCAGCTAGCAACAAAACACTACAGCAGCCATCAGCTTCACCCCAACTAGCTACAACACACTACAGAAGCCCTCAGCTTCACCCCAACTAGCTACAACACACTACAGCAGCCCTCAGCTTCACCCCAACTAGCTACAAAACACTACAGCAGCCCTCAGCTTCACCCCAACTAGCTACAAAACACTACAGCAGCCCTCAGCTTCACCCCAACTAGCTACAAAACACTACAGCAGCCCTCAGCTTCACCCCAACTAGCTACAAAACACTACAGCAGCCCTCAGCTTCACCCCAACTAGCAACAACACACTACATCAGCCATCAGCTTCACCCCAACTAGGTACAAAACACTACAGCAGCCCTCAGCTTCACCCCAACTAGCTACAAAACACTACAGCAGCCCTCAGCTTCACCCCAACTAGCAACAACACACTAAAGCAGCCCTCAGCTTCACCCCAACTAGCTACAAAACACTACAGCAGTCCTCTGCTTCACCCCAACTAGCTACAAAACACTACAGTAGCCCTCAGCTTCACCCCAACTAGCTACAACACCCTTCAGCAGAACTCAGCTTCACCCCAACTAGCTACAACACACTACAGCAACCCTCAGCTTCACCCCAACTAGCTACAAAACACTACAGCAGCCATCAGCTTCACCCCAACTAGATACAACACACTACAGCAGCCCTCAGCTTCACCCCAACTAGCTACAAAACACTACAGCAGCCCTCAGCTTCACCCCAACTAGCAACAACACACTACAGCAGCCATCAGCTTCACCCCATCTAGCTACAACACACTACAGCAGCCCTCAGCTTCACCCCAACTAGCTACAAAACACTACAGCAGCCCTCTGCTTCACCCCAACTAGCTACAAAACACTACAGTAGCCCTCAGCTTCACCCCAACTAGCTACAACACCCTTCAGCAGACCTCACCTTCACCCCAACTAGCTACAACACACTACAGCAACCCTCAGCTTCACCCCAACTAGCTACAAAACACTACAGCAGCCATCAGCTTCACCCCAACTAGCTACAAAACACTACAGCAGCCCTCAGCTTCACCCCAACTAGCAACAACACACTACATCAGCCATCAGCTTCACCCCAACTAGGTACAAAACACTACAGCAGCCCTCAGCTTCACCCCAACTAGCTACAAAACACTACAGCAGCCCTCAGCTTCACCCCAACTAGCAACAACACACTACAGCAGCCCTCAGCTTCACCCCAACTAGCTACAAAACACTACAGCAGTCCTCTGCTTCACCCCAACTAGCTACAAAACACTACAGTAGCCCTCAGCTTCACCCCAACTAGCTACAACACCCTTCAGCAGAACTCAGCTTCACCCCAACTAGCTACAACACACTACAGCAACCCTCAGCTTCACCCCAACTAGCTACAAAACACTACAGCAGCCATCAGCTTCACCCCAACTAGATACAACACACTACAGCAGCCCTCAGCTTCACCCCAACTAGCTACAAAACACTACAGCAGCCCTCAGCTTCACCCCAACTAGCAACAACACACTACAGCAGCCCTCAGCTTCACCCCAACTAGCTACAAAACACTACAGCAGCCCTCAGCTTCACCCCAACTAGCTACAAAACACTACAGCAGCCCTCAGCTTCACCCCAACTAGCAACAACACACTACAGCAGCCATCAGCTTCACCCCATCTAGCTACAACACACTACAGCAGCCCTCAGCTTCACCCCAACTAGCTACAAAACACTACAGCAGCCCTCTGCTTCACCCCAACTAGCTACAAAACACTACAGTAGCACTCAGCTTCACCCCAACTAGCTACAACACCCTTCAGCAGACCTCACCTTCACCCCAACTAGCTACAACACACTACAGCAACCCTCAGCTTCACCCCAACTAGCTACAAAACACTACAGCAGCCATCAGCTTCACCCCAACTAGCTACAAAACACTACAGCAGCCCTCAGCTTCACCCCAACTAGCAACAACACACTACAGCAGCCATCAGCTTCACCCCAACTAGCTACAACACACTACAGCATCCCTCAGCTTCACCCCAACTAGCTACAAAACACTACAGCAGCCCTCTGTTTCACCCCAACTAGCTACAAAACACTACAGTAGCCCTCAGCTTCACCCCAACTAGCTACAACACCCTTCAGCAGACCTCAGCTTCACCCCAACTAGCTACAACACACTACAGCAACCCTCAGCTTCACCCCAACTAGCTACAAAACACTACAGCAGCCCTCAGCTTCACCCCAACTAGATACAACACACTACAGCAGCCCTCAGCTTCACCCCAACTAGATACAAAACACTACAGCAGCCCTCAGCTTCACCTCACCTAGCAACAACACACTACAGCAGCCCTCAGCTTCACCCCAACTAGATACAACACACTACAGCAGCCCTCAGCTTCACCCCAACTAGCAACAACACACTACAGCAGCCCTCAGCTTCACCCCACCTAGCAACAACACCCTACAGCAGCCCTCAGCTTCACCCCAACTAGCTACAACACACTACAGCAGCCCTCAGCTTCACCCCACCTAGCAACAACACCCTACAGCAGCCCTCAGCTTCACCCCAGCTAGCAACAACACCCTACAGCACCCCTCAGCTTCACCCCACCTAGCTACAACACACTACAGCAGCCCTCACCTCAACCCCACTTAGCAACAACACACTACAGCAGGCCTCAGCTTCACCCCAACTAGCAACAACACACTACAGCAGCCCTCACCTCAACCCCACTTAGCAACAACACACTACAGCAGCCCTCACCTCAACCCCACTTAGCAACAACACACTACAGCAGCCCTCAGCTTCACCCCAACTAGCAACAACACACTACAGCAGCCATCAGCTTCACCCCAACTAGCTACAAAACACTACAGCAGCCCTCAGCTTCACCCCAACTAGCTACAAAACACTACAGCAGCCCTCAGCTTCACCCCAACTAGCAACAACACACTACAGCAGCCCTCAGCTTCACCCCAACGAGCTACAAAACACTACAGCAGCCCTCTGCTTCACCCCAACTAGCTACAAAACACTACAGTAGCCCTCAGCTTAACCCCAACTAGCAACAACACACTACAGCAGCCCTCACCTCAACCCCAACTAGCAACAACACACTACAGCATCCATCAGCTTCACCCCACCTAGCAACAACACACTACAGCAGCCCTCAGCTTCACCCCACCTAGCAACAACACACTACAGCAGGCCTCAGCTTCACCCCACCTAGATACAACAAACTACAGCAGCCCTCAGTTTCACCCCAGCTAGCAACAAAACACTACAGCAGCCATCAGCTTCATCCCACCTAGCAACAACACACTACAGCAGCCCTCAGCTTCACCCCAACTAGTTACAACACCCTACAGCAGCCATCAGCTTCATCCCACCTAGCAACAAAACACTACAGCAGCCCTCAGCTTCACCCCAACTAGTTACAACACCCTACAGCAGCCCTCAGCTTCACCCCACCTAGCAACAACACCCTACAGCAGCCCTCAGCTTCACCCCAACTAGCTACAAAACACTACAGCAGCCCTCAGCTTCACCCCAACTACCTACAACACACAACAGCAGCCCTCAGCTTCACCCCAACTAGCTACAAAACACTACAGCAGCCCTCAGCTTCACCCCAACTAGCTACAAAACACTACAGCAGCCCTCAGCTTCACCCCAACTAGCTACAAAACACTACAGCAGCCATCAGCTTCACCCCAACTAGCTACAACACACTACAGCAGCCATCAGCTTCACCCCAACTAGCTACAACACACTACAGCAGCCCTCACCTCAACCCCACTTAGCAACAACACACTACAGCAGCCCTCTGCTTCACCCCAACTAGCTACAAAACACTACAGTAGCCCTCAGCTTCACCCCAACTAGCTACAACACCCTTCAGCAGACCTCAGCTTCACCCCAACTAGCTACAACACACTACAGCGGGACCCTCAGCTTCACCCCAACTAGCTACAAAACACTACAGCAGCCATCAGCTTCACCCCAACTAGCTACAACACATTACAGCAGCCATCAGCTTCACCCCAACTAGCTACAACACACTACAGCAGCCCTCAGCTTCACCCCAACTAGCTACAAAACACTACAGCAGCCCTCAGCTTCACCCCAACTAGCTACAAAACACTACAGCAGCCCTCAGCTTCACCCCAACTAGCTACAAAACACTACAGCAGCCCTCAGCTTCACCCCAACTAGCTACAAAACACTACAGCAGCCCTCAGCTTCACCCCAACTAGCAACAACACACTACAGCATTCCTCAGCTTCACCCCAACGAGCTACAAAACACTACAGCAGCCCTCTGCTTCACCCCAACTAGCTACAAAACACTACAGTAGCCCTCAGCTTCACCCCAACTAGCAACAACACACTACAGCAGCCCTCACCTCAACCCCAACTAGCAACAACACACTACAGCAGCCATCAGCTTCACCCCACCTAGCAACAACACACTACAGCAGCCCTCACCTCAACCCCACTTAGCAAAAACACACTACAGCAGGCCTCAGCTTCACCCCAACTAGCAACAACACACTACAGCAGCCCTCACCTCAACCCCAACTAGCAACAACACACTACAGCAGCCCTCAGTTTCACCCCAGCTAGCAACAAAACACTACAGCAGCCATCAGCTTCATCCCACCTAGCAACAACACACTACAGCAGCCCTCAGCTTCACCCCAACTAGTTACAACACCCTACAGCAGCCATCAGCTTCATCCCACCTAGCAACAACACACTACAGCAGCCCTCAGCTTCACCCCAACTAGTTACAACACCCTACAGCAGCCCTCAGCTTCACCCCACCTAGCAACAACACCCTACAGCAGCCCTGAGCTTCACCCCAACTAGCTACAAAACACTACAGCAGCCCTCAGCTTCAGCCCAACTACCTACAACACACTACAGCAGCCCTCAGCTTCACCCCAACTAGCTACAAAACACTACAGCAGCCCTCAGCTTCACCCCAACTAGCTACAAAACACTACAGCAGCCCTCAGCTTCACCCCAACTAGCTACAAAACACTACAGCAGCCATCAGCTTCACCCTAACTAGCTACAACACACTACAGCAGCCCTCAGCTTCACCCCAACTAGCTACAACACACTACAGCAGCCCTCACCTCAACCCCACTTAGCAACAACACACTACAGCAGCCCTCAGCTTCACCCCAACTAGCTACAACACACTACAGCAGCCCTCACCTCAACCCCACTTAGAAACAACACACTACAGCAGCCCTCAGCTTCACCCCAGCTAGCAACAAAACACTACAGCAGCCATCAGCTTCACCCCAACTAGCTACAACACACTACAGCAGCCATCAGCTTCACCCCAGCTAGCAACAAAACACTAAAGCAGCCATCAGCTTCACCCCAACTAGCTACAACACACTACAGAAGCCCTCAGCTTCACCCCAACTAGCTACAACACACTACAGCAGCCCTCAGCTTCACCCCAACTAGCTACAAAACACTACAGCAGCCCTCAGCTTCACCCCAACTAGCTACAAAACACTACAGCAGCCATCAGCTTCACCCCAACTAGCTACAAAACACTACAGCAGCCCTCAGCTTCACCCCAACTAGCTACAAAACACTACAGCAGCCCTCAGCTTCACCCCAACTAGCAACAACACACTACATCAGCCATCAGCTTCACCCCAACTAGCTACAAAACACTACAGCAGCCCTCAGCTTCACCCCAACAAGCTACAAAACACTACAGCAGCCCTCAGCTTCACCCCAACTAGCAACAACACACTACAGCAGCCCTCAGCTTCACCCCAACTAGCTACAAAACACTACAGCAGTCCTCTGCTTCACCCCAACTAGCTACAAAACACTACAGTAGCCCTCAGCTTCACCCCAACTAGCTACAACACCCTTCAGCAGAACTCAGCTTCACCCCAACTAGCTACAACACACTACAGCAACCCTCAGCTTCACCCCAACTAGCTACAAAACACTACAGCAGCCATCAGCTTCACCCCAACTAGATACAACACACTACAGCAGCCCTCAGCTTCACCCCAACTAGCTACAAAACACTACAGCAGCCCTCAGCTTCACCCCAACTAGCAACAACACACTACAGCAGCCATCAGCTTCACCCCAACAAGCTACAAAACACTACAGCAGCCCTCAGCTTCACCCCAACTAGCTACAAAACACTACAGCAGCCCTCAGCTTCACCCCAACTAGCAACAACACACTACAGCAGCCATCAGCTTCACCCCATCTAGCTACAACACACTACAGCAGCCCTCAGCTTCACCCCAACTAGCTACAAAACACTACAGCAGCCCTCAGCTTCACCCCACCTAGCAACAACACCCTACAGCAGCCCTGAGCTTCACCCCAACTAGCTACAAAACACTACAGCAGCCCTCAGCTTCAGCCCAACTACCTACAACACACTACAGCAGCCCTCAGCTTCACCCCAACTAGCTACAAAACACTACAGCAGCCCTCAGCTTCACCCCAACTAGCTACAAAACACTACAGCAGCCCTCAGCTTCACCCCAACTAGCTACAAAACACTACAGCAGCCATCAGCTTCACCCTAACTAGCTACAACACACTACAGCAGCCCTCACCTCAACCCCACTTAGCAACAACACACTACAGCAGCCCTCAGCTTCACCCCAACTAGCTACAACACACTACAGCAGCCCTCACCTCAACCCCACTTAGCAACAACACACTACAGCAGCCCTCAGCTTCACCCCAGCTAGCAACAAAACACTACAGCAGCCATCAGCTTCACCCCAACTAGCTACAACACACTACAGCAGCCATCAGCTTCACCCCAACTAGCTACAACACACTACAGAAGCCCTCAGCTTCACCCCAACTAGCTACAACACACTACAGCAGCCCTCAGCTTCACCCCAACTAGCTACAAAACACTACAGCAGCCCTCAGCTTCACCCCAACTAGCTACAAAACACTACAGCAGCCCTCAGCTTCACCCCAACTAGCTACAAAACACTACAGCAGCCCTCAGCTTCACCCCAACTAGCTACAAAACACTACAGCAGCCCTCAGCTTCACCCCAACTAGCAACAACACACTACATCAGCTATCAGCTTCACCCCAACTAGCTACAAAACACTACAGCAGCCCTCAGCTTCACCCCAACTAGCTACAAAACACTACAGCAGCCCTCAGCTTCACCCCAACTAGCAACAACACACTACAGCAGCCCTCAGCTTCACCCCAACTAGCTACAAAACACTACAGCAGTCCTCTGCTTCACCCCAACTAGCTACAAAACACTACAGTAGCCCTCAGCTTCACCCCAACTAGCTACAACACCCTTCAGCAGAACTCAGCTTCACCCCAACTAGCTACAACACACTACAGCAACCCTCAGCTTCACCCCAACTAGCTACAAAACACTACAGCAGCCATCAGCTTCACCCCAACTAGATACAACACACTACAGCAGCCCTCAGCTTCACCCCAACTAGCAACAACACACTACAGCAGCCATCAGCTTCACCCCAACTAGCTACAAAACACTACAGCAGCCCTCAGCTTCACCCCAACTAGCTACAAAACACTACAGCAGCCCTCAGCTTCACCCCAACTAGCAACAACACACTACAGCAGCCATCAGCTTCACCCCATCTAGCTACAACACACTACAGCAGCCCTCAGCTTCACCCCAACTAGCTACAAAACACTACAGCAGCCCTCAGCTTCACCCCACCTAGCAACAACACCCTACAGCAGCCCTGAGCTTCACCCCAACTAGCTACAAAACACTACAGCAGCCCTCAGCTTCAGCCCAACTACCTACAACACACTACAGCAGCCCTCAGCTTCACCCCAACTAGCTACAAAACACTACAGCAGCCCTCAGCTTCACCCCAACTAGCTACAAAACACTACAGCAGCCCTCAGCTTCACCCCAACTAGCTACAAAACACTACAGCAGCCATCAGCTTCACCCTAACTAGCTACAACACACTACAGCAGCCCTCAGCTTCACCCCAACTAGCTACAACACACTACAGCAGCCCTCACCTCAACCCCACTTAGCAACAACACACTACAGCAGCCCTCAGCTTCACCCCAACTAGCTACAACACACTACAGCAGCCCTCACCTCAACCCCACTTAGCAACAACACACTACAGCAGCCCTCAGCTTCACCCCAGCTAGCAACAAAACACTACAGCAGCCATCAGCTTCACCCCAACTAGCTACAACACACTACAGCAGCCATCAGCTTCACCCCAGCTAGCAACAAAACACTACAGCAGCCATCAGCTTCACCCCAACTAGCTACAACACACTACAGAAGCCCTCAGCTTCACCCCAACTAGCTACAACACACTACAGCAGCCCTCAGCTTCACCCCAACTAGCTACAAAACACTACAGCAGCCCTCAGCTTCACCCCAACTAGCTACAAAACACTACAGCAGCCCTCAGCTTCACCCCAACTAGCTACAAAACACTACAGCAGCCCTCAGCTTCACCCCAACTAGCTACAAAACACTACAGCAGCCCTCAGCTTCACCCCAACTAGCAACAACACACTACATCAGCCATCAGCTTCACCCCAACTAGGTACAAAACACTACAGCAGCCCTCAGCTTCACCCCAACTAGCTACAAAACACTACAGCAGCCCTCAGCTTCACCCCAACTAGCAACAACACACTACAGCAGCCCTCAGCTTCACCCCAACTAGCTACAAAACACTACAGCAGTCCTCTGCTTCACCCCAACTAGCTACAAAACACTACAGTAGCCCTCAGCTTCACCCCAACTAGCTACAACACCCTTCAGCAGAACTCAGCTTCACCCCAACTAGCTACAACACACTACAGCAACCCTCAGCTTCACCCCAACTAGCTACAAAACACTACAGCAGCCATCAGCTTCACCCCAACTAGATACAACACACTACAGCAGCCCTCAGCTTCACCCCAACTAGCTACAAAACACTACAGCAGCCCTCAGCTTCACCCCAACTAGCAACAACACACTACAGCAGCCCTCAGCTTCACCCCAACTAGCTACAAAACACTACAGCAGCCCTCAGCTTCACCCCAACTAGCTACAAAACACTACAGCAGCCCTCAGCTTCACCCCAACTAGCAACAACACACTACAGCAGCCATCAGCTTCACCCCATCTAGCTACAACACACTACAGCAGCCCTCAGCTTCACCCCAACTAGCTACAAAACACTACAGCAGCCCTCTGCTTCACCCCAACTAGCTACAAAACACTACAGTAGCCCTCAGCTTCACCCCAACTAGCTACAACACCCTTCAGCAGACCTCACCTTCACCCCAACTAGCTACAACACACTACAGCAACCCTCAGCTTCACCCCAACTAGCTACAAAACACTACAGCAGCCATCAGCTTCACCCCAACTAGCTACAAAACACTACAGCAGCCCTCAGCTTCACCCCAACTAGCAACAACACACTACATCAGCCATCAGCTTCACCCCAACTAGGTACAAAACACTACAGCAGCCCTCAGCTTCACCCCAACTAGCTACAAAACACTACAGCAGCCCTCAGCTTCACCCCAACTAGCAACAACACACTACAGCAGCCCTCAGCTTCACCCCAACTAGCTACAAAACACTACAGCAGTCCTCTGCTTCACCCCAACTAGCTACAAAACACTACAGTAGCCCTCAGCTTCACCCCAACTAGCTACAACACCCTTCAGCAGAACTCAGCTTCACCCCAACTAGCTACAACACACTACAGCAACCCTCAGCTTCACCCCAACTAGCTACAAAACACTACAGCAGCCATCAGCTTCACCCCAACTAGATACAACACACTACAGCAGCCCTCAGCTTCACCCCAACTAGCTACAAAACACTACAGCAGCCCTCAGCTTCACCCCAACTAGCAACAACACACTACAGCAGCCCTCAGCTTCACCCCAACTAGCTACAAAACACTACAGCAGCCCTCAGCTTCACCCCAACTAGCTACAAAACACTACAGCAGCCATCAGCTTCACCCTAACTAGCTACAACACACTACAGCAGCCCTCACCTCAACCCCACTTAGCAACAACACACTACAGCAGCCCTCAGCTTCACCCCAACTAGCTACAACACACTACAGCAGCCCTCACCTCAACCCCACTTAGCAACAACACACTACAGCAGCCCTCAGCTTCACCCCAGCTAGCAACAAAACACTACAGCAGCCATCAGCTTCACCCCAACTAGCTACAACACACTACAGCAGCCATCAGCTTCACCCCAACTAGCTACAACACACTACAGAAGCCCTCAGCATCACCCCAACTAGCTACAACACACTACAGCAGCCCTCAGCTTCACCCCAACTAGCTACAAAACACTACAGCAGCCCTCAGCTTCACCCCAACTAGCTACAAATCACTACAGCAGCCCTCAGCTTCACCCCAACTAGCTACAAAACACTACAGCAGCCCTCAGCTTCACCCCAACTAGCTACAAAACACTACAGCAGCCCTCAGCTTCACCCCAACTAGCAACAACACACTACATCAGCTATCAGCTTCACCCCAACTAGCTACAAAACACTACAGCAGCCCTCAGCTTCACCCCAACTAGCTACAAAACACTACAGCAGCCCTCAGCTTCACCCCAACTAGCAACAACACACTACAGCAGCCCTCAGCTTCACCCCAACTAGCTACAAAACACTACAGCAGTCCTCTGCTTCACCCCAACTAGCTACAAAACACTACAGTAGCCCTCAGCTTCACCCCAACTAGCTACAACACCCTTCAGCAGAACTCAGCTTCACCCCAACTAGCTACAACACACTACAGCAACCCTCAGCTTCACCCCAACTAGCTACAAAACACTACAGCAGCCATCAGCTTCACCCCAACTAGATACAACACACTACAGCAGCCCTCAGCTTCACCCCAACTAGCAACAACACACTACAGCAGCCATCAGCTTCACCCCAACTAGCTACAAAACACTACAGCAGCCCTCAGCTTCACCCCAACTAGCTACAAAACACTACAGCAGCCCTCAGCTTCACCCCAACTAGCAACAACACACTACAGCAGCCATCAGCTTCACCCCATCTAGCTACAACACACTACAGCAGCCCTCAGCTTCACCCCAACTAGCTACAAAACACTACAGCAGCCCTCAGCTTCACCCCACCTAGCAACAACACCCTACAGCAGCCCTGAGCTTCACCCCAACTAGCTACAAAACACTACAGCAGCCCTCAGCTTCAGCCCAACTACCTACAACACACTACAGCAGCCCTCAGCTTCACCCCAACTAGCTACAAAACACTACAGCAGCCCTCAGCTTCACCCCAACTAGCTACAAAACACTACAGCAGCCCTCAGCTTCACCCCAACTAGCTACAAAACACTACAGCAGCCATCAGCTTCACCCCAACTAGCTACAACACACTACAGCAGCCCTCACCTCAACCCCACTTAGCAACAACACACTACAGCAGCCCTCAGCTTCACCCCAACTAGCTACAACACACTACAGCAGCCCTCACCTCAACCCCACTTAGCAACAACACACTACAGCAGCCCTCAGCTTCACCCCAGCTAGCAACAAAACACTACAGCAGCCATCAGCTTCACCCCAACTAGCTACAACACACTACAGCAGCCATCAGCTTCACCCCAGCTAGCAACAAAACACTACAGCAGCCATCAGCTTCACCCCAACTAGCTACAACACACTACAGAAGCCCTCAGCTTCACCCCAACTAGCTACAACACACTACAGCAGCCCTCAGCTTCACCCCAACTAGCTACAAAACACTACAGCAGCCCTCAGCTTCACCCCAACTAGCTACAAAACACTACAGCAGCCCTCAGCTTCACCCCAACTAGCTACAAAACACTACAGCAGCCCTCAGCTTCACCCCAACTAGCTACAAAACACTACAGCAGCCCTCAGCTTCACCCCAACTAGCAACAACACACTACATCAGCCATCAGCTTCACCCCAACTAGGTACAAAACACTACAGCAGCCCTCAGCTTCACCCCAACTAGCTACAAAACACTACAGCAGCCCTCAGCTTCACCCCAACTAGCAACAACACACTACAGCAGCCCTCAGCTTCACCCCAACTAGCTACAAATCACTACAGCAGTCCTCTGCTTCACCCCAACTAGCTACAAAACACTACAGTAGCCCTCAGCTTCACCCCAACTAGCTACAACACCCTTCAGCAGAACTCAGCTTCACCCCAACTAGCTACAACACACTACAGCAACCCTCAGCTTCACCCCAACTAGCTACAAAACACTACAGCAGCCATCAGCTTCACCCCAACTAGATACAACACACTACAGCAGCCCTCAGCTTCACCCCAACTAGCTACAAAACACTACAGCAGCCCTCAGCTTCACCCCAACTAGCAACAACACACTACAGCAGCCCTCAGCTTCACCCCAACTAGCTACAAAACACTACAGCAGCCCTCAGCTTCACCCCAACTAGCTACAAAACACTACAGCAGCCCTCAGCTTCACCCCAACTAGCAACAACACACTACAGCAGCCATCAGCTTCACCCCATCTAGCTACAACACACTACAGCAGCCCTCAGCTTCACCCCAACTAGCTACAAAACACTACAGCAGCCCTCTGCTTCACCCCAACTAGCTACAAAACACTACAGTAGCCCTCAGCTTCACCCCAACTAGCTACAACACCCTTCAGCAGACCTCACCTTCACCCCAACTAGCTACAACACACTACAGCAACCCTCAGCTTCACCCCAACTAGCTACAAAACACTACAGCAGCCATCAGCTTCACCCCAACTAGCTACAAAACACTACAGCAGCCCTCAGCTTCACCCCAACTAGCAACAACACACTACATCAGCCATCAGCTTCACCCCAACTAGGTACAAAACACTACAGCAGCCCTCAGCTTCACCCCAACTAGCTACAAAACACTACAGCAGCCCTCAGCTTCACCCCAACTAGCAACAACACACTACAGCAGCCCTCAGCTTCACCCCAACTAGCTACAAAACACTACAGCAGTCCTCTGCTTCACCCCAACTAGCTACAAAACACTACAGTAGCCCTCAGCTTCACCCCAACTAGCTACAACACCCTTCAGCAGAACTCAGCTTCACCCCAACTAGCTACAACACACTACAGCAACCCTCAGCTTCACCCCAACTAGCTACAAAACACTACAGCAGCCATCAGCTTCACCCCAACTAGATACAACACACTACAGCAGCCCTCAGCTTCACCCCAACTAGCTACAAAACACTACAGCAGCCCTCAGCTTCACCCCAACTAGCAACAACACACTACAGCAGCCCTCAGCTTCACCCCAACTAGCTACAAAACACTACAGCAGCCCTCAGCTTCACCCCAACTAGCTACAAAACACTACAGCAGCCCTCAGCTTCACCCCAACTAGCAACAACACACTACAGCAGCCATCAGCTTCACCCCATCTAGCTACAACACACTACAGCAGCCCTCAGCTTCACCCCAACTAGCTACAAAACACTACAGCAGCCCTCTGCTTCACCCCAACTAGCTACAAAACACTACAGTAGCACTCAGCTTCACCCCAACTAGCTACAACACCCTTCAGCAGACCTCACCTTCACCCCAACTAGCTACAACACACTACAGCAACCCTCAGCTTCACCCCAACTAGCTACAAAACACTACAGCAGCCATCAGCTTCACCCCAACTAGCTACAAAACACTACAGCAGCCCTCAGCTTCACCCCAACTAGCAACAACACACTACAGCAGCCATCAGCTTCACCCCAACTAGCTACAACACACTACAGCATCCCTCAGCTTCACCCCAACTAGCTACAAAACACTACAGCAGCCCTCTGTTTCACCCCAACTAGCTACAAAACACTACAGTAGCCCTCAGCTTCACCCCAACTAGCTACAACACCCTTCAGCAGACCTCAGCTTCACCCCAACTAGCTACAACACACTACAGCAACCCTCAGCTTCACCCCAACTAGCTACAAAACACTACAGCAGCCCTCAGCTTCACCCCAACTAGATACAACACACTACAGCAGCCCTCAGCTTCACCCCAACTAGATACAAAACACTACAGCAGCCCTCAGCTTCACCTCACCTAGCAACAACACACTACAGCAGCCCTCAGCTTCACCCCAACTAGATACAACACACTACAGCAGCCCTCAGCTTCACCCCAACTAGCAACAACACACTACAGCAGCCCTCAGCTTCACCCCACCTAGCAACAACACCCTACAGCAGCCCTCAGCTTCACCCCAACTAGCTACAACACACTACAGCAGCCCTCAGCTTCACCCCACCTAGCAACAACACCCTACAGCAGCCCTCAGCTTCACCCCAGCTAGCAACAACACCCTACAGCACCCCTCAGCTTCACCCCACCTAGCTACAACACACTACAGCAGCCCTCACCTCAACCCCACTTAGCAACAACACACTACAGCAGGCCTCAGCTTCACCCCAACTAGCAACAACACACTACAGCAGCCCTCACCTCAACCCCACTTAGCAACAACACACTACAGCAGCCCTCACCTCAACCCCACTTAGCAACAACACACTACAGCAGCCCTCAGCTTCACCCCAACTAGCAACAACACACTACAGCAGCCATCAGCTTCACCCCAACTAGCTACAAAACACTACAGCAGCCCTCAGCTTCACCCCAACTAGCTACAAAACACTACAGCAGCCCTCAGCTTCACCCCAACTAGCAACAACACACTACAGCAGCCCTCAGCTTCACCCCAACGAGCTACAAAACACTACAGCAGCCCTCTGCTTCACCCCAACTAGCTACAAAACACTACAGTAGCCCTCAGCTTAACCCCAACTAGCAACAACACACTACAGCAGCCCTCACCTCAACCCCAACTAGCAACAACACACTACAGCATCCATCAGCTTCACCCCACCTAGCAACAACACACTACAGCAGCCCTCAGCTTCACCCCACCTAGCAACAACACACTACAGCAGGCCTCAGCTTCACCCCACCTAGATACAACAAACTACAGCAGCCCTCAGTTTCACCCCAGCTAGCAACAAAACACTACAGCAGCCATCAGCTTCATCCCACCTAGCAACAACACACTACAGCAGCCCTCAGCTTCACCCCAACTAGTTACAACACCCTACAGCAGCCATCAGCTTCACCCCACCTAGCAACAACACCCTACAGCAGCCCTCAGCTTCACCCCAACTAGCTACAAAACACTACAGCAGCCCTCAGCTTCACCCCAACTACCTACAACACACAACAGCAGCCCTCAGCTTCAGCCCAACTAGCTACAAAACACTACAGCAGCCCTCAGCTTCACCCCAACTAGCTACAAAACACTACAGCAGCCCTCAGCTTCACCCCAACTAGCTACAAAACACTACAGCAGCCATCAGCTTCACCCCAACTAGCTACAACACACTACAGCAGCCATCAGCTTCACCCCAACTAGCTACAACACACTACAGCAGCCCTCACCTCAACCCCACTTAGCAACAACACACTACAGCAGCCCTCTGCTTCACCCCAACTAGCTACAAAACACTACAGTAGCCCTCAGCTTCACCCCAACTAGCTACAACACCCTTCAGCAGACCTCAGCTTCACCCCAACTAGCTACAACACACTACAGCGACCCTCAGCTTCACCCCAACTAGCTACAAAACACTACAGCAGCCATCAGCTTCACCCCAACTAGCTACAAAACACTACAGCAGCCCTCAGCTTCACCCCAACTAGCAACAACACACTACAGCAGCCCTCACCTCAACCCCACTTAGCAACAACAAACTACAGCAGCCCTCAGCTTCACCCCAGCTAGCAACAAAACACTACAGCAGCCATCAGCTTCACCCCAACTAGCTACAACACATTACAGCAGCCATCAGCTTCACCCCAACTAGCTACAACACACTACAGCAGCCCTCAGCTTCACCCCAACTAGCTACAAAACACTACAGCAGCCCTCAGCTTCACCCCAACTAGCTACAAAACACTACAGCAGCCCTCAGCTTCACCCCAACTAGCTACAAAACACTACAGCAGCACTCAGCTTCACCCCAACTAGCTACAAAACACTACAGCAGCCCTCAGCTTCACCCCAACTAGCAACAACACACTACAGCATTCCTCAGCTTCACCCCAACGAGCTACAAAACACTACAGCAGCCCTCTGCTTCACCCCAACTAGCTACAAAACACTACAGTAGCCCTCAGCTTCACCCCAACTAGCAACAACACACTACAGCAGCCCTCACCTCAACCCCAACTAGCAACAACACACTACAGCAGCCATCAGCTTCACCCCACCTAGCAACAACACACTACAGCAGCCCTCACCTCAACCCCACTTAGCAAAAACACACTACAGCAGGCCTCAGCTTCACCCCAACTAGCAACAACACACTACAGCAGCCCTCACCTCAACCCCAACTAGCAACAACACACTACAGCAGCCCTCAGTTTCACCCCAGCTAGCAACAAAACACTACAGCAGCCATCAGCTTCATCCCACCTAGCAACAACACACTACAGCAGCCCTCAGCTTCACCCCAACTAGTTACAACACCCTACAGCAGCCATCAGCTTCATCCCACCTAGCAACAACACACTACAGCAGCCCTCAGCTTCACCCCAACTAGTTACAACACCCTACAGCAGCCCTCAGCTTCACCCCACCTAGCAACAACACCCTACAGCAGCCCTGAGCTTCACCCCAACTAGCTACAAAACACTACAGCAGCCCTCAGCTTCAGCCCAACTACCTACAACACACTACAGCAGCCCTCAGCTTCACCCCAACTAGCTACAAAACACTACAGCAGCCCTCAGCTTCACCCCAACTAGCTACAAAACACTACAGCAGCCCTCAGCTTCACCCCAACTAGCTACAAAACACTACAGCAGCCATCAGCTTCACCCTAACTAGCTACAACACACTACAGCAGCCCTCAGCTTCACCCCAACTAGCTACAACACACTACAGCAGCCCTCACCTCAACCCCACTTAGCAACAACACACTACAGCAGCCCTCAGCTTCACCCCAACTAGCTACAACACACTACAGCAGCCCTCACCTCAACCCCACTTAGAAACAACACACTACAGCAGCCCTCAGCTTCACCCCAACTAGCTACAAAACACTACAGCAGCCCTCAGCTTCACCCCAACTAGCTACAAAACACTACAGCAGCACTCAGCTTCACCCCAACTAGCTACAAAACACTACAGCAGCCCTCAGCTTCACCCCAACTAGCAACAACACACTACAGCATTCCTCAGCTTCACCCCAACGAGCTACAAAACACTACAGCAGCCCTCTGCTTCACCCCAACTAGCTACAAAACACTACAGTAGCCCTCAGCTTCACCCCAACTAGCAACAACACACTACAGCAGCCCTCACCTCAACCCCAACTAGCAACAACACACTACAGCAGCCATCAGCTTCACCCCACCTAGCAACAACACACTACAGCAGCCCTCACCTCAACCCCACTTAGCAAAAACACACTACAGCAGGCCTCAGCTTCACCCCAACTAGCAACAACACACTACAGCAGCCCTCACCTCAACCCCAACTAGCAACAACACACTACAGCAGCCCTCAGTTTCACCCCAGCTAGCAACAAAACACTACAGCAGCCATCAGCTTCATCCCACCTAGCAACAACACACTACAGCAGCCCTCAGCTTCACCCCAACTAGTTACAACACCCTACAGCAGCCATCAGCTTCATCCCACCTAGCAACAACACACTACAGCAGCCCTCAGCTTCACCCCAACTAGTTACAACACCCTACAGCAGCCCTCAGCTTCACCCCACCTAGCAACAACACCCTACAGCAGCCCTGAGCTTCACCCCAACTAGCTACAAAACACTACAGCAGCCCTCAGCTTCAGCCCAACTACCTACAACACACTACAGCAGCCCTCAGCTTCACCCCAACTAGCTACAAAACACTACAGCAGCCCTCAGCTTCACCCCAACTAGCTACAAAACACTACAGCAGCCCTCAGCTTCACCCCAACTAGCTACAAAACACTACAGCAGCCATCAGCTTCACCCTAACTAGCTACAACACACTACAGCAGCCCTCAGCTTCACCCCAACTAGCTACAACACACTACAGCAGCCCTCACCTCAACCCCACTTAGCAACAACACACTACAGCAGCCCTCAGCTTCACCCCAACTAGCTACAACTTACTACAGCAGCCCTCACCTCAACCCCACTTAGAAACAACACACTACAGCAGCCCTCAGCTTCACCCCAGCTAGCAACAAAACACTACAGCAGCCATCAGCTTCACCCCAACTAGCTACAACACACTACAGCGACCCTCAGCTTCACCCCAACTAGCTACAAAACACTACAGCAGCCATCAGCTTCACCCCAACTAGCTACAAAACACTACAGCAGCCCTCAGCTTCACCCCAACTAGCAACAACACACTACAGCAGCCCTCACCTCAACCCCACTTAGCAACAACAAACTACAGCAGCCCTCAGCTTCACCCCAGCTAGCAACAAAACACTACAGCAGCCATCAGCTTCACCCCAACTAGCTACAACACATTACAGCAGCCATCAGCTTCACCCCAACTAGCTACAACACACTACAGCAGCCCTCAGCTTCACCCCAACTAGCTACAAAACACTACAGCAGCCCTCAGCTTCACCCCAACTAGCTACAAAACACTACAGCAGCCCTCAGCTTCACCCCAACTAGCTACAAAACACTACAGCAGCACTCAGCTTCACCCCAACTAGCTACAAAACACTACAGCAGCCCTCAGCTTCACCCCAACTAGCAACAACACACTACAGCATTCCTCAGCTTCACCCCAACGAGCTACAAAACACTACAGCAGCCCTCTGCTTCACCCCAACTAGCTACAAAACACTACAGTAGCCCTCAGCTTCACCCCAACTAGCAACAACACACTACAGCAGCCCTCACCTCAACCCCAACTAGCAACAACACACTACAGCAGCCCTCAGTTTCACCCCAGCTAGCAACAAAACACTACAGCAGCCATCAGCTTCATCCCACCTAGCAACAACACACTACAGCAGCCCTCAGCTTCACCCCAACTAGTTACAACACCCTACAGCAGCCATCAGCTTCATCCCACCTAGCAACAACACACTACAGCAGCCCTCAGCTTCACCCCAACTAGTTACAACACCCTACAGCAGCCCTCAGCTTCACCCCACCTAGCAACAACACCCTACAGCAGCCCTGAGCTTCACCCCAACTAGCTACAAAACACTACAGCAGCCCTCAGCTTCAGCCCAACTACCTACAACACACTACAGCAGCCCTCAGCTTCACCCCAACTAGCTACAAAACACTACAGCAGCCCTCAGCTTCACCCCAACTAGCTACAAAACACTACAGCAGCCCTCAGCTTCACCCCAACTAGCTACAAAACACTACAGCAGCCATCAGCTTCACCCTAACTAGCTACAACACACTACAGCAGCCCTCAGCTTCACCCCAACTAGCTACAACACACTACAGCAGCCCTCACCTCAACCCCACTTAGCAACAACACACTACAGCAGCCCTCAGCTTCACCCCAACTAGCTACAACACACTACAGCAGCCCTCACCTCAACCCCACTTAGAAACAACACACTACAGCAGCCCTCAGCTTCACCCCAGCTAGCAACAAAACACTACAGCAGCCATCAGCTTCACCCCAACTAGCTACAACACACTACAGCAGCCATCAGCTTCACCCCAGCTAGCAACAAAACACTACAGCAGCCATCAGCTTCACCCCAACTAGCTACAACACACTACAGAAGCCCTCAGCTTCACCCCAACTAGCTACAACACACTACAGCAGCCCTCAGCTTCACCCCAACTAGCTACAAAACACTACAGCAGCCCTCAGCTTCACCCCAACTAGCTACAAAACACTACAGCAGCCATCAGCTTCACCCCAACTAGCTACAAAACACTACAGCAGCCCTCAGCTTCACCCCAACTAGCTACAAAACACTACAGCAGCCCTCAGCTTCACCCCAACTAGCAACAACACACTACATCAGCCATCAGCTTCACCCCAACTAGCTACAAAACACTACAGCAGCCCTCAGCTTCACCCCAACTAGCTACAACACACTACAGCAGCCCTCAGCTTCACCCCAACTAGCAACAACACACTACAGCAGCCCTCAGCTTCACCCCAACTAGCTACAAAACACTACAGCAGTCCTCTGCTTCACCCCAACTAGCTACAAAACACTACAGTAGCCCTCAGCTTCACCCCAACTAGCTACAACACCCTTCAGCAGAACTCAGCTTCACCCCAACTAGCTACAACACACTACAGCAACCCTCAGCTTCACCCCAACTAGCTACAAAACACTACAGCAGCCATCAGCTTCACCCCAACTAGATACAA
Source organism: Salmo salar (assembly GCF_965601325.2). Taxonomy (NCBI): domain Eukaryota; kingdom Metazoa; phylum Chordata; class Actinopteri; order Salmoniformes; family Salmonidae; genus Salmo; species Salmo salar. Next base: position 36,046,439 of record NC_138314.1, read on the forward strand.
CACACTACAGCAGCCCTCAGCTTCACCCCAACTAGCTACAAAACACTACAGCAGCCCTCAGCTTCACCCCAACTAGCAACAACACACTACAGCAGCCATCAGCTTCACCCCAACTAGCTACAAAACACTACAGCAGCCCTCAGCTTCACCCCAACTAGCTACAAAACACTACAGCAGCCCTCAGCTTCACCCCAACTAGCAACAACACACTACAGCAGCCATCAGCTTCACCCCATCTAGCTACAACACACTACAGCAGCCCTCAGCTTCACCCCAACTAGCTACAAAACACTACAGCAGCCCTCAGCTTCACCCCACCTAGCAACAACACCCTACAGCAGCCCTGAGCTTCACCCCAACTAGCTACAAAACACTACAGCAGCCCTCAGCTTCAGCCCAACTACCTACAACACACTACAGCAGCCCTCAGCTTCACCCCAACTAGCTACAAAACACTACAGCAGCCCTCAGCTTCACCCCAACTAGCTACAAAACACTACAGCAGCCCTCAGCTTCACCCCAACTAGCTACAAAACACTACAGCAGCCATCAGCTTCACCCTAACTAGCTACAACACACTACAGCAGCCCTCACCTCAACCCCACTTAGCAACAACACACTACAGCAGCCCTCAGCTTCACCCCAACTAGCTACAACACACTACAGCAGCCCTCACCTCAACCCCACTTAGCAACAACACACTACAGCAGCCCTCAGCTTCACCCCAGCTAGCAACAAAACACTACAGCAGCCATCAGCTTCACCCCAACTAGCTACAACACACTACAGCAGCCCTCAGCTTCACCCCAGCTAGCAACAAAACACTACAGCAGCCATCAGCTTCACCCCAACTAGCTACAACACACTACAGAAGCCCTCAGCTTCACCCCAACTAGCTACAACACACTACAGCAGCCCTCAGCTTCAACCCAACTAGCTACAAAACACTACAGCAGCCCTCAGCTTCACCCCAACTAGCTACAAAACACTACAGCAGCCCTCAGCTTCACCCCAACTAGCTACAAAACACTACAGCAGCCCTCAGCTTCACCCCAACTAGCTACAAAACACTACAGCAGCCCTCAGCTTCACCCCAACTAGCAACAACACACTACATCAGCTATCAGCTTCACCCCAACTAGCTACAAAACACTACAGCAGCCCTCAGCTTCACCCCAACTAGCTACAAAACACTACAGCAGCCCTCAGCTTCACCCCAACTAGCAACAACACACTACAGCAGCCCTCAGCTTCACCCCAACTAGCTACAAAACACTACAGCAGTCCTCTGCTTCACCCCAACTAGCTACAAAACACTACAGTAGCCCTCAGCTTCACCCCAACTAGCTACAACACCCTTCAGCAGAACTCAGCTTCACCCCAACTAGCTACAACACACTACAGCAACCCTCAGCTTCACCCCAACTAGCTACAAAACACTACAGCAGCCATCAGCTTCACCCCAACTAGATACAACACACTACAGCAGCCCTCAGCTTCACCCCAACTAGCAACAACACACTACAGCAGCCATCAGCTTCACCCCAACTAGCTACAAAACACTACAGCAGCCCTCAGCTTCACCCCAACTAGCAACAACACACTACAGCAGCCATCAGCTTCACCCCATCTAGCTACAACACACTACAGCAGCCCTCAGCTTCACCCCAACTAGCTACAAAACACTACAGCAGCCCTCAGCTTCACCCCACCTAGCAACAACACCCTACAGCAGCCCTGAGCTTCACCCCAACTAGCTACAAAACACTACAGCAGCCCTCAGCTTCAGCCCAACTACCTACAACACACTACAGCAGCCCTCAGCTTCACCCCAACTAGCTACAAAACACTACAGCAGCCCTCAGCTTCACCCCAACTAGCTACAAAACACTACAGCAGCCCTCAGCTTCACCCCAACTAGCTACAAAACACTACAGCAGCCATCAGCTTCACCCTAACTAGCTACAACACACTACAGCAGCCCTCAGCTTCACCCCAACTAGCTACAACACACTACAGCAGCCCTCACCTCAACCCCACTTAGCAACAACACACTACAGCAGCCCTCAGCTTCACCCCAACTAGCTACAACACACTACAGCAGCCCTCACCTCAACCCCACTTAGCAACAACACACTACAGCAGCCCTCAGCTTCACCCCAGCTAGCAACAAAACACTACAGCAGCCATCAGCTTCACCCCAACTAGCTACAACACACTACAGCAGCCATCAGCTTCACCCCAGCTAGCAACAAAACACTACAGCAGCCATCAGCTTCACCCCAACTAGCTACAACACACTACAGAAGCCCTCAGCTTCACCCCAACTAGCTACAACACACTACAGCAGCCCTCAGCTTCACCCCAACTAGCTACAAAACACTACAGCAGCCCTCAGCTTCACCCCAACTAGCTACAAAACACTACAGCAGCCCTCATCTTCACCCCAACTAGCTACAAAACACTACAGCAGCCCTCAGCTTCACCCCAACTAGCTACAAAACACTACAGCAGCCCTCAGCTTCACCCCAACTAGCAACAACACACTACATCAGCCATCAGCTTCACCCCAACTAGGTACAAAACACTACAGCAGCCCTCAGCTTCACCCCAACTAGCTACAAAACACTACAGCAGCCCTCAGCTTCACCCCAACTAGCAACAACACACTACAGCAGCCCTCAGCTTCACCCCAACTAGCTACAAAACACTACAGCAGTCCTCTGCTTCACCCCAACTAGCTACAAAACACTACAGTAGCCCTCAGCTTCACCCCAACTAGCTACAACACCCTTCAGCAGAACTCAGCTTCACCCCAACTAGCTACAACACACTACAGCAACCCTCAGCTTCACCCCAACTAGCTACAAAACACTACAGCAGCCATCAGCTTCACCCCAACTAGATACAACACACTACAGCAGCCCTCAGCTTCACCCCAACTAGCTACAAAACACTACAGCAGCCCTCAGCTTCACCCCAACTAGCAACAACACACTACAGCAGCCCTCAGCTTCACCCCAACTAGCTACAAAACACTACAGCAGCCCTCAGCTTCACCCCAACTAGCTACAAAACACTACAGCAGCCCTCAGCTTCACCCCAACTAGCAACAACACACTACAGCAGCCATCAGCTTCACCCCATCTAGCTACAACACACTACAGCAGCCCTCAGCTTCACCCCAACTAGCTACAAAACACTACAGCAGCCCTCTGCTTCACCCCAACTAGCTACAAAACACTACAGTAGCCCTCAGCTTCACCCCAACTAGCTACAACACCCTTCAGCAGACCTCACCTTCACCCCAACTAGCTACAACACACTACAGCAACCCTCAGCTTCACCCCAACTAGCTACAAAACACTACAGCAGCCATCAGCTTCACCCCAACTAGCTACAAAACACTACAGCAGCCCTCAGCTTCACCCCAACTAGCAACAACACACTACAGCAGCCATCAGCTTCACCCCAACTAGCTACAACACACTACAGCATCCCTCAGCTTCACCCCAACTAGCTACAAAACACTACAGCAGCCCTCTGTTTCACCCCAACTAGCTACAAAACACTACAGTAGCCCTCAGCTTCACCCCAACTAGCTACAACACCCTTCAGCAGACCTCAGCTTCACCCCAACTAGCTACAACACACTACAGCAACCCTCAGCTTCACCCCAACTAGCTACAAAACACTACAGCAGCCCTCAGCTTCACCCCAACTAGATACAACACACTACAGCAGCCCTCAGCTTCACCCCAACTAGATACAAAACACTACAGCAGCCCTCAGCTTCACCTCACCTAGCAACAACACACTACAGCAGCCCTCAGCTTCACCCCAACTAGATACAACACACTACAGCAGCCCTCAGCTTCACCCCAACTAGCAACAACACACTACAGCAGCCCTCAGCTTCACCCCACCTAGCAACAACACCCTACAGCAGCCCTCAGCTTCACCCCAACTAGCTACAACACACTACAGCAGCCCTCAGCTTCACCCCACCTAGCAACAACACCCTACAGCAGCCCTCAGCTTCACCCCAGCTAGCAACAACACCCTACAGCAGCCCTCAGCTTCACCCCAGCTAGCTACAGCACACTACAGCAGCAGGCTGGGAAAGAGAGAGAGAGAGAGCCTCTCGTTATGCACACGGTGTCTGCACGTTGCACCGCATGCGCTGCATCTGTTAGATTCCCCACCCCCTCCTCCCCTCTCAGTTTTTTAAAAATATTTTATTCATTGCTTAGCAGGTGATGAAAAATGTATGCCCTGAGTCTGGCATTGAAATAAATGCGAAATGAAAACAGAAGCAGTTTATACTGACAGTCTGAATATCTCTATGTGAATCAAGTTTGCGCTGTGCAAATCAGGGAGACATTGAGCAGGGAGGCATTGGTTCACTGTGGTGTAAATGATGCTGCTCAGTGGCAGATTAGTGGGTTTTGTCTCTGGTCGGTCCTCCTGTCATTGAGGTTAGAAATGTGGGCATTTTCTTGGGCAACCGCCACTAACACACACACAGTCACACACAACGCTGCTTGTGGGCAGTATGTTATTATTAAGGTGGTGTGACAAGGACTATTTGTTGTTTCTGCTATACAAGCTGTGTTATCTCAGGAGGCTGTGTTTGTGTGTGTGTGCAGGTATTGGTACTGTGGAGCCCACACACACACACACACACACACACACACACACACACACACACACACACACACACACACACACACACACACACACACACACACACACACACACACAGCATAGCCCTTCGGGCTGTAAGAGAGACTCCCCCTCTGTGGAAGTGCCACACAGAGGCTAACTCTACCTCCCAGCTCTGTTAGATGCTGCTTTTGATTCTGTAGACCCACCCCCCACTGCTCCCTCTCTCCCTTTTGGGGTTCTGCATCTTAATAAACCTGACCAAGCAGCCTGCAGAGAAAGAGTTAGCAGACTGACCTCAATCGAACTTGCTAAAATAAAAAAAAATCCACTGTTTGTGTGTGTGCATGTGTGCGCACGTGCGTGTGTGTGTGCGTGTGTGTGTGTGTGTGTGTGTGTGTGTGTGTGTGTGTGTGTGTGTGTGTGTGTGTGTGTGTGTGTGTGTGTGTGTGTGTGTGTGTGTGTGTGTGTGTGTGTGTGTGTGTGTGTGTGTGTGTGTGTGCACGTTAGTTAAGAGAAAGTGAGCAGAGCAGAAGCATCCTGTCAGCTGTAATGATGTCATGTTGCCTGAGCAGAGAGCAGATGCCTGGCCAGGGCTATGGATCTAACTACTGATCTGATGCACTAAGACAGCCTGGAGAAAGAAGGAAGGGAAGAGGGAGGGAAGGAGGAAGAGAGAGAGGGATCTGGGAAACTAACCTTATTGGCCAAAATGTTATGGAGCATGCTACAGTATGTTTGTGAAAAGTTATTGGTGTGTGTAGTTGCTATGTGTACATACATCTATGTTTCAGTGTGTCTGTGTGTGTGTGTGTGTGTGTGTGTGTGTGTGTGTGTGCATGTATATATGTATATGTGTGTGTGTGTGTGTGTGTGTGTGTGTGTGTGTGTGTGTGTGTGTGTGTGTGTGTGTGTGTGTGTGTGTGTGTGTGTGTGTGTGTGTGTGTGTGTGTGTGTGTGTGTGTGTGTGTGTGTGTAGTAGCCACCTTTTGCCTTGATGACAGCTTTGCACAATCTTGGCATTCTCTCAAACAGCACCATGAGGTAATTTCCCGGAATGCATTTCAATTAACAGGTGTGCCTTGTTAAAGGTTAATGCATTTGAGCTAATCATTTGTGTTGTGACAAGGTAGGGGAGGTATACAGACGATAGCTGTCACGTCCTGACCAGTATAAGGGGTTATTTGTTATTGTAGTTTTGTCAGGACGTGGCAGGGGGGTGTTTGTTTAGAGTGTTTCGGGGTTTGTTGGGCTATGTTCTGTTTTAAGAGGGGTGTTTGTTTAGAGTGTTTCGGGGTTTGTTGGGTTATGTTCTAGTATGTCTATTTCTATGTGGTGTTTATTGGGTTGACCTTCAATTGGAAGCAGCTGCTCCTCGTTGCTTCTAATTGAAGGTCCTATTTAAGAGGGGTGTTTTTTCTATGGGATTTGTGGGTAGTTGGTTCTTGTTTACCTGTGTGCCTGACAAGGCTGTTATCATCGTTGGTTTTTGTATACGTGTGTTTTGTTTCGGTTTTCCTTCTTTCTGCCGAATAAAAGAAGATGAGTATACACATTCCCGCTGCGTTTTGGTCTAATCCTTACGACAACCCTGACAATAGCCCTATTTGGTAAAATAACAAGTCCATATTATGGCAAGAACAGCTCAAATAAGCAAAGAGAAATGACCATCATTACTTTATGACATGAAGGTCAGTCAATCCGGAAAATTTGAAGAACTTTGAAAGTTTTGTTAAGTGCAGTCGCAAGAACCATCAAGCGCTATGATGAAACTAGCTCTCATGAGGACCGCCACAGGAAAGGAAGACCCAGAGTTACCTCTGCTGCAGAGGATAAGTCATTAGATTTAACTGCACTTCAGATTGCAGCCCAAATAAACGTAAAAGACACATCTCATCATCAACTGTTCAGAGGAGACAGCGTGAATCTGGCCTTCATGGTCAAATTGCTTTAAAGAAACCACTACTAAAGGACACCAATAAGAAGAAGAGACTTGCTTGGGCCAAGAAACACGAGCAATGGACATTAGACAGGTGGAAATCTGTCCTTTGTTCTGATGAGTACAAATTTGAGATTTTTGGTTACAACTTCTGTGAGACGCAGAGTAGGTGAATGGATGATCTCTGCATGCGTGGTTCCCACCGTGAAGCATAGAGGAGGAGGTGTGATGGTTTGGGGGTGCTTTGCTGGTGACACTGTCTGTGATTTATTTAGAATTCAAGGCACACTTAACCAGCACGGCTACCACAGCATTATGCCGTCCCATCTGGTTTGCGCTAAGTGGGACTATAATTTGTTTTCCAACAAGACAACAACCCAAAACACACCTCCAGGCTGTGTAAGGGCTATTGGACCAAGAAGGGGGGTGATGCACCAGATGACCTGGCCTCCAATATCACCAGACCTCAACCCAATTAGGATGGTTTGGGATGAGTTGGACCGCAGAGTGAAAAGCAGCCAACAAGTGCTCAGCATATGTGGCAACTCCTTAAAGACTGTTGGAAAAGCATTCCTCATGAAGCTGGTTGAGAGAATGCCAAGGGTGTGCAAAGCTGTCATCAAGGCAAAGGGTGGCTACTTTGAAGAATCTGAAATATAAAATATATTTTGATTTGTTTAACTTTTTGGTTGCTACATGATTCCATATGTGTTATTTCATAGTTTTGATGTTTTCACTATTATTCTAAAATGTAGAAAATAGTAAAAATAAAGAAAAGCCTTCTCAATTGTTTGTGAATAATGAAAATGTAAACAAACACTGTATATGCTCAAACATGGTTAAAACTTCACTTAACAAAAATTAAGAAAAACCCTTGAATGAGTAAGTGTGTCCAAACTTTTGACTGGTACAGTGTGTATACAGTAGATTAGTGATCAAAACAAAGAGCCCTGGTCTCATCACATCCCAGTGTTTTTGATCTGTACTCAGGGTTTGATTGAAGCAGCCCTGATCCCTAGGGGGCTCAGTATCAAGGCCCCTTCTTTTTATGACATTAAAAGGGGAGGGGAGTGGACCCATTGCACCCAGCCCCTGCGCCAGCCCCCCGCGCCAGTCTGTGGCAGAGCAGTGTTGTGTGGCGAGGATGGGTCACCCGGCAATTAAATAAAGATATCTAATTGTCTGATCCATATTAGGGTCAGCAGCTGGGAAGAGAAGAAAAGCTTGCCGAGGCTTGCCGAGGCTTGCCTCACACAGTTGCTGAACCAAATTAAGTTATTAATGGACTGATTGCTAGAGTGGAGCCTCGCTGGGATTCTGAACCTGCCACACTGAATAAAATAAAACCACTGCTTTACATTTTCATTATACCAGACCGTGTTTTAAATTGCAAATGGAACCCTCAGAACCCACCGCTAACACCTCCCGCCAGCTTAGTTCCACACACACACACACACACACCACACACACACACACGCATGCATACACACGCCCCCCACACACACACACACACACACACACACACACACACACACACACACACACACACACACGCATGCATACACACGCCCCACACACACACACACACACACACACACACACACACACACACACACACACACACACACACACACACACACACACACACACACGTGCACACATACGCACGCACACACGCACACACACACACACACACACACACACACACACACACACGCACGTACTCTCTCTCTCTCTCCCTCCCTCTCTTTGACAGTCTCGCTCTCTCGCTCTCTGACTCTCTTGTCTCCTGTGGCCTCCCTGTATGGACACCATTGAGCAGCCAGCTTAGTTACACACACAAACACACACAGACTCACACAAACACACATGCACTCTCACTCTCTCACTCTCTCTCTCTCTGTCTGACAGGGCTTTATTGGCATGGGAAACATATGTTTACATTGCCAATGCAAGTGAAATAGATAATAAACTAAAGTGAAATAAACAATCAGAAATGAACAGTAAACGTTACACTCAGAAGTTTCAAAGGAATAGAGCCATTTCACATGTCATATTATGGCTACTGTATATACAGTGTTGTAACGATGTGCAAATAATTAAAGTACAAAAGGGAAAATATGTATATAGAATAAAGATAGTAAGTAGTAAGACATGTATAAAAGCAACAGATACCATTAATAAGAAGGGGCTAGAAGCTTCTTATATGGTGAACTACTGAGTGGCTAGGACAGGCTAGCCCCATACTATTGTGGGGGACTTAATTCTTCCTGCTGCCAAGGACATGGCTGGGGGAATGCTGGGGGAAAAGGCCCAAAAAACTATACAGACAATGCCTTCATCAAACAACACTGTTTCACGATGCATCAGTGACTTGGCAGGAGATGTTTTGAAACAATTACGGATTTGCATACAAGCCAGTGAATTATATGCGTTACAGCTGGATGAGTCAACAGACGTGGCGGGCCTGGCACAACTCCTGGTATATGTCCGTTACATTTATGGGGGGGTCAATTAAGGAAGACATCCTCTTCTGCAAACCATTGGAAACCAGGATAACATGAGAGGATATTTTTTAAGTACTGGACAGCTTTGTGACATCAAATGGACTTTGGTGGTCAAGATGTGTTGGTATCTGTACTGATGGTGCAAAAGCCACTTGGGTACACTGCAGCATCCACCGAGAGGCTCTTGCTGCCAAGGGAATGCCTGACAGCTTGAAGATGTTTTGGATATTACATTGAAAATGGTTAACTTTGTTAAAGCTCTCATGCATTTTCTGCATTATGCAATGATATGGGCAGCGACCATGTTATGCTTTTACAACATACAGAAGTGCGCTGGTTAACAAGGGGCAAAGTATTGACACGTTTTTTTTTTAAATTGAGAGACGAGATTAAACTTTTATTTACTGACCATCATTTTTGCTTGTATGATGATTGCTTGATGACGAGTTTCTCACACGACTGGCCTATCTGGGTGATGTTTTTTCTCGCCTGAATGATCTGAATATAGGATTACAGGGACTCTCTGCAACTATATTCAATGTGCGGGACAAAATTGATGCTATGAATAAAAAGTTGCCGCTCTTTTCTGTCTGCATTAATAAGGACAACACTGGGGCGACAGCATAGCCTATTGGTTAGAGTGTTGGACTAGTAACCGTAAATATCAAGTAAATCAAGTAAATAACTATTTTTCATAAAATTGTAGTTATCTTAGCTAGCTGAATTGTTTACCAGTTGCTAAGCAGTTGCTAGGGACTCTTTTGGAAGAAGCTAGCTAGCTAACGAAGAACAACAAAGAATATCTAGTTAACAGAAGAAAAGAAAGAGAAAATCAGGACAGAAGAAAAAGGATATCAAAGTGAAACAGTTCTCTAAAGACACAAGAGACAATAATACAAGAAACAACACTTCTGTAGCTTGTCAACTATGTGTCTGTCTATCCCTGTTCTCTCCCCTCTGCACAGGCCATACAAACGCTTCACACCGCGTGGCCGCTGCCACTCTAACCTGGTGGTCCCAGCGCGCACGACCCACGTGGAGTTCCAGGTCTCCGGCAGCCTCTGGAACTGCCGGTCTGCAGCCAACAAGGCTGAGTTCATCTCAGCCTATGCTACCCTCCAGTCCCTAGACTTCCTGGCGCTGACGGAAACATGGATTACCACAGATAACACTGCTACTCCTACTGCTCTCTCTTCGTCTGCCCACGTGTTCTCGCATACCCCTAGAGCATTGAGCCAGCGGGGTGGTGGCACTGGAATCCTCATCTCTCCCAAGTGGACATTCTCTCTTTCTCCCCTGACCCAACTGTCTATCTCCTCATTTGAATTCCATGCTGTCACAGTTACCAGCCCTTTCAAGCTTAACATCCTTATCATTTATCGCCCTCCAGGTTCCCTTGGAGAGTTCATCAATGAGCTTGACGCCTTGATAAGTTCCTTTCCTGAAGATGGCTCACCTCTCACAGTTCTGGGTGACTTTAACCTCCCCACGTCTACCTTTGACTCATTCCTCTCTGCCTCCTTCTTTCCACTCCTCTCCTCTTTTGACCTCACCCTCTCACCTTCCCCCCCTACTCACAAGGCAGGTAATACGCTTGACCTCATCTTTACTAGATGCTGTTCTTCTACTAATCTCATTGCAACTCCCCTCCAAATCTCCGACCACTACCTTGTATCCTTTTCCCTCTTGCTCTCATCCAACACTTCTCACTCTGCCCCTACTCGGATGGTATTGCGCCGTCCCAACCTTCGCTCTCTCTCTCCCGCTACTCTCTCCTCTTCCATCCTATCATCTCTTCCCTCTGCTCAAACCTTCTCCAACCTATCTCCTGATTCTGCCTCCTCAACCCTCCTCTCCTCCCTTTCTGCATCCTTTGATTTTCTCTGTCCCCTATCCTCCAGGCCGGCTCGGTCCTCCCCTCCTGCTCCGTGGCTCGACGACTCACTACGAGCTCACAGAACAGGGCTCCGGGCAGCCGAGCGGAAATGGAGGAAAACTCGCCTCCCTGCGGACCTGGCATCCTTTCACTCCCTCCTCTCTACATTCTCCTCTTCTGTCTCTGCTGCTAAAGCCACTTTCTACCACTCTAAATTCCAAGCATCTGCCTCTAACCCTAGGAAGCTCTTTGCTACCTTCTCCTCCCTCCTGAATCCTCCTCCCCCTCCCCCCCCCCTCCTCCCTCTCTGCGGATGACTTCGTCAACCATTTTGAAAAGAAGGTTGACGATATCCGATCCTCGTTTGCTAAGTCAAACGACACCGCTGGTCCTGCTCACACTGCCCCACCCTGTGCTTTGACCTCTTTCTCCCCTCTCTCTCCAGATGAAATCTCGCGTCTTGTGACGGCCGGCCGCCCAACAACCTGCCCACTTGACCCTATCCCCTCCTCTCTTCTCCAGACCATTTCCGGAGACCTTCTCACCTCGCTCATCAACTCATCCTTGACCGCTGGCTACGTCCCTTCCGTCTTCAAGAGAGCGAGAGTTGCACCCCTTCTGAAAAAACCTACACTCGATCCCTCCGATGTCAACAACTACAGACCAGTATCCCTTCTTTCTTTTCTCTCCAAAACTCTTGAACGTGCCGTCCTTGGCCAGCTCTCCTGCTATCTCTCTCAGAATGATCTTCTTGATCCTAATCAGTCAGGTTTCAAGACTGGGCATTCAACTGAGACTGCTCTTCTCTGTGTCACGGAGGCTCTCCGCACTGCTAAAGCTAACTCTGTCTCCTTTGCTCTCATCCTTCTAGACCTATCTGCTGCCTTTGATACTGTGAACCATCAGATCCTCCTCTCCACCCTCTCCGAGTTGGGCATCTCCGGCGCGGCCCACGCTTGGATTGCGTCCTACCTGACAGGTCGCTCCTACCAGGTGGCGTGGCGAGAATCTGTCTCCGCACCATGCGCTCTCACCACTGGTGTCCCCCAGGGCTCTGTTCTAGGCCCTCTCCTATTCTCGCTATACACCAAGTCAGTTGGCTCTGTCATATCCTCACATGGTCTCTCCTATCATTGCTATGCAGACGACACACAATTAATCTTCTCCTTTCCCCCTTCTGATAACCAGGCGGCGAATCGCATCTCTGCATGTCTGTCAGACATATCAGTGTGGATGACGGCTCACCACCTCAAGCTGAACCTCGGCAAGACGGAGCTGCTCTTCCTCCCGGGGAAGGACTGCCCGTTCCATGATCTCGCCATCACGGTTGACAACTCCCTTGTGTCCTCCTCCCAGAGTGCTAAGAACCTTGGCGTGATCCTGGACAACACCCTGTCGTTCTCCACTAACATCAAGGCGGTGACCCGATCCTGTAGGTTCATGCTCTACAACGTTCGCAGAGTACGACCCTGCCTCACACAGGAAGCGGCGCAGGTCCTAATCCAGGCACTTGTCATCTCCCGTCTGGATTACTGCAACTCGCTGTTGGCTGGGCTCCCTGCCTGTGCCATTAAACCCCTACAACTCATCCAGAATGCCGCAGCCCGTCTGGTGTTCAACCTTCCCAAGTTCTCTCACGTCACCCCGCTCCTCCGCTCTCTCCACTGGCTTCCAGTTGAAGCTCGCATCCGCTACAAGACCATGGTGATTGCCTACGGAGCTGTGAAGGGAACGGCACCTCCATACCTTCAGGCTCTGATCAGGCCCTACACCCAAACAAGGGCACTGCGTTCATCCACCTCTGGCCTGCTGGCCCCCCTACCTCTGAGGAAGCACAGTTCCCGCTCAGCCCAGTCAAAACTGTTCGCTACTCTGGCACCCCAATGGTGGAAGAAGCTCCCTCACGATGCCAGGACAGCGGAGTCAATCACCACCTTCCGGAGACACCTGAAACCCCACCTCTTTAAGGAATACCTAGGATAGGATAAAGTAATCCTTCTAACCCCCCCCCCCCCTTAAAAGATTTAGATGCACTATTATAAAGTGGTTGTTCCACTGGATATCATAAGGTGAATGCACCAATTTTTAAGTCGCTCTGGATAAGAGCGTCTGCTAAATGACTTAAATGTAAATGTAACCGAAAGGTTGCAAGATTGAATCCCCGAGCTAACAAGGTACTAATCTGTGGCTTTGCCCCTGATCAAGGCAGTTAACCTGCTGTTCCTAGGCCGTCATTGAAAATAAGAATTTGTTCTTAACTGACTTGCCTAGTTAAATAAAAAACAATTTTTAAAAGATTTTGATTTTTTGTGTGCAAATGAACTCAAGCTTACGGACAATGTCAAATGTGATATAGCAAAGCAGTGAGCTGGGTGCGCAATTATGCAGGTACCTTCCAGAAAACGGACGACACAAACAACTGGATTCATTATCCCTTTCATGCCCTGCCTCCAGTCCCCTTACCGATATCTGAACAAGAGAGCCTCATCGAAATTGCAACAAGCGGTTCTGTGAAAATTGAATTGAATCAGAAGCCACTGCCAGATTTCTGGATTGGGCTGTGCTCAGAGTTTCTTGCCTTGGCAAATCGTGCTGTTAAGACACTGATGCCCTTTGCAACCACGTACCTATGTGAGTGTAAATTCTCGGTCCTCACTAGCATGAAAACTAAACACAGGCACAGACTGTGTGTGGAAAATGATTTAAGACTCTTCAATACAACCCAACATTGCAGAGTTATGTGCATCCTTTCAAGCATACCCTTCTCAGTAACCTGTGGTGAGTTATTTACATTTTTGATGAACAAATAAAGTTGTATATGTAAGATGGCTAAATAAAGAGCAAAATTATTGATTATTATTATTCTATTATTTGTGCCCTGGTCCTATAAGAGCTCTTTGTCACTTCCCACGAGCCCAGGTTGTGACAAAAACTAACACTCATTCTTATGTTTAATAAATGTATCGTATAGTGTGTGCGGCATGCTTAAAATGATGGCAAAAAACAACATTTGAGAGTGCACTGACCCTAGTGCTAAAGGGGGTATACAGCTGGAGGTTGACTGTTTGAAGGGTACGGGACTATTAAAAGTTTGGGAACCACTGCTCTAGGTGTCTAGATAGAATTTGTATTTGACCTTTTCTGGAACACTATTATTTTTGTTTTACTGAGATTATTGTCAGGGCCAAAGTCTGACAGAATCTAGGTGCTGTAGGCCTTCCTTAGTTGGGGACAGAAGCATGAAATCATCAGCAAACAGAATAGATTTGACTTCAGATTCTAGTAGGGTGAGGCCTGGTGATGCATACTGTTCTAGTGCCCTCGCCAAATTGTTGATATACTGTATATGTTGAAGAGGATGGGGCTCAAGCTGCTTCCTTGGCTCACCCCACAGCCCTGCGGAAAGAAATGTGTGTGTTTTTTGCCAATTTTAACCGCACACTTGTTGTTTGTGTACATGGATTTTAGAATGTGGTATGTTTTTCCCCCAACACCGCTTTCCATCAATGTGTATAGCAGACCCTCATGCCAAATTGAGTCAAAAGCTCTCCTTCTGTCTCTCTATGTTTCTCTCTCTCTGACACTCTCTCTCTCTCTCTCTCTCTCTTTATCTCTTGACCCTTGTGGCCTCCCTATATGGACACCATTATGCAGTCTTATTAGAGAGGGGATAGGAATTGAAGTGACTGTGTGAGAGTTCTCTGCATGAGAATATGCTTCTCTTCCAGGGAGGATTCTCTGATGATTTGCAATCAGGCCAGACAAACACTAGAGGCACATACACCACTGTCACCACCTGTCAGACATCTCTCTCTCTCTCTCTCTCTCTCTCTCTCTCTCTCTCTCTCTCTCTCTCTCTCTCTCTCTCTCTCTCTCTCTATTTATCTCTCTCTATTTATCTCTCTCTATCGATCTCTCTCTTTCTCTAAATATCTGTCTGTCTTTGTGTCCCTCCCTCCCTCCCCTGTATCTTGCTGTCTCTTTTCCCCTCCCTTCCCTTGTTTCCTCATGCCATTAAAAGAGTACATACTGTCAAAGTTGAATGATTCAATTATCTCCTCCTGGATTTTAAGGACATCCACCTCTTCATCTCACCCCTCCTCTCTCCTTCCATCCCTCTCGCCTTTCTACTCTCCCCTCTCCCTACACTACCGTTCAAAAGTTTGGGATCACTTAGAAATGTCCTTGTTTTTTAAATACATTTTTTAATGGATAGGCGTACAGAGGCCCATTATCAGCAACCATCACTCCTGTGATCCAATGGCATATTGTGTTAGCTAATCCAAGTTTATCATTTTAAAAGGTTAATTGATCATTAGAAAACCTTTTTGCAATTATGTTAGCACAACTGAAAACTGTTGTTCTGATTAAAGAAGCATTAAAATTGGCCTTCTTTAGACTAGTTGAGCATCAGCATTTGTGGGTTTGATTACAGGCTCAAAATGGCCAGAAACAAAGACTTTCTTCTGAAACTCATCAGTCTATTCTTGTTCTGAGAAATGAAGGCTATTCCATGCAAGAAATTGCCAAGAAACTGAACATCTTGTACAACGCTGTGTACTTCTCCCTTCACAGAACTGCGCAAACTGGCTCTAACCAGAATAGAAAGAGGAGTGGGAGGCCCCGGTGCACAACTGAGCAAGAAGACAAGTACATTAGAGTGTCTAGTTTGAGAAGCAGACGCCTCACAAGTTCTCAACTGGCAGCTTCATTAAATAGTACCCGCAAAACACCAGTCTCAACGTCAACAGTGAAGAGGCAACTCCAGGATGCTGGCCTTCTAGCTAGCTAAACAATGAACCATAGTCCCAACCCATACCACTAGCAATACAAACTGATTTTCATAGCTAGCCACCATACATGAAATGCTGTAGTATGAATTTGGAGGTAGCTAAAGCTAATCAACTAGTCTCAATGTTAGCTAGCTAACATTAAGCTATAACTAGCAATGCAAATGGCTTTCTGAGATACAAATAATATTACTACACAGATCATACACATAACGTTAGCGAGCCAGCAAGCTAACATTCGCTAGTTAGCTAACAGTATTGTTAAATTGCAATGAAAACAACCTTCTGACCCGTATACATGGCATACTAGAACCCCTTTAACTCCGTTTTGTATATATAGCTTGTTTGGCCTGCATTGTGTCAAGTCACTCCGGTTCACAATGACCATGTGCAGAAAGTAGTCCATCACAACATTTTCCCACTGATCTTTGTCGATAGCGACCTGCTAAATGCTGTTGAGAGCAGAAGCAAAATATAACACTAAAGTTATATTTTTCAAAAAAGACACAGTAGCAAGGATTATCTACACATACTGAGCATCTCACGTTATAGACAGAAGTGTGCTACTTGGCAGACCAAACCGAACTCATCTCACGTTATAGACAGAAGTATGCTAGATGGCAGACCAAACCGAACTCATCTCACGTTATAGACAGAAGTATCCTAAATGGCAGACCAAACCGAACTCATCTCACGTTATAGACAGAAGTATCCTACATGGAAAACCAAACCGAACTCATCTCACGTTATAGACAGAAGTATCCTACATGGAAAACCAAACCGAACTCATCTCACGTTATAGACAGAAGTATCCTACATGGAAAACCAAACCGAACTCATCTCACGTTATAGATAGAAGTATCCTACATGGAAAACCAAACCGAACTCATCTCACGTTATAGACAGAAGTATCCTACATGGAAAACCAAACCGAACTCATCTCACGTTATAGACAGAAGTATCCTACATGGAAAACCAACCCGAACTCATCTCACGTTATAGACAGAAGTATCCTACATGGCAGACCAAACCGAACTCATCTCACGTTATAGACAGAAGTATCCTACATGGCAGACCAAACCGAACTCATCTCACGTTATAGACAGAAGCGTGCTACTTGGCAGACCAAATCGAACTCATCTCACGTTATAGACAGAAGTATCCTACATGGCAGACCAAACCGAACTCATCTCACATTATAGACAGAAGTATGCTACATGGAAAACCAAACCGAACTCATCTCACGTTATAGACAGAAGTATGCTACATGGAAAACCAAACCGAACTCATCTCACGTTATAGACAGAAGTATGCTACATGGAAAACCAAACCGAACTCATCTCACGTTATAGACAGAAGTATGCTACATGGAAAACCAAACCGAACTCATCTCACGTTATAGACAGAAGTATGCTATATGGAAAACCAAACCGAACTCATCTCACGTTATAGACAGAAGTATGCTAAATGGCAGACCAAACCGAACTCATCTCACGTTATAGACAGAAGTATCCTACATGGAAAACCAAACCGAACTCATCTCACGTTATAGACAGAAGTATCCTACATGGAAAACCAAACCGAACTCATCTCACGTTATAGACAGAAGTATCCTACATGGCAGACCAAACCGAACTCATCTCACGTTATAGACAGAAGTATCCTACATGGCAGACCAAACCGAACTCATCTCACGTTATAGACAGAAGCGTGCTACTTGGCAGACCAAATCGAACTCATCTCACGTTATAGACAGAAGTATCCTACATGGCAGACCAAACCGAACTCATCTCACATTATAGACAGAAGTATGCTACATGGAAAACCAAACCGAACTCATCTCACGTTATAGACAGAAGTATGCTACATGGAAAACCAAACCGAACTCATCTCACGTTATAGACAGAAGTATGCTACATGGAAAACCAAACCGAACTCATCTCACGTTATAGACAGAAGTATGCTACATGGAAAACCAAACCGAACTCATCTCACGTTATAGACAGAAGTATGCTATATGGAAAACCAAACCGAACTCATCTCACGTTATAGACAGAAGTATCCTACATGGCAGACCAAACCGAACTCATCTCACGTTATAGACAGAAGTATCCTACATGGCAGACCAAACCGAACTCATCTCACGTTATAGACAGAAGTATGCTACATGGAAAACCAAACCGAACTCATCTCACGTTATAGACAGAAGTATGCTATATGGAAAACCAAACCGAACTCATCTCACGTTATAGACAGAAGTATGCTAAATGGCAGACCAAACCGAACTCATCTCACGTTATAGACAGAAGTATCCTACATGGAAAACCAAACCGAACTCATCTCACGTTATAGACAGAAGTATCCTACATGGCAGACCAAACCGAACTCATGTCACGTTATAGACAGAAGTATCCTACATGGCAGACCAAACCGAACTCATCTCACGTTATAGACAGAAGCGTGCTACTTGGCAGACCAAATCGAACTCATCTCACGTTATAGACAGAAGTATCCTACATGGCAGACCAAACCGAACTCATCTCACATTATAGACAGAAGTATGCTACATGGAAAACCAAACCGAACTCATCTCACGTTATAGACAGAAGCGTGCTACTTGGCAGACCAAACCGAACTCATCTCACGTTATAGACAGAAGTATGCTAGATGGCAGACCAAACCGAACTCATCTCACGTTATAGACAGAAGTATCCTACATGGCAGACCAAACCGAACTCATCTCACGTTATAGACAGAAGCGTGCTACTTGGCAGACCAAATCGAA